>NC_142604.1:27745008-28345008 GCF_041222555.1 Hakea prostrata
AAGTCATATTGCATTATATGCCTCATATCATCTCGCATCATTTTATGATTATCTTGTGGTTTATGTGTGGTGGGATAACTTCCTTGCTGAGTTCTTTTGAACTCATTCCTTTTCTCGTTGCAATATTTTGTTAGGCTATTCTACTGGTGATTACTCCGATGGAACCCTCCCCGAGGCGGACCCAGATACCTCATACTACCATCCGGAGGTTGGCTACGTTGAAGACTTCGGTGACCATACCGAAGAAGATTACCAGGCATACCAGGGTTAGCCCCGGAGTTGTATGGGAGCAGTCATGTTGGGTCTCCATGGTCCTCAACTTTGAAGAAGATATATTTATTATGGAGGAGACTTATGAGTAGTTACCCCTTCTTTTGTGACAGTATACTTAGAAGAATTGTAATAACTTTAACTTACCTTTATAACTTGAGACTTGTACTTAACTAAATTTTGACCTCACTTCCGTTTGGTGAAGGAGTGGATTCTGCCCACTGCCTTCTTAATTTATCTGATTTGATATTTATTTCCGCACTCTGATTATGTATGACACCTTATTCCTGAATTCCATGATCATTCATTGTTAGTTTATGATTATTATCTGTTCATGATTGTATTATCGTCGATGTGGATTATGTGGTCCCTGAACTATGGATCTTCGGGGCTGTGGATCACATCCCGGGTATGCCAGATAGGGTACCGGCTGGGTGGATGTGATAGTAGCTGCTTTCTTGGTCTGTTGTGATTCATTTGATCTCCTGCCTTTTTGACTTCTTTCCTAAGAAGGTATGTATACTTGTCTAGGATCTTCTTGCCATGTTTAGAAAGATTCTCCTTGATTCTTGGGATTCTCTTCAAAGTTATATAAGGTAAGGATGGTTACTTCTATAATTACATAGATTGTGTGATCTTAGTTTCTATATTAGAATCATTCGGATTTGTTACCATAAATAGATTCTCTTATGGATACACTATTGATGCACTTACTTCAATTACAGTAGCATTACTTACTTGCATTCTTTAGTTTATAAATGTCTCTTATTGTCAATTGTATATGAAATGGATTATGTTATTGTATACTTTCTATATGAAGAATTACTAGAATTGTGTATGATATGATTGACTGGTGATTGTGATTGATTAGGTATGGTTCGGGATGGAGAGGTGTCCTTTCAACACTTTTGTCCTTGGACATCAACGAAAATATTATGGGATGTTTCTGGGGGTGCCCATTGACAGCTTCCTGAATTGTTGGTTGTCATACCTAGGGCTGTCTAGCAGTGTTTGGCTAGGATGTCCCCGTTGTATCAAACCCTAATCAGAAGGGTATTGAGACCGAACAACCCATGGTAGGAATGGGGATTCATGGGCGCTCAAGATCGGTAACCAACCCATGAGAGGACAGGAATCACATTGTGGGGGCCATTCATTGGTAGGGTTGCTTGTTTGTGAAATTTAAAAGTAACCGCAAGCGCACGGTATCATGTAGCTAACGGGTCGATCTCAAGGAGATATACCACTTAGAATTCAACTTCTTAATGGTAATGCGAGAGTGGAATGATTCTATTTTTGTTAACTAATTAACTAAACTAAACGATCCTAATCTATACGCCTAATGCAATCGAATTGAAACGAAAAATAAATTAAACACAATCAATGCATAAATAAAAGACAGGAAAAAAAATGCGAACAATAAAAATAAAAAGGAAAAAAAAGTAAAACCAGTTAGTATGTTAAAGCAGTCAGTAAAATTTAGTTCATAGCTAAAATGCAGATGCAACACCACCCGTCACAGAAGCCAGAGGCACGCCTATAGGCTTGCTCCGGTTATGTGGTCCGAGATGATGAATGAATAGGCAGAAAGTAAATAACATAAAGTAAATAACAAAGCAATAAAAGGAAAAGGAAGCCTTAACCAAAGAGAGGCACGACTGTAGGTATCTCTGATCAAGGATCCAGGGGAAGGGAGAACAATAAATAATGTTGAGAGTAAATCATAAATTAAGAATATGGAGGGGTAGATAGAAGCGGGAATGGAAGGAGGAGAGAAGATTAATAAAGAAGGTTACTTACTTGCAAATTGAACAAATGATTCGAATCTCAACCAACCCTAACAACCAGATCTAGATCTAGAATGATCTAAATCTGCAATTGCTAGACCCAGAGAAAAACGAATCTAAAAACTTGAAACTTGAACTTGAATTGCATTACATAAAAATTAAACCTAAACATTGAATCTAGAAATTTAAATCTCACAAATGCAAGCAAAGAAAACTAGAGAAAGCCTAAATAAACTGAAGAGAGAAGAAAGAATGCTTATACTAAGCTCTAGAACCTGTTCCTTTGATGGAGTATGCTCTCCTTTTATAGAGTTTACATGAGATATGAAGCACGGCTGAATTAGAATAAAACTCAGGGTTTCTATCTAACTCAGCCAATTAGGGTTTTGACGTACTAATCGCGCTGACTTAGAGAGATCAGATGCATAATTCCACCATTGGATTTAAGGTTTAAGTAGTCGTGAAGCTCTCCTCCAAAAATCAGCACGATCGGACATCGGGTGACCGTTCGATGAAGGGTTTGATCAAAACTGGACAGAGGCATTCAAAAACGGGATTTTTCCTCTTTTTCTTTCTGAATATAATTATTTTTCCTCATTTTCTTTCTTTAATTAAATCCAAGATAGGAGATAAGATATTGAGGTATGCAATGACTCTTTTCCATTTGGGCTCTCTCAATAATATCTCTGTAGATTTGATTTAAAATTGCAGTCGTAGATCAAATTTTCCTTCTTTATCTCTTCAATATTTCGGAGTTGGCCCATAATCACACATCTCTAGCCCATCATGCTCCAGATCAGGCCCATTTTCGCATTTGAGAATTTGAATGGACTTCTTGACGTGTAAAATAGCATGATTCAAGCCCAAAACTCCAAATATTTTCTTAATCTTGAAAAGTCCTAAAGTCTGCAAAAACAACATAAAACCCAAGGTAACTCCACTCTAAGTGTATAAAATGCATGCTTTATGCCCTAAGATTTCACACATAAATGTGCTCATCATTGCATATGGATAGACTTGGGCTCATGGGCACTCAAGACCGGTAACCAACCCGTGAGGTGACATGAGAGCTTCCCGTTTACCATATGTGGATAACCAATAGGGTTGAAGAGTTCGTAGTCTCGGACTACGAGGACTCTAGTGTGAAACCCAGCCCTAACCTTGACCCGGATACCCTGTTGTTTGTAGGTCCGACAACCCGAAGTAAGGCAAGAAGTCAACTATGGGCCATCTCATTCGAAGACTTGGTGTTTGGCTTAGAATCCATGAGTGTTGATGACAGTGTTCCATTTATGGAAACTGCACCCTGATGAAGAAGGAATTAGTTGATGGACTTGGAGTACTCTTTGACTTGGTTCGAAGGCATTTCTACCTACTAGGTAAGTCACTTGGTGTGTGTGCAAAACCCCTTTATGTTTGGATTTGATCTGAGCCTTCATTTCCTTATTTTGGACTTGCTGTCCTGATTGGTCAACTCATTGGTCTCCTCTGCATCCTTGGTGATTTTCTTGACGGATCTTCATCAAATCTCTCGCATTTACACAAAAAGGTATGTGATCATCCTCTTCTATGTTCCGTCTTTGATTCTCTATTACTTTTCTTTCCTTTTCTGTTTGAGGATAATAGAGTTGATGTTGCATCTCTATTGCAACTATCACTTTACTCATTCCCTCTCTTTTCCTAAGGATCTAAAGCTTGGTGGATGATCTTCATCAAGATCATCACTCGCTTTTGAAGGAAAACACGTATCTATTCTCTTTCCTTATTTAGATTGATGTTCTTCAGTCTTAGATCTATTTTTCTAGAAGATCTATGCATGCTTTTCATGAATCCTTTATCAGATTAGTGATCCATCATCCTATAGTTTCTCGTCCATGATTTTTGCTATGAATTCTTCAAGAACCATGATTGATCTAATTATGGTAAGTTTTTGTTTCCTAATTTGTAACTTGAAGACTTGATATTATTAGGGTTTTGAAGTCCTCTATATACTAGCATAATATCCTTGTATTTTCCCTCTTGTTTGGTACCCTTTTGAATCACCAAATTCAGTTTTGTATTCAAAAATCTCTGATTTTGTAGGCCACTGTCTTAGTTGGTCGACTGCTTGGTCGACTGAGGCAGTAGACCAATCAATTGACCAATGAGGACAGCAACCTCATATTTAGTCTGTTTCGGTTGATTTGATCTCTTTCCTTTTAGGTATTTGTCCTAATATGTTATATATACTTGTTTAGGACTTTCTTTCCAAGTTTAGACAAGATCTTACTTGATTCCCCAAGATCCTTTGCGAGTTATATAAGGTAAGGATGGTTATTTCCTTAATTACATAGATTGCATGATCTAGTTTCTATATTTGAATCTCTTTGATTTATTTCCTGAAATAGATTCTTACACTGATATACTACTGATGCAACTACCTTGATTACAGTAGCATTGCTTGTTTATGCTAAATAATTCATGTATGATTTACTTACCAATTATATACAAGTTGGATGCTGTTATTGATTTATTTCCATATAAGAAGTTACCATATATGTGATATGATGGATTTATGTTTGTGAATGATTAAGTATGGTTTGGAAAGGGGAGGTGTCCTTTTGACACTTCTGTCCTTGGACACCTACAAGAATATTATGGGATGTTTTCGGAGATGCCCTTTGGACACCTTCCTAAACTGTTGGATGACATATTTAGGGTTGTCTAGTAGTGTTTGGCTAGGATGTCCTGTTATGTCAGACCCTAATCGGAGGGGTATTGAGACCAAACGACCCGTGGTAGCAATGGGGATTCATGGGCGCTCAAGACAGGTAACCAACCCATACAGGAATCACATTGTGGGGGCCATTTATTAGTAGGGTTGCATATGGATAGACTTGGGCTCACGGGCACTCAAGATAGGTAACCAACCCGTGAGGGGACGTGAGAGCTTCCCATTTACCATATGTGGATAACCAGTAGGGTTGATGAGTCCGTAGTCAGGGACTATGAGGACTCTAGTGTGAAGGATACCGGAAAGGATCGCCAAGGGCGAGGAATGGACGTATCTGGATCTTACTTGATGTAACTAAGTAGGAGACTTGCATTTGGCTAGGCTTTGACCCTGACGTGTACCAGTACTTAGACCAATGGTGATGTGAGAGAGCGGTGACCTAACCCCCAGCGATGGAATGTCCCGAGGGATGCCGGACCCACTACCAAAAGGCGTTGTGTGATGAGACCTTCATAAAGAAGTACGGTGCTATGACTTAAATGCATATCTGCCAATAGAGACCAGCATACATAGAGTTAGAATCATATTGCATCATGTGTTTCATATCATATAGCATCTTACTCTGCTTTGAAATCCTGCTATTTATGTTATTATGGATTAACTGCCTTACTGGGTTTCTTTGAAACTCATTCCTTTTGTGCTATGTATTGTTAGATTCCTCTACAAGTTATGAGTATCATGACTGCTCATATGAAGAAGCGCATGGAGAAGAGACATATCTCCAGGAAGGTGATTGCTGTTAAGACAATTACATTGAAGATTCCACGGGTGGTTATGCTACGTACGATGCTTAGTCCGACCATAGAGTGGAAGCACCCTTGCGCCATTTTTGAGATTTATACTTATAGAGATGTTGTCTATAAGATTGAGAACAATTTAGTTACTTATTGTACCTGCTACTAGGATTAGTTTTCATCCCTTTCCTTTTCATTTTAGAACTACTTTTCCGCTGATTAGTAGAGTGAGATTTCCGCCTCACTTTACTTATGATTTAGACATTTTGATTGTCTTTCGTACTCTAATGATATATCATTTATTCTTCCCTTATTTGGATCTTTTGTTTATACTTTGTACATTGATTATTTATGTTCATGATTATGTTATTGTCTATGTGGGAGGTTGATTACCTCGATACTTGATCTTCGGGGCTGTGGATCACACACTTGGGTATGCCAGGTAGGGTACCGGTTGGGTGGATGTGACATCTAGTGTGAAGGATACCGGAAAGGATCCCGAGAGGGGAGGAATGGACGTATCTGGATCTGACTTGATATGACTGAGTAGAAGACTTGCATTTGGCTAGGCTTAACCTTGACATGCGCCAGTACTTAGACCAATGGTGGTGTGAGAGAGCGATGACCTATACCCCCAGCCATGGATTGTCCCGAGGGATGGGGACCCACTACCAACTGGCTTTGTGAGATAAGACCTTCCTAAAGAAGTATGGTGTTATGACTTAAAGCATGTCTGCCAATAGGGACCAGCATACATAGAGTTAGATTCATACATACATTGTCTATTTCATATCATATTGCATTATGCTTTGCTTTATAATCCTGTCATTTATGTTATTATGAATTTAACCTGCCTTACTAGGTTTCTTTCAAAACTCACTCCTTTTGTACCATATCTTTTGTTAGACTTCTCATGTTCGGATTACTATGATGATACATACAAGGAAGCACAGGGTGAAGAGGCATATTTCTGGCAAGGTGATAGCTGTTACGACGATTACTGTGAAGATCCCTTGAGTGATCATGCTTCGTACCATGATTAGTCCATCTGTGGAGTGGAAGTGTCCTTGCCTTATCTCAGAAGCCTATACTTACAAGGACGTTCTTTACAAAGTTGAAAACAATTTAGTTACTTCTGATACTTCTTTTTGGGATTAGTTGTAATCTCTTTTCTTTCCTTTTTGAGCAACTTTTCGTTATTTTGGTAGAGTGAGTTTCCGCCTCACTTTACTCCTTGACTGGACATTATCTATTATCTTTTCGTACTCTGATGATTATATGATCTTTTCCTTCCTTATTTGGATCTCTCATTTATATTGGCACATTGATTATTTATGTTCATGATTATGTTATTGCTTATGTGGGAGGATGATTTCCTCGATACTTGTTCCTTGGGACTGTGGATCACACACCCGGGTATGCCAGTTAGAGTACCGGCTAGGGGGATGTGACACTTCCTTCTTCAATCGGGCAAACTCTGAGTCCACCAACCTCATCTGGTCCTCATAATATTGAAGTCGGGAGAAGCTGCGGCCCACTCGGTTCAAAGCCTCAATTTGTTGATAAAAGTTTTCCACAGCAGTCTTGATAAGATGGAGAATTATCAAAGAGCTCTGAAGGATGTTATGATCAGGAAGTTAATGAACCGGAAAAGTCAATTACCTGGTAGAAGCACGGACAAACGCATCGTCAATGAGGGATTCGAAGGCTTGACGATCGGCTGGCATCAAACAAAGCGAACTCCATTCGGAGGCTTTCTCAAGATCCTGCATGACCCGATCGGATGCGCTTAAAGTCCATTGGGGAACTAAGACCTCCTCCGATCCCTGGATCTTCCGTTGTTTCTTCGGAACAGTGGTATCAATCGGGTCATGCCTCCTCTTGTTTCGGACAAGAGGAGGAACGACCTCATCCTCCTCGATAGGCTTTTTTCCTTTCCCCGAGCCTTCACCCATAGGTCTTGGTATTCTCAAGCTCCGGGTGGACGGCTTTGGGGTAGGGGAGGCAATTTTTTCA
Source organism: Hakea prostrata (assembly GCF_041222555.1). Lineage (NCBI taxonomy): Eukaryota > Viridiplantae > Streptophyta > Magnoliopsida > Proteales > Proteaceae > Hakea > Hakea prostrata. The sequence continues at coordinate 27,752,589 of NC_142604.1, forward strand.
GCAGCAGCCCTCTCGGCCGATGTTACCGTTCAGGGGAATCTTTTCTCTGCAGCCTTAACTCCTTCAGCTGCATTGGCCTGGATGGCTTCTGGGTTGACTCTTAGAGGCACTTGCAAAAAGACAGGAGTTAGATAACTCGACGAAGCAATATGATGATCGGAAAAAACATAAGGATTAGAAAGCTCACACTTAGCTAGCCCCCATTATTGAAGGATAGCCGTATATTCCATCTCCAAGCCGTGAATCTCTTGGAACCATGGAATTGACTTGATCTTTTTGGCAGCAACTTGTTCGGCGTTGTTCAGCGGAAGAACGCGGTTAGCCTCGGTATAAGAATCAAGCCGATTCCAACCGATCGGGAAGTTCAAATCTTTTTGGGGCGCTCGGCAGAAAAAGTACCGTTTGCGCCACCCTTTATGGTTAGAAGTGTCACATCCTCCCAGCCGGTACCCTAACTGGCATACCCGAGAGTGTGATCCACAGCCCCGAAGATCAAGTATAGAGGAAATCATCCTCCCACATATACAATAACATAATCATAAACAGTAAATAAATCAAGTTTTAATATTATAAACAAGGTTCAAAACAAAAATGAATAATCAGTATAATCAGAGTGCAGAAAAGATACCGAATATCCAATGATATCAAAAAGGAGTAAAGTGAGGCGGAAACTCACTTCACCAAAATAGCGGAACGTAGTATGAAAGTCAAAAGGAATTACAACTGAAACAAATGTACTAAGAAATAAACTAAGATCAAGCGTCTTCAAGTTTATAGATAACGTCTTCATAAGTATGGACTTCATCAATCCAATGAATCCGTTCTAACTCTATGCTGTTTTCAAAAGTAGTACGCAGCTTGATCTGCCGGGGGATCATCAGAGTAATCTTGATCGTCGCCAGCACCTTGCGTGTAATACGCTTCATTGGCTTGCGCTTCACTGTACTGCTCGTCATAATAATCTGTACCTGCAGGATAATCTAAACAAAGAATGTACAAAAAGGAATGAGTTTCGAAGAAACTCAGTAAGGTAGTTAATCCATAACATCATAGATAACATGTGGCAAACCACAACAAGATGCAATGCAATATGAAACAGATAAAGTGTGAATGCATCTAACTCTATGTATGCTGGTCTCTATGGCAGACATGCTTTAAGTCATAGCACCGTACTTCTTAAGGAAAGTCCGCTCACACCCTCAACCATATAAGATATCTTGGGTTCCCTTAACCATTTAAGGTATCTTGGGCAGCCGGTTGGTAATGGGTCCTGCATCCCTCTCGGACAAACCATGGTAGGGGTTAAGTCAACACACTCTCTCACAACCATTTGGCATAAGTACTGGCGCATGTCAGGGAAAAGCCTAGCCCAATGCAAGTCGTCTACTCAGTTACATCAAGTCAGATCCAGATACTTCCATTCCTCCCCTCTCGGGATCCTTTCCGGTATCCTTCACACTAGAGTCACGGATATTACTCACCGGACTCATCAACCCTATTGGTTATCCACATATGGGAAACGGGAAGCTCTCATGTCCCCTCACGGATATAACTCACCGGTCTCGAGCGCCCATGAGCCCAAGTCTAGCCATATGCAACCCTCCAATAAATGGTCCCCATAATGTGATTCCCGTCCTCTCACGGATATAACTCACCAGTCTTAAGTGTCACATCCACCCAGCCGGTACCCCATTTGGAATACCCGGGATGTGATCCACAGTCCAAGGATCAATGATCTGAGGTCCATGCCTCTCACATACACCGTAACACAATCATGAACAGTAATAATCAATGGTAAAAACAGTTAATACTAAATATCATGAATAAGATAAGACTAAATAAATCAGAGTGCGGAAGGCAATAACATTAAAGCATAATCATAAGGGTGAGAGAAGGTATGATAACCACTCTCTCAGAACAGCGGAAAAGAAGTGTGATAACGTCAAATACATGTCTAAGTGTCAAAAGATAAACTCAAAGATAAGTTAGTTACAAGACCATTGGTTCCACAAATACACCAGGGGAATGGGGCACTATGCTAGGGTTTCTTCTATACTAATAGTAGTCTCCTCAACAGTACGGATGAAGTAAACCCAGCGCTGCCGCTCCCGCACAATTGTGGGGCTAACCCTGGTGCGAATAATAATCCTCCTCGGCTCCAATATATGAATCCTCACCGACGCCACTACCCAGAGGGTAGTATGTGGAATCATAGTCCGCCTCATAGGAGGTGCCATCATAATCTTCGGTACCTGGAATGTAATCTAAAACATTTGCACAAAAGGAATGAGTTCGAAGAACTCGGCAAGGAAGTTATTCCATAATTAGAAATCATACACATTCGAACATATAATAATGCAATGTGATATGGAACATATGATGCGAGATATGAGCCTAACTCTATGAATGCTGGTCTCTAAGGTAGACATGCTTTAAGTCATAGCACCGTACTTCTCTGGGTCGTCAGTCACTCTCCCATTTCCATATCTTGGGAATGCCCGGGGAAGATCGGTAAAGTCATCAAAAACCATGGTAAGGGGAATCGGTCACCGCTCTCTCACATCACCATTTGGTCAGAATCTTGGCGCATGTCACGGTAAAGCCTAGCCCAATGCAAGTCATCTACTCAGTCGGTCAAGTCAGATTTAGATACGTCCATTCCTTGCCCCTGGCGATCCTTTCCGGTATCCTTCACACTAGAGTCAGCGAAATCCCAAATTTCGGACTCATCAACCCTATTGGTCATCCACATATAGTAAACGGGAAGCTCTCACGTCCTCTCACGGATTGGTTACCGGTCTTGAGCGCCCGTGAGCCCAAGTCTATCCATATGCAACTCTACCAATAAATGGCCCCTTTCGGGTATCCGTAGCATGGTTTATGTCCCCTACCGGATTGGCTACCGGCCTAGAGTGCCCATCCAACCATACACTACCACAGGTTGTTCGGTCTCAATGCCCTTCCGATTCGGGTCTGACACGACAAGGATGAACCTAGCCACACAACTAGACACTCCTATGTATGTCATCTAATAACTCGGGAAAGTGTCGATAGGCACCATCGGAGAATATCCCATACTATTCCCTCCGATGCCCAAGGACCGAAGTGTCAGTAGGACACCCTCCAATCCCAAGTCATACGTAAGCAATCACACATCAGATCTCATCATTTCTCATGCATCCAATGCATATTCATAATAGTACTCAAATCATGATATTGAAACGAATCATTATAAACATAAGCAAATCAAAATGATAGAGTAACACAACAAATGTATAAAGGTTTAAATGTTACTGTTCTAACACATATGTATCAGTATCATAATGATTGAAAGAAATTTAGGGATTTCATTCCTTGAATAAAGCATAGTTCAATATTTGATGACTTATATGTTTATGGATATAACCATCCTTACCTTGGATGAGTTGATGATGAATTGAGAATACCAAGAATAGTCCAATAGAAGTGTTAAGGCCCTAAACAAATATCAATAATAAGTTAGAAAAGAAGTCGGGAAGATTGGATGTCATTCGAGTCAAAACTGACCAAGGTTGTTGTCAGCAACAACTTTGGTCGATGGTTTTGGTCGATGGTATCGACCAAAATGATCGACCAAAATAGTCCTCGGGCAGAATAGTGGATTTTGGGGATTTTGGTCCGAAATGAGTCTTCCGGTGTTCGGATCAATCTGGAACTTGGAGACATACTTAACAACAGTAGTAGGACACTATAAATCAAGGAATTAACCCAATCCAATGGTCTAATTAAAAAGCCCCAATTTGAGCTATCAAGTTCAAGTGATAAACATCATGGCATGAGCTGGAATTGATTGCATTGATGAGGAATAGCATGCAATAGCTAGAGGAACTAATAGAAAGTCGATTGGAATCATATGGCAATGTTAAACATGAACATAATACACTTTATAGCTCAGTTTGATATCAAATGGTATGATGTTAATAGGTAAAGCATGGAATACATATGCTAGGCATGAGATATAAGCATTAGCATCAATGAATGGCTAAGGGAATCATGGATTGAGCATGAGTAGGCACTTGGAGTGGTGGTTGCAAAGTTGCAGCACCATTCCAAATGTCCCATCAGCAAGATGACAATAGAAAGGAGTAGAAAATGGTAGGGTAGAGAGTGGAATGAAGAGTCATACCTTAATGTAGAAGATGAAGGCAAGAATCAATGATAAACTAAGTGTCTTTGATGAGATACCCTTCACACTAACCAAGGAGCTACTTTGGGAAGCTCTCCCCACGTTCCCAGGTGAGAAAAATGATTGCAAAAGGCTCAAGGCTCGAGGTCATATTAAATAGAAAAGGAATATTTCATGGAATCATTAACTTGGCAGACTGGGACATTTTGGTCAATGCTTTTGGTCGATGGTATCGACCAAAATGATCGACCAAAATGATTTCAGCAGAAAACTCAGGTTTAGAACAGCAACTTCAAGTAGGGATTTGAAAGGCTATACAAGGTCAAATTGAGTGAGGTTTTCTTCCACAATTCAATCAAGAAGCCTAGTTTCGGGGAATACCTTCGGATTGTGCACAGGAGGTCATTTGGTACATCAACCATATTAATCTTCTCCGATGCGCAGACTTTCCTTAAACACTGACAATGCATTTAAGCAAGGGGTATCATTGTTAATGTCCATGGGCTTGGTCTCTGAATCAAGATCATCAATCAGAATGGTCCATAAATCTCTTCTTCCACCGCTTCGGGTCCTCGGACCTGAATACAACAGTGGATCCGGGTCAGGGTCAAGGTTAGAATAGGGCTGGATATTACATTAAGCGCCCATGAATCCCCATTGCTACCATAGGTCGTTCAGTCTCAATACCCTTCCGAATCGGGTCTGATATAACAGGGGTGTATCCTAGCCAAACCCTGCTAGACATCCCTAGGTATGACAACCATTGATTCGGGAAAGCGTCGATGGGCATCTTCAGAGAACATCCCATACTATTCCCTTTGATGTCCAAGGACAGAAGCATCAAAAGGATACTCCCCAATCCCAAACCAAACTTAAGCAAACACATTCTCAGAACAGTCATGACATACACAACCAGCAGTTCATCATATACAAGAGAATGTAAAAGCAGAAATCAGATTAGGCAATAATCAGTAACTCATATATCATGAATAATAAAAATACAATATAAACAAGTGCTACTGTTCCCACAGTAGGAGATCAGAATTAAAATACAATAACAATAGGTAATCTCATAGTTTCATAAAGTAGAAACCAGAGAACAAGCAATCTATGTAGTTAAGGAATTAACTGTCCTTACCTTCTAACTTGGATGGAATCTTAAAGAATCAAGTATGATCTTGACTAAACCTGAGAAGACAGTCCTAAACAAGTGCACACAACATGTTAGGAAAGATGCATAAAGGAAAAGATCATAAATCAATCGAAACGAGACCAAGATTGAGGTTGCTTTGTACTCATTGGTCGATTGATTGGTCTGCTGGACTAGTCGACCAATGCAGACAGTGGCCTGCAAGAATCCGAATTTTGAGAATCCAGAGCCGAATTCGATGGTTCAAAAGGGTACAAATCAGAGGGGAATTATCATGGTAGTATTCTAGGGTATAGAGGATATCAAATTATAAATCAAATCAAGTTCCCAAATTATAACTTAGGAACACAAAGGTTAACCTACTAGGTTAAACATAGATTATGAGAGAAAAATATTATAATCAAAGATTCAAGAATTAGGATATGAGGATTACAGATATAGTAAAGAAAACACATTGATTGGGTTACCATGATTAAACTAGAGGTTCTTGATCTTACCCAAGAATTAGGGTTTTACCCTTTTTGGTTCCCTTGGAAAATAATTGTGAGATCTGGATGAAGGGAGATAAATTGTTAGCCAAGAATAACAAGAAGGGTCATTCAATGATGAAGTTTAGGTTAACACAATATTACTCAAGAAGATTTTCCTTCACAAGGGAGGTTACCAAAAACTCTCCAGACGATCTCACAGGTTAGGGTTTCAAAGGATTAGGGTTAGGGTTTCGAAAATTTCACTAGCTGAGGTTAAGATCATGATGATGATCATGGATCTTAAAGATCACGATGAGATCATGGAATAGATGGTTGCAAGAGTGCATCATCTTCTTTCTGATCTCAACGAAGAACAAAATTAAAGAAAGAAAATCAGAGGTAGAAGAAAGAGTGAGTGAAATCATACCTTTTCCGTAGGAAGATGAACAATTCTTCAAGTCTTTGCGAGAAATCACCAAAGAATGCAAGGGAATGGGTTAGATTAGGGTTCTAACTCGTTCCAGAGGCTTAGAAGGCAGAGGAGGCGGAGTATTCCCGAGATTAGACTTAAATAAAAGAGACAGGATTCAAATTTCAAAAACAGAATCAATTGGTCGATTGATTGGTCGATTGGTCCAATCGACCAATGAGTCGACCAATCAAGACAGCAACTTCAAAACAGGGAATTGAAGGCTCAGATCAAGTCCAAACATCAAGGGGTTTTGCACACACCTAGAGTGACATACCTAGGAGTTAGAAATGCCTTCGAATCAATACAGAGACCACTCCAAGACCATCAACTAGTCCAATCTTCATCCGGGTGCAGTTTCCACCATTGGGACACTAGCATCAACACTCATGGATTCCAATCCAGCCATCAAGTCTTCAACAGAAATGGCCCAAAGATGACTTCTTGCCTTACTTCGGGTCACTGGACCTACAAATAACAAAGTTTCTGGATTAGGGTCAGGGCTGGGTTTCACAAGAAGGATAGGTACCCCTGGCTAGGATACTGCCCGACCATCCAAGCTCAATCTTGTTACGCTTGGAAATAAAAACCCAACCCGAAGGGTGGGATTGAGACAGAGCATAGAAATGTACAAAGAGAGCAAGAGAAGGTTCAATGCTAAATTCGAAGCATAAACCAAGAAAGCCGACTGTGAAATCCAGCCCAAACCTAGCCAGGACACCCTATCTGTTTTGGGTAAAGAAGGGTTAGTTTAAATGTTACACCTTAAAGTTGGACCTTGATTTCAGTGTTATTATCTTTGAAAGCCTTAGGAAGTCATGCCAGACCTTTCCCTTAGGGTAGATTTGTAATGTCCGGCCTTATCCTAACCTTGACCCGGCTCAGAATCTGTTATGTTTGTCGGTCCGAAGACCCGAAGTGGGGGAATAAGAGACTTGTAGACCCTTTTGGTTGATGATTTGGTTTTGGAGCCCAAGCCCATGGACATTGACGATGATGCCCCTCACTTGAGAGCATTGTCAGTGTTAGTTTTGAATCTGCGCACCGAAGAGGGGTGAATTAGTTGAAATATCTAATGAACTCTTGTGCTCAATACAAATGTATTTCCCAAAACTAGACTTCTTGATGGACTTGTAGGAGAAAACCCCACTCAATTTGACCCCATATAACCCTTCAAATCCCTATCCGAAGTTGCTGAACTATGTCTGGCAAATCCTGCTTGCGCATCGAAGAAGGTGAGCTTAGTTGGTGGACCTAATGAACTCACATGCTTGATCTGAAAGTATTTCTGGAAACTATACTTCTTTATTGACTTGTAGAAGAAAACATCACTCAATTTGACCCTGTATAGCCCTCGGAATCCCTGTTTGAACCTTGTTGTTCTGGTTGGTCGACTGGACCACTGACCAAGCACTCAACCAATGGATTGTTAAATCCGAGAAAAACTAATTTTTAGGGTTTTTACTTATATTTAAACCCTACTTCGAGTTTCTTAGTCACAACAGCCTCCTAAACACTTTTTGAACGTGGGAAGACCTTTCCAAAACTCTCTCTAGTGATTTCGAAGACTCCTCTGCAGATCTGAAGCCTCTCATCTCTGATCTGACAATTCAAGGTTAGTATCTCTTCTGAATTTCTAATTATTCTTTCTTCGTTCTTGTTCTTGATTGAGATCAAGAAGAAGATGATGCATCCTTGCAACCATCCCTTCGTGATCTCCTTCGTTTCTTTGAGATCTATGATCATCATCATGATCTTAACCCTAGCCAAATAAATTTCTTGAAACCCTAACCCTTGTATGATCTTTCTGGAAACCTTTTGTAACCTCCCATGTGAGGGAAACCTCATGGGCAATGTTTCTATTAACCTAAACTAGATTTCCTATGATTTCTTGTTATTTTCTTGATAACAATCATTCCCTCTCTTTCTGTGATCATAACCTTTTCATGGGAACCATAAAGGTTGAAACCCTAATTTCTTGGGTTAAATCAAGAACCCATCTTTTGACCATGACTTGATGATTTTATCTTCCCATAATGTTTCTATTAACCTAAACAAGATTTTCTATGATTTTCTTATTAGGTTCTTGATTGCAATCATTCCCTTTCCTCCTATGATCATAACCTTTTCATGGGAGCCATAAAGGTTGAAACCCTAATTTCTTGGGTTAAATCAAGAACCCATCTTTTGAACATGACTTGATGATTTTATCTTCCCATAATGTTTCTATTAACCTAAACAAGATTTTCTATGATTTTCTTATTATGTTCTTGATTGCAATCATTCCCTTTCTTCCTGTGATCATAACCTTTTCCTGCGAGCCATAAAGGTTGAAACCCTAGTTTCTTGGGTCAAATCAAGAACCCATATTTTGACCATGACTTGATGATTTTATCTTCCTATATGATTCTAATACATCCTAGCAAGTTCCCCTTCAAATTTCGGATCAATCCGACTTCAAACGAAGAAGGTATGACCAAAACAATTTTCACTATTCCGTACTGACTCGATTGGTCGACTGCTTGGTCGACAAGATCATTAGACCAAGGCAATCGACCAATGAAGTCAGTAGCTTAAATTTTTGCTCAGTTTGATTCGTTTGCTCTCTGATCTTTTAGGCATCTTTCCTAATGTTATATCTATGATTGTTAGGGGTTTATTTGCTAAGTTTGGAGCCTCTCTCTTTGATCTTTGGATTATCTTCGGCGATAATCAAGGTAAGGACAGTTGTTTCATAATAACATAGATCGCATACTCTCTGGTTTCTACTTTTTGAAACTATGAGTTTGCTTACTATTCTTGTACTTTATACTTCTGATGTACTACTGTAAGTACAGTAGCACTTGTTTATGTATTCTTTTCATTATTCTATTATATGAGATGTTATTACTGCTTGATCGGATTATGCTTTTACATTCTCTTTTATATGATGAATTGTTGGTTGTGTATGTCATGACTGATCTGAGGATGTGTTTGATTAAGTTTGGTTTGGGATTGGGAAGTGTCCTTTTGACGCTTCTGTCCTTGGACATCGGAGGGAATAGTATGGGATGTTCTCCGAAGATGCCCATCGACGCTTTCCCGAATCATTGATTGTCATACCTAGGGTTGTCTAGCAGTGTTTGGCTAGGATGTCCCCGTTATATCAGACCCGATTTGGAAGGGCATTGAGACCGAACGACCCGTGGCAGCAATGGGGATTCACAGGCGCTCAAGACCGGTAACCAACCCGTGAGAGGACGGGAATCACATTGTGGGGGCCATTTATTGGAGGGTTGCATATGGCTAGACTTGGGCTCATGGGCGCTCAAGACCGGTGAAATGATCCGTGAGGGGACATGAGAGCTTCCCGTTTACCATATATGTATAACCAATAGGGTTGATGAGTCCGTAGTCCGGGACTATTAGGACTCTTGTGGAAAGGATACCGGAAAGGATCGCCCGGGGCGAAGAATGGAGGTATCTAGACCTGAGTTGATGTAACTGAGTAGATGACTTGCATTGGGCTAGGCTTTACCCTGACATGCGCCGGTACTTATGCCAAATGGTTATGAGAGAGAGTGTTGACTTAACCCCCTGTCATGGTTTGTCCTGAGGGATGCCGGACCCACTACCAACAGGAGCCGTATGTGTGACCTACCCAAAGAAGTACGGTGCTATGACTTAAAGCATGTCTGCCATAGAGACTAGCATACATAGAGTTAGATGCATACATACATTATCTGTTTCATATTACATTGCATCTTGTTATGTTCTGCCGCATGTTATTTATGTTGTTATGAGTTAACTTGCCTTACTGGGTTTCTTTCGAAACTCATTCCTTTTTGTACAATCTGTTGTTAGACTTCTCTACAGGTTCGGATTTCTTTGACGGTCCATATAAGGAAGCGCAAAGTGAAGAAGATGAAGACTAAAGGAGAAGAAGAGCTGACTGAAGATTTGGAATAGTTTTCTCTACATTCTTCTAGACTTATCTTTTACTTTACTTGTATTAGCTTAGAGCTTTATTTAGATTTCGATCTACCTTCCGCATGTGTTTGTAGGGTATATTTCCGCTATACTCTACAGTTGTCTTTTGATTTGGTATCTTGTTATTCCGCACTCTGATATTCTATAGTGATCCTTCTGAGATCCTTTCTTGACTTTTATTATAAATTACTTGAACATTATGATTTGTTCTTGCTTTTGATTATGTTATTGTGCGAAATGGATATGATCGTTCCTAAACTTGATCTTTTGGGCTGTGGATCACTCCCTCGGGTATGCCAGTTAGGGTACCAGCTGGGGGGATGTGACACCGACAATATGACGCCAACTATTGGGGAGAAGCATTCCGGGACAAATCTCCCAGTGGTTCAAAATGGCAAAAAACAAAGGATTGAAAAAAGGAAACTGGACTCCACTTTCTAGAGTGTCCAGATACAAGGCCCTCTCATCAGAATTGGGAAGTCGAAGAAGCATTCCGGGACAAATCTCCCAATGGTTCAAAATGGCAAAAAACAAAGGATTGAAAAAAGGAAACTAGACTCCGCTTTCTAGAGTGTCCAGATACAACGAGAATTCATCCGTGAGATTCGAGTTGGCCCTCTCATCAGAATTGGGAAGTCGAAGAAAATAGTCAAAAGGAAATTCAAAATGTTGGAATGCCAAAGTCAACCTAGCATCGGTATATTCAGAAACATAAGAACTCAGGTCTTCTTTGGGTCTTTTAGATTACCGAGGGGCTTTAGCAGCCACCTTCGAAGTTTTAGATGGTTTGGAATAGAGAGGAAGGGTTGGATCCTCAATCTCTTTCTTTTGGCTCACTTCTTCAAACTCATGCCAAACTTCAATTAGTTTTTGTTCCTCATTATACGATTGTTCGGCAGAAATAGAGATAGTGGCTTCGTCACCAGAATCGCCCTGACTAGCGTAATGTTCAGGGGAGCCCCTCGTCAAAGGTTATACCACTTCCCATTACGAGGAAAGTCTGGTTGTGACTTTTAAATCAGAAAAGAAACAAATGCGAAAGTGAAAGGAGTAACTAAAGTAAGCAAAGAAGGCAATAAAGTTACTAAACTTACTTGTTCGCCGGAGTAAGAAGCTTGGAAGCAGAAAGGCAGTTAGGGCATAGAGAAGACGACGATGAGTTTTCGAGTTGCAGACAAGAATGAAATTCGAAAAAGCAACAGGCAGTTTTTAAATAAGCCAGCCAGTGGACACTTGTATAATCAAGATCAGTTTAGATTGATGATCGCGATCGGGCGACGATTAGAAAAGGCAAAAATGAATAGAATCGAAGTTGACATTTTGAGGAACCGTCATTTGAGTTAAAAGCAATGATGGTTTTGGCTATAACAGACACGTGGCGACTCCCGCATGAAAGCTGAAGACGTTCGCGTAACTCGAGGAGAGTGATGACACAACAACATTAAATGCAACTTGACATTTATGAGAACAAGCAATTGTTCGGTTTCACGTTCGGTTTGAATCAAACCAAGCCCTCGGCGTTCCCGAACGCTTGGTCTAGGGGGCTCGTGATATGGGAAAAAATATCGTTGAACCGGGTCCGTCCTTGGTTCAACCCTCAACCCCGGTCGGGGACGAACCGACCGATTTAGGTTCGAGTGAACCGGGTTTCGAAGATGGCGTGTTCAGGAAGAAACCTAACACGGTTTGCAGGCAAGCACGAGTCTGAGATTCTAGGGATGAATAACCCGTCAAAGAGACGGTTATCAATACTTGCGGGAGCGGACGATCGTGCCAATTCGGATAACTGCCATGCCCCAGCATCAAAATCGTTCAATCAAGGGAAGTTATCCATTACCCCACTAACGGGTCTAACCGTCTAGATCTGACGGTCATCAGAAGAAGGCACATACGAGCTCAACGAACAGGATTAAGAAGTAAGTTCTATATAAGTCAAAACCTACGTACAAAGGAGGTATTGAATCGTATTCCTAGTTATCATATTCATACTTTAGCTCTGCAACTGTTCAGAGCCTTTGTGATCAGTTCATTAACTAACTTAGCCATCGGAAGTGGACTCCCGACCCCCACGGTCGGGCCACATCTGATGATTGTTTTGCAGGTCATTCTCAGGTGATCTAAGGGCTGAGCAGATTTTGCACACATCAACATCCATCCAACTTTCACACAGTTCCATCGAAAGACCAGAAAAATAAAAAGGTTGATGGCAGTGGTGAAGTTCGCTAGCTATTTATCACCAGGTCATTCTTAGCTATATTTCTTCTTTCGCTCTTGAGCTTTTTCATCAGCTAAGAAATATCTTTGGATGCTGATGTGCTATTTTGTCAACCCAAGGTAGAGATATTTTTAGATCTAGATCTATAAATTCTTCGCTTTAATCCGCTCCTCGTTTCAAAATCGATTGGGTCTTCTTTTTGTTTGCTTTTGTGTTATTTTCCGAGGTTCTGTTGGTTCTTAGTTGGAGAAGAAATTTAGCTGGAAAAAAATGTCGAGCGGTCGCCTAAACCAATCGTCTCACGCATCTGAATCTATTGAGCTTCGGAAGAACGACGAATCATTAATGGAGTTTGGATGTGGGGATTTCGGGTATTTACCAGACTTTTATTTTTTGAGTATTATTTGAATTTGATTTTTGAACGACGATTTGTTGTGTAGATGTGCACATTACAGAAGGCGATGTAAAATCAGAGCCCCATGTTGCAGTGAAAATTTTCGATTGCAGGCATTGCCATAATGAAGCCAATGTCGAGATGGTTTTTCTTCTAGATCTTTCTTTGGATGGTTATTTTTCGAAGTAGGGTTTTCTTGTGTAATGAAAATGGGATTTCATTGAATTTCAATCAAGGGCATATAATTTTGTAAATTTGAAATCTTAAGATCCTTGAATGTAAAATAAAAAGATTAAAATTATAATTATAATTTGTTTTTGTAACATAAACCGTTCGATCGAAATGACATACATGGTACAATCTTGACCATTGCACCATTAGGGTATTTTGGTCATCAAAATTATGATTTGTCCTTATATAATTATTTCTAGAAACTACATGGGAGTCATATGCAAAAGGAAAGTTTTTTTTGACTAAAAGTGACCTGGACCAAACCTTAAGGGGTCCACATGAAAATTACCCAAAAGAAAAAGAAGGATTATATGCCATTGGACTCCATACCAATTACCAAGTGAAGTCACCGAATCTAAGGGTTTCAAAGAGACCCCACGAGTTACCAAACAAAAAATACAAAGAGACCCCACGCGCATCTGCAAGGAATCATGCAAGGAATTGAATTTGAATCCATACGTATCCAAAGTACAAGGTGGAGGATTTCCGAAGTTCAATCTTGAAAAGCGTGGGAGGAATTTAGGCTATAAATGTAACGGGAGTGGGCGTGGAACCACCGCTCAAACCTTAAAACGCCCTGAGTATTGAAAACATAACCAGAATTTTGATTATTAGTCGGAGGAATTGAAATCCCTTTTCCACAGAATTTCTCCTAGGAAGGGGAGTTATTCCTCTTCATCTCTTCTTGGAACGAGAAGAAAACCAGAGTGTATCGTCTGGTGAGGCAAATTACAGGTAAGTTGCAGATGCTTGAGTTCGTCATCGTGGCTGCCGGAGAAGATAAGAGAAAAATAAATAGGATCTGATAAAGATGGTTCACCGCTGTTGCTAGTTGATGGTTAAAAAAAATTAACGATTAGGATTTCGTTGTTCGAATCTACGGCTTACATTAAGAGTGTCGTGTGCGTAAGGAGTATAAAGGATTTGACCCATACATATAAAGCGACTGAGTTCATAACTGCCGCCCTTCTCCGTACTCTTCTTAACGGCAAAGCTTACCACTGGGGATCCATCTCTTTCATTGAAAGGTGAGATTTTTCTGGAATGGGTTCTGATTTCATGTCTGTATCTTCATTGGGTTTTTTGCTACACTTCCTGGGTAAGAGAAATCTCGAGAACTTGTTCATTGTTTTTCAGTTTGAAATAAGGTGGGAATTGTTGTGGAATGATGTGTCTTTAATTTCGTAGAGTTTGAAGGAGTTGGTAAATGCTTATTTACAGATTGTTAGACTGCCCCAGAGTTGATAATTGACACGGATTGTCTGGATACCCGGTTGGAGATTTCTCTGGTTCAGCCACTGATCACCAATCTTTTTGTGTTAACGTAGGATAAAAACAAGCTTTCATCTTTATCTCTCCTCCATATCTCATGCGTTAATCAAAGCTGTTCTTTTGATGTTTTATGCTATGGAAGGGCCACATGAAGTATTAAATCTTAAGGAGCTTCGTGTGTACCAAAGCTTGTATTTTGTGGGCTTAGGCCTTTATAAAGATTGATGGCATAAGGTTATTAGTGTTCCGTTCCTTTGCCACTGGGCGTTTGTTCTGTAATTCACTTACAGCAGTAGTCTTTTGTTTCTTATTCATACTGTTAAATGTTATTTGATATCTTGAACTATTCTGCTTACCCTGTTAAATTTTTTTCATCGAACGATGATATCTGCTATATTATTCACCTAAGAAATAACTTCCCCCCCCCCCCCCCCTAATAGTAGTACTCGAGTTTTGCTAACATGATCTATATGGCATTGCTAGAAGAAATTTTAAGGCATCTCTAACTGGATAATTTTGCTATTTCCAGAAAGTATGGAGTCTGTGGCAGCTTGTCATATCAATTATCATTTATCTCTGAAGGCAAAGATGAATTTCAGTTTAGCCTCACCATCGTATATGATCCCATCTCCGTGTTCCATGGGTCTACAGAGCACGGATCAGAGATTACCAACATCCGGAACTGTAGGACGGGTTGGTTGTTTTTCTAGGCAAGATCAGCTACTAGTGTTGAACTGTGATGACAGAAAGGTTGGTGTCTCTTCGCATCTGGTGATTGGGCAGTCACAAGAATCAAATGTGGTAAAGAAACATTTAAATGACGAGGCAAATCTGAAGTTCAAAGTTGTGAGGACATTATTGATTGATAACTATGATAGTTATACTTACAATGTCTACCACGAATTATCTGTCATAAATGGAGGTAAGTCACTCCTTCACTTGTAGACATGTACTTTTTGGTGACTTTTTTATGTCCATGTTTTTTTTGTTCTTTCTTCAATTATGTTTGGAATTTGAAGATTATTTGTTTAGTTATATTAGCATTGATGGTGGTTCTTAGGGGTATTTTTATTCATAGCTTGTTATTTCATTTTTATTATGTTTATTCTAGGTTTGAACCCATGATACAAATCCCAATACCTACGTCACCAGAAGTCCAAGAAGAAGCTGCCTAATTAGTACCACTAACCTTTACCTGAAACGAAGAATAAACAGTAGTACCAAAAGTAGTATATAGTAGGCTCCATACTTTTAGTTGTTGGTATTCTACTCTATTGGTTGGACCAGGTTTTATTTGGTTCATTTGGTTCAGTTAGTGGGTTGGATTAAGTAATCATGTGAATATTTAGTAAATCACATGACTAGGTTGTTTTATTTAAATTAGTGATTTTTGCCTGCACTCCCTCTAGATTTGGATGTAGTTACATGCACCATCTTGGAATCAAAGGCTTTAAACTAAGTAACAATGAAGACAAAATGTCTAATGTATAACTTTTGTTGTGATCCGAAGGATAATGAGGTGGGGAGACTTTTTGAAGGAGATTCCACAAAGTTTTTATTTTAGGTACCTTGGCTCAATCTCAACTATAAAAGGTGATATAATGATGATCTTTCCGAATAATTAAAATAAGGTGGATGCAGTGAAGAGGTGCGTCAGGGGTCTTGTTTGATCGACGTATTCCTGTAAAGCTGAAAGGGAAATCCTATAGGATTGTCATACAATCAGGTGTGATGTATAGTGCAGATTATTGGGCTGTTAAGAAGCAACATGTAGATAAACTCAGTGTAGCAGAAATTAAGATGCTAAGATTGATGAGTGGCAAACTAAGAAGGATAATGAAAGCAATGATCATATTAGAGCTAGACCGGGACTAGATCAATAAATGACAAGCTATGAGATGAGAAAATCGAGCACATTCTACCAAGGCCTTTAATGCCCTTGTATAGAATAGTGATTCAATCCAAATCGAAGGAATTAGAAGAACTATGGGTAAACCTAAGATAACCTTCAGAGAAATGGTAAAAAACACTATGCAGAGCTTAGGCCTTGTATTTAACATGCCTCAAATAGAACTTATTGGAAGGCAAGGATCCATGTAGCCAAACCCATTTAGTTGGGAAAAGGCTTGTTGTTGTTGTTTGTTGCTGTTGTGGTTGTACTAGTTATTGTTTATTTTAGATGAAGTCCTTCAGGGATGTTGTTGGAAGTTTCGGTTGCTCTGTGCAATATCGGCCTGTGAAACCATTACTACATGTTAATCCAGATCTCTATGTATTCTCTCTTTTAGTTTTACTCTTATACTTATGACCTTAATAATTGAATTCTATTTTTTTTTTTGTTATAATTGAGTGGTGGTTGCAATATGAGACTAACTCACCCAACTTGTTAGTGATTGCATGTAATGTGCTCTTCACATGTTCTGCCACTGGATGTGAGCGGAATTAAAGCACTTTCAACATCATTCACTCAAAGAAGCAAAACCAATTAGGTTCGAAGTGTCTTAAAGACCTTGTCTATGTGTACTATAATATGACTAAGAAATGAGCACATTAGACAGGGATGGAACATGATAATGCCCTAATTGAGTTGGCTGACATATTTAAGGTGGAAGATGATGATGAGAACCCCTTATTTGAGTTGTTTAGCGCTAGAGGAGAGCCATTGGTGGATGAGGAGGCAGTTGGCATTACAAATGGGATGGGTGTTGATGTGGATGACTTCTTGGCCATAGAGGGGAATGTGCATGCACAGCCCGCCTGCCCACCCATTTGTGCCACACCTCGGTGCATTGATGAACGTTGAAGATGACCTATGGTCTTTCAACACTGGTGATGATGCCACCTAGCCACCTATTGAGGCCCAGGGTGATGATGATGGTGGTGTTGGTGATGGTTTTGGGGATGTTGATGATGATGATGGTCATAATGGTGGTTGACCACCAGTTGAGCCCAACCATAGAGGAGTTTTTAGTCTGAGGAGGTACCACCATTGAGGTTCACAAGGAAGTCTCAGTTCATCCGTGACGTAGGATTCACACCATGGTGCATGTACATTCAACCATCACAAATACGACGGTGGACATCAGGATGATAGTTCTCAGATGGATATGGTTAGCTTGACAGGCTTAGTGGGATCCATGATCTTGGATGAGCCTAGAGGTAGAGTATCTAGATATTGGAGACCATCATCCTTCGTTGATTCCCAATCCCAGGATAGTGGCATGAAGAGTATAGGATCTGCACCATATGGGGGTTATGGATATGGATATGGTAGAGCATATGGTGGAGTTGGAGGGTCTTTTGGTAATTCTAGTAGTATGTTTGCATATGGGTATGGGGATGGATCAGGTACATCATTTGTGAACTCCATCATTAGATATCAATTAGGACCATGGCACCCAGTTATGCTAGTTCAACTGTCATCATCGAGTTATAGTCCATAGCCTTACGATACATTCCCAAGGCTAGGATTTCTATTTTATGTTGATGATGCCACTATACAGGGGCAGTGATGGACTACAAGGACAAGTTTAAGCGTACCATGAGCTGGCCGGCATTTGTACAATAATCAAGTACTCCGTGACTTAAGGGATCGATCCACCTACGCACTAAACTTTGACTGAAGCCTAGGAGTTTATTTTTGGTTTTTGGCTTTTGTATTTTGTACTCCTTTTTTTTTTTTTTTTTTTTTTTTTTTTGTGCCAAACATTATGTTTGCAATACAATTTGTTCAATTTTTGAAAGTCCATTCTTTTTAGAACCTCTCATGTATATTAACACTTGAATGATAACTTTTCATTGGTTCTCTTAGCAAAATACCTGTACTCATTGTGTTCTTTATACTTTAAATAGGTACTATGCAAGAAATTAGACCCAAAAAAACCCTTGTAAATGTCACGGAACTTTTGTCGAAACTACTTGGGAAAAATTGCCATGTTTCGGCCAAAATTTTGCAGGTTTCAACCACAACCGTTTTGAAACTAGCCTCAAAACCGAGATTTTTCCTTGATTCCAAGTCAAATCCTATTAGTAATGGTACATCTTTTGTAATGCTGATTTGCGCTCTATATATGCCTCACTCGATGAATGAATAGAACAGGTTGTTATATTGCTTGTACAATCTCTTGTATGATTCATCCTTTTGTCGTGAAGCTACTGGTGTTTGAAGTCTTGTACTCACTGGTGATTCAGAGTCCATGAGGAATCCCCTTGGATGCTAATTAAAACCTTCGTTCTTAATTCTTATTGCTTAGTTTGGAATCAGTCCTCACATTTATCTGTCTTTGTAAGTCGGATGCATTGGTTAGGAGATCATGATCCCCATTCCCTTTCTTTCCCTATTAATTTTATTTTCATTAAACTCCATACTGCAATTGGGTAACCCTAATCCTAACATGACCCAACTCCAGCTCCAGAAGATTCCGCCATCAGAAACCTTCCATTTTTGGAGGATAAACTTGTCATTGGCAACCATAACCTTTGGTTTGAAGCTGCAGATTACCCACTTCCACCATCAGTATAGGCTGAAATTGAGGAAATCTTCCTTTTCTTCAACTTTACACTTGATCCTTCTTTCAGCCTAAAACCCTAAGCCATTCCTAGATATGATCCCTATAATTCTAAATTCAAACAACTATTTCCCACCATCAGTTTTAACCCTAATCTGGGCTATTACATGTCCTCAGCAGATTAGACACTTGAACCAAATTCAATTTCGTTCGCAGCTTCAAAACCAAACAACCAGCAAAGGCTACATCAACCCAACTTTATAATAATTTTTGTTACTAATATAAATATTAACTTTCCCCACGATTTTGTGTGTTTTGCTCCTGGGTAGGCTGATATTTTGTTGGATTTCTCAACCATAACAAAATGGTTTGTTATTGACTGGGACTGTGATGTCCTATGATGCCCAGTCCTCGAAGTCTTATTTCTAAAGCCTGACATTATGCCTCTTTCAATTAGGGAAGGATGTTTATATAAGTTCCAGATATTTGTGTTGACCTTTTTTCTTTATGGACTTGGATAATCTACACTTTATCAGCTAACTATCTAGTTCCCTCTTGACTCATTACACCCAAGCTTTGATACATATAGAAGAAGCCATAGAACTAGTTCCCCAATTCATCATTTCATTAGCTATATCATTCATTTTTTGTTCATGATATGAGGATTTTATTTTTTTGTAATTATTTGATGTGGTGTTTTCGTGAACAATTGATTAGTCTCAATATTTCACTTTGGTTGTTTGCTCAGTTTTCAGGTGAGGATGTGGCTTTATTTTCTTGCAATTTAATCTTTTTCTTTTGCTTTTGCTTCAGTACCTCCAGTGGTGGTACGTAATGATGAGTGGACCTGGGAATATATTCAGCATCAATTGTATGAAGTGAAGGCCTTTGATAATATTGTCATATCACCTGGCCCTGGATCCCCAGCATGTCCTGCAGATATAGGTAAGAAAATAAGATTCGATAGACAGTTCTGGTATTCTTAAAGTTAGTTTGGTAATGACCTGTATTTAGTGGTTAGATTGCAAGTCTGGTCAATTTGTGAAGCAAATTTGTGCTGCACCCATTGGGATCTCTGCTTCTCTTTCAATGATGGCCAATCAAAGTGAGGAAAGACATGGAGTTCTTACCTCAGCATGTCTCGTTGGAGATCATTTGAGTTTGATATCTCTTTCTTTGTAATTGTTAAGGTCGAGTTGACTCAGCATATGAATGATGTCTGTGGTGTCAGTTGTCCACTGATTAGTTTGAGATTAGAAATAGGTAAATGCTAATTTTGAACCATAAGGTATTAGAATCAAGAGGGTTTAAAATAAGCCAGATTTAAATTATATATGGAGGAACAAGTAGAAGAAGGGAAATATCAAAAGGGGTCCTCAACGTGAAAGCTGGGCGGCTCGTAGTCAAGTGGCAAGCCCTAGAGTTGGAGGGCTCTAAGAGGCATGGCAATATAAATGTGTGATGACTTTATATATTCCTTAATTCCTCATACGATGAAAGACTGGCCTAGTACAGTGTTTTTATGGATTTCTTATATAATTCTACTTATAAGGGAAACAAATATTCAAAAGTGATTTTCTCTTGTATTTTCTTTTATTCTTTTTGGTAATGAATTATTTAACATCCAAAAAAAAAAAAAAATCAAAAGTGATAACTGTGAAATCCCACCTAACCCTAACCTTGCTGCTGTACCATATGCATACATACCATATGCATTGTTTGATTTATTCTCTGTCGTATGAGTTGCCTAGTTTCATTGGTAGAAGTTTACCCCCGAAGCTGATCTATTATCTCTACTATTTCTTCTAGTGCCTTCATTCCCTTTGATAGGAGGGTGATCTTGAGTCATTCCCATGACTGATCCTTTTATCTCTGCTGTTTTAGAGTGGATCTCCATACACTATAACCTTGTGAATTCTCCACATGATGATTTTGAAGGGAAATCAAGTGTGATCTTCATGATTTGTTAACCCTTCTAATTGTTTCTGATTTCAAAGCATGTTATATTTACTCCTTTGTTTTTCTTACAAAAGACTTATTGTTATTTGTCCCTTGAAATTTTTTTTGGGAGAATGAAGTCAAGATAAAAGCGAAGTATCTCCATCTCTTTGGAAGCCAAGTACTCTCCCAATTTTGAGGACGAAATTATTTCAAGGGGGGAGAATGTAAAATCCAGCCCAAACCTAACTAGGACACCCTATCTGTTTTGGGTGAAGAGGGCTTGTTTAATGTTTGACCTTGAAGTTGGACCTTAAGTACAGTGTTGTTACCCTTGGAAAGTCCTAGGAAGTCAAGTCAGTCCTCTCCCTAAGTGTAGATCCAATGTCCCGAAGTGAAGGAAGAAGTCTTTGTGGGCCATCTCAGTAGAAGACATGGTGTTTGACCTGAAACCCATGGATATTGATGATGGTGCTTCTTTATTGAAACCTTACTTGATTTGGAGTTAGACTACTCATTTGTGAAGAAGAACTTGGTTGATGGGCCTAAAGCCTAGTTGGGCCTGGTGTGAAGACATCCCTCAATGCTATGTAAGTAGTATGATGTGTTGAAAGAAGCCCCATCCAAAGATATTGAAGTTAGGCCCATTAAATCCCTATTTTAGACTTACTGACATGGTTGGTCGATTGATTGGTCGAGTTGGTCGACTGGCCAATCAACCAACCAATTGACCAACAGGGTTATAATGGTCAATTTTGGAAATCCTGGTAATTTTGGGACTCTTTATGCTATTTAAAGGGGGGGGGGAACTTCGTGTTTTTCACTCACGATTACTTCTAAGCCTTTGAAGAACGTGGGAAGAACCCTAGAACCTCTCCTCCAAAGCCAAGGATGATCCTCAAGCATCCGTTCGAGTTTCTTCATTGGTTCTTCTTCTAAAGGTTAATAATCGATTCGTTTCTTCTTTGTTTTATTCTTTCTTCTATACTTCTGATCTTCTGACTATGAGAAAGGTATTACACTACTGTAATTGCCTCTTCTCTAATTCCTTTAGCCCTAGAGTGAATTCCCCAATTCACTCTATGTTCTTGAAGCCATATGGCGATGATTCTTGAATTTGACTTTACCTAAGATCTTGATTACACCTTCTTTGTTTTCTACTGATCTTGGTGAGTGTGGAAAAGGTCTCACATCAGTGCTACAACCTTCCTTATATCCCCATGATTGTTAGCTTGATTCCCTCTTTCCCCCATCCTCTGTGAACCATATTGGGTCATTTTGTGAGAGTTGATTTTGGGTAACTCTCATGAGAGGTAACCGAATTAGGAAACCCTAATCTTTTATTAATTGTTAGACCCTACCTAATACCTTTCTTAATTTTGAAATACTATTCTCTTTTTCTTAGAGTGAATTGGGGATTCACTCTATGTTCTTGAAGTTCTTGAAACCATATGGTGATGTTTTTGTTTCTTGATTTTACTTGAATTCTTGATTACTCCCTTGTATTGTTTTTCCTACAAAGTTTATGGTTGTGGGGAAGGTCTCATACCATTACCATGACCTTCCCTTGTGTCCTCATGATTGAGGAGTTGATCCCTAATGTTCCTTGGAAAATTGGAAACCCTAATAGAGAGATTTTGGGGGGAACCCTTGGGTAACCCTCATGAGAGTATATCCAATTAGGAACCCTATTATTCCTAATCCTCCCCAATTGCATTCTTGATTTTGAATTACTAAACAGATGTTTCCCTTACACTCTATGAACCTACCTTGGGTTATTTTGAGAACCAATCTAGGGGAACCTGCATGAAAGGTTATTTAATTGAAAACCCTAATCCTATATTAATTATTGGGTCATCCCTAAAGCTTTACTTGATATGGTTCATACTCTTTATTCCCTAGGGTGAATCTTTATTCTCCTTGGCCTTTCCATGAGAGCCATGGTTAAGTATATGTTAAGACCCTAAATCTTTATGGCTCAATCAATAACCTATCTTTTGACCTTGATAATAAAGATGAGGAAGAGGTCCAAGACTAGCAATTAAAACCTAAACAAGCATATAATAAAGATTAGGAATAAGACCTAGAAGATTAGAAATCAAACGGAAGCAAATAGAGCAGATTTGAAGCTACTGTCGATTGATTGGTCGGCCCAGTCGACCAATGGGATAGTACGGGGCAAACCCTAATTTGGTCATAACTTCTTCGTTTGAAGTGCGATTGGTCCGAAATTCAAAAGGGAGCTTCCTAGAACATATTAGGACTACCCAAGAAGGTCAAAGTATCAAATCATGGTCAAAAGATAGGTTCTTGATTGAGCCATAAAGATTTAGGGTCTTAACATAAATTTAACCATGGCTCTCATGGAAAGGCCGAGGAGAATAAAGATTCACCCTAGGGAATAAAGAGTACGAACCATATCAAGTAAAGCTTTGGGGATGACCCAATAATTAACAAAGGATTAGGGTTTTCAATTAAATAACCTTTCATTAAGGTTCCCCTAGGTTAGTTCTCAAAATAACCCAAGGTAGGTTCATAGAGTGTAAGGGAAACTAATTCAAAATCAAGAATGCAATTGGGGAGGATTAGGAATAATAGGGTTCCTAATTGGATATACTCTCATGAGGTTACCCAATTTGGATAATCTCTCATGAGGGTTACCCAAGGTTCCCCCAAAATCTCTCTATTAGGGTTTCCAATTTTCCAAGAAACATTAGGGATCAACTCCTCAATCATGAGGACACAAGGGAAGGTCATGGTAATGGTATGAGACCTTCCCCACAACCATAAACTTTGTAGGAAAAACAATACGAGGGATTAATCAAGAATTCAGGTAAAATCAAGAAACAAAAACATCACCATATGGGTTTCAAGAACTTCAAGAACATAGAGTGAATCCCCAATTCACTCTAAGAAAAGAAAGAATAGTATTTCAAAATTAAGAAAGGTATTGGGTAGGGTCTAACAATTAATAAAAGATTAGGGTTTCCTAATTCGGTTACCTCTCATGAGAGTTGCCCAAAATCAACTCTCACAAAATGACCCAATATGGTTCACAGAGGATGGGGGAAAGAGGGAATCAAGCTAACAATCATGGGGATATAAGGAAGGTTGTAGCACTGATGTGAGACCTTTCCCACAATCACCAAGATCAGTAGAAAACAAAGAAGGTGTAATCAAGATCTTAGGTAAAGTCAAATTCAAGAATCATCACCATATGGCTTCAAGAACATAGAGTGAATTGGGGAATTCACTCTAGGGCTAAAAGAATTAGAGAAGAGGCCATTACAGTAGTGTAATAACTTTCTCATAGTCAGAAGGTCAGAAGTATAGAAAAAAGAATAAAACAAAGAAGAAACGAATCGATTACTAACCTTTTAGAAGAAGAACCGATGAAGAAACTCGAACGGATGCTTGAGGATCATCCTTGGCTTTAGAGGAGAGGTTCTAGGGTTCTTCCCACATTCTCCAGAGGCTTAGAACTGATTGTGAGTGAAAAACACGGAGTTCGCCAGTTTAAATAGCATAAAGAGTCCCAAAATTACCAGGATTTCCAAAATTGACCATTATAACCCTATTGGTCGAACTGGCCAGTCGACCAACCATGTCAATAAGTCTAAAATAGGGATTTAATGGGCCTAACTTCAATATCTTTGGATGCACTTCTTTCAACACATCATACTACTTACCTAGCATTGAGGGATGTCTTCATTCCAGGCCCAACTAGGCTTTAGGCCCATCAACCAAGTTATTTTTCACAAATGAGTAGTCCAACTCCAAATCAAGTAAGGTTTCAATAAGGAAGCACCATCATTAATATCCATGGGTTTCGGGTCAAACACCATGTCTTCTACTGAGATGGCCCACAAAGACTTCTTCCTCTTTGGGACTTTGGATCTACACTAAGGGAGAGGTCTGACTTGACTTCCTAGGACTTTCCAAGTGTATCAACACTGTACTTAAGGTCCAACTTCAAGGTCAAACATTAAACAAGCCCTCTTCACCCAAAACAGATAGGGTGTCCTGGTTAGGTTTGGGTTGGATTTCACACATAAGGCATCATATGGCATATAGGGCATTGCCTTAGTTTTGCCTAGAGACTCAAAGTGTACATTCTTCTTGCATACACAAAAAGTGGGCCATCGCCTTGGCGATGCTTTCATAACTATGCTTGTATTTAATCATGGCTCAAAACATTTATAGGGGTATTAGGACAAAATTAGAGCCTTAAAGAAAATTCATGGTTTTCTAGTTTCTTTGCCCTTCATTTTGGATGGGTAGTGATCTCACCTTTCTAAAGCACAGTAGGTTGATGCATTGTGAATCTCTTTGCTGGAACCTTTTATGTGTTTCACAGGTATTAACCTTACACATGGGCCTCATTTTTGTTATCGTTGGAAATTGATGAGAAAGAATCTGTTGAAAGAAATCCCAGCAACTTTGGAACTCTGAGATTGGTTGAACTGAATTAGGATCTTAAATCAAGAAATGGTGCCAGGGATGGGGAATCTCACTTATCCATCTCTGGATATGAATGTCGCAAAAGCAAACTTTTCGATGATTCAATTCATGTATAATGCTGGTCTACTGTCAACCTTACAAACTCAAATAGACTTGGATACTAAAAGGAAACCATGGGTTATTATGACTCTATGATATTAGCACTCTAATTGTCATTTGGTTTTGACTACATAACTGTTTTGCTTCCTTCTTCTTCTTCTTCTTCTTCTTTTTTTGTGTGTGTGTTTTGAATTTGTTTTGTGATGTTCATAAGTTGATTTGATTTTTACAGGAATATGTCTGAGGCTTCTGCTTGAGTGTAAGAACATCCCAATTTTGGGTGTATGCCTTGGTCACCAGGTATTTCTTTTATGTTCTAGTTGATTGCCTCTGTGACTGCAGCTCAATACTGTTGCCTACTCACTAATATCACTTCCACACTGATTGTGGCCTTGCTGATTTTATCACTAAGGCCACCACATCACTGATTCTGCTTCTGGATGCTGAACTGGGTTTTGCAATGCAGGAAAGAAAAAATAAATAAATAAATAAAAAGAGGGCTAATTATTGACAAACTTCTATTTAATGAGAAGTTCTAACTATCAATTATGATGCATACCCATTCAAATCCTGAAATGAGTTAGAGCAATTGCTGAATCAGCTGGATAACTACCTGCAGAATTCTGGACCATACAGGCTAAACCGCTAAGGCTAAATTTTTTTACGATATTGGCTCTTCTTTTATGAAACTGATTTTATGTTTATGGGGGATGCAAGTCATATATTGATAATGGATATAGGGTTTGTTGGTTATATTACAATCTTTTTTGTGGTTCATATGATGGATCCTTGTGAATTCCCACCTTACAGGCTTTAGGATATGTGAATGGTGCTCGAGTTGTCCATGCAACTGAACCAGTCCATGGCCGTTTGAGGTATCTCAATTCTTACAAAATAAACAATTTTTAGTGTGCTGTTTTGATGGTAAACTAATTATTTTATATATTTGGGGTTTTAGTTTTATTTAGGTAGTAGATGTTGATGTTTCATTCCATTATTTGTTCATTTTGATTCTTAGAATGTTTGGTTTCGTTGATTCATAAGCTAGTGGATTTGGATTACAATTTAGCTAATTTTAAAGTTCAATGTTCAATTGATGAAGGTTGATTATTACTTAGTTCTACTTGAATGAATTTTAACTTAGCCGTTGGTTTCATAGTGAAATTGAGCACATCGGCTGTAGTCTTTTCAATGGCATTCCTTCTGGCAGAAATTCTGGATTCAAGGTAAGCTCTTTTGGCTTTCATATGGAAATTCATATATGGATATTAACCAAGTGGAATTCACTTGTGCTATGGTAAAAAAACTCAGGCTTTCAGCTGAAAAATATGGTTCTAAGGATGTGTCATGGCCTCCTTGTTGTATGAATTCCAAAAGTTAGAGCAGTTCCCTATTTCAGCCCTCCCACGACTCTTTGAAAGTGGAACTTCCACTATAGGACCTTTCTATACATTGCTTTTAGCATATCAACTCTTTGTTTGAGTTCATATTTCTTTAGCACTTTAAGCAAACATGTTTAGTTTCCTAACTGTATAATATCATCAATGGACTACTGGTTTACTTTCTATTTCCCATATAAATTGCACGAATTATATTTAATGATCTCAAGCTTAAGAAATCATACAAAGGAAGGAATGTCAGGGATTTCTTAATGCATTTATGCTGTTTATTTATTTATTTATTTAATTTAATTTAATTTTTGAGGGGGGGTGAGGAGCTGAAAACGAAGAAGATTGATTAGAAGCCAATTGTATAACTGGTATAGCAAGGAAGGATCTACTTTAGCACCTCTTCTATGGCTGGACCATATTTAGCATTTACATTTGCATGTACAAACTATTACTGCAGCTCAAAAAGAACTTCACATTTTACTTTAATTAGAAAATACTACTTGTTGAACTTTAAAAGGTAACAAGTTTGAGAATTTTGTATGATTTTTGCACAGGAGAATCCTTTTTTAACTTTATATTTTTCATAGGATTAATTGGTGCTGCAAGCAATTATATTGTTGTTAAAGAGAACTAAAAACGGGTGACTTCTACAACTCTAGCATCTCTTATAATGCACAATGCTTGGAAATAGTGAATGCCGCTAAGGTTTTGTTTTGGCAAAGATGTTAAAATAGCATCTCAGTTTTTAATTCTTCACACCAGAGTAGATCAAAAACTTGGAAGCTGCCTGGAATGGTGAATTTCTTGCAAATTTTCTGTCTTGTCATGAAACTACTTCTATATCATTATCCTCAATTATCTTCCTAAATACTGGCGTATTTGAGTAAAAGCACTTAAAGCAGCTCCTCAGCAACTATGGATACTATCACTGTGGAAATTATAGGCTAAATATCAGAATCATGTACAAGTTGGTTGTGACTTGCAGGTTGTGCGATATCATTCCCTAGTAATAGATGCTGATTCACTTCCAGAAGAACTCATTCCTATTGCTTGGACTTCTAGCAACACACTTTCTTTTGCGGAGGCCCAGGAGTCGAACGGTGCTTTTGAGAATCAGGCTGATCAACATGTCTCTGTTGATTGTTTCTCAGAAAATGAGAACACATCATGCTGTCGGGAATCCAAGAATTCCAGAGGAATGGAAAACAAAAAAGTCATTATGGGCATTATGCACTTGACCAGGCCCCATTATGGTGTACAAGTATGTCGAATGCTCAGTGCTTAACATTTTCTCCACTTTCACTTATCTGTCTTTGGTAACATTGTGATATTTTCTTAACTTCCAGTTTCATCCCGAGAGTGTTGCTACTTCTTGTGGAAGGCAAATATTCAAGAACTTCAAGAAGATAACGGAAGATTACTGGTTGAGGTCATCCCCAATTAATGAAAGAAAGGTTCACAGTAGTGATAAACAGGAGCTATTTCTAGAGGGACCAAACTTGGACATTTTTCTCCGCTAATGTCTCCCTGGGTTGATTAGCATCTATGGAAACCAAATTTGGGCTGGTTATCATATCATATAGTCCCTATGGTTGATTCATTTAAGCCCTAAGATACTTGTTATGTGATTTTTAGGGATGGTCAACTTATGTTTTGTTGTATGGAAAATTGAACATTACTTTGATCAACCCCTGCTAAATGCAGACTTCATTGGCTTTAACACAGGAATTTGACTATCAAAAAGCCATGCCATTGTGGGCTGACATGAGCTCAAGTTTGCTGCTTGCAAGCTGAGTATGTCTTTCAGTTTAGCTTATATAGTTAGCCAAGTCTAAGGTATGCTATGCTGTACTAGACTTTCCAGGTATATAACAAGCATATTCATCAGATTTAGTTTTGTTTTCATACAAGTCTCAAATCATGAAGCCTCATGAGTCATGGCTTGTAAATTTTGAGCCTCAATTGACTTTGTTGTGTACCAAACCTTGGTTTTATCCTAAGCCAGGTCTGATAGAAACCCCATGAGTGATCAGTCTTGCACCATCTGAGCATGTTCAGTTCTATTGATGAATCCCTTTCTAGAAGATAGCTCAGTGTTTACCTTCTGTCTCTTTTTCTTTTTGTTCTCTCTTTCTATGATATTGCTGGATTTTCTGTTTTTTCTTGAGGTTAACTCCTTCAGCATGGATGCAGATTTCTCATGAAAGTCACTTGTTCAGAAAAATGCCCAATGGTAGTGTGACAGCAAAGGAACCAAATACGAGCAATCCTTTCACTCTGTGCAATACAGTAATGCTTGCACACCAAAAGGTTGGAGCTAGATTCTTCAAATTGAAGTGGAAGAAACTTGATGGTCTGGCTAATCAAGTTGGTGGGGCTAGAAATATATTCTGTCAACTGTTTGGAAATCAGAAGGCAGAAAACACATTTTGGTTGGACAGTTCTTCAACGGAACAGGTATTTTTCTAGCTTGCGGTTTTGTGCTTGTAGAAATTTATGATTTTTGCTTGCAATCTGGAGCTTGTGTTTTCCAGAAATTTTGGACAGCTGTTGACCAAATAGATATTTTCATTGGTGCAACAATTAAGTTGCACTGTTGTAACTTGTTGGACGTGGGTCTGAATTATGTAAACCCCAAATCTGGGTTAGGGGTAATTGGGTAATTTCCCCAGACTCTTAGGGTTGTCCAGGATTTCCAACAAAAAGGGAAAGGAAGTTCAGAGGTTGTTGGTCTTTGAGGGCTTAGGTAACCTTGCTGTAACAGGGAATTAGGTCTGAAAGTTGCTGCAATTTGAAATTCCAGATTTGAAATTCAAATTGAAGTTCAAACTAGGGTTAGGGTGGGTTTCGGCCAGGGTAGGTTAGGTGGTCTGCAGTGGTGGTTCTACGAGTTCAGAACTAGAGTCAAGGGTTTTTTAAACTGTTTAAGGAGGTCTAGTTCTACTAAATTAGGGTTTCAGAGGGTTTAAAATTTCTGCAGATTTCTTCCAAGGAAGAAGATGAATTGCAGAAAAATTTTGGGCTTGGGGAAGGTGGCTGTAGGGAAATGTTCTAAAACAAGGTGCGATCCTAGGGGAAGGGGCTGGGGAAGTAGGACTAACAGAGGGGGAGGGGTGCTGCTATTACAGGAAGAGGGGAGGGGAATGGAAGGGCTACGTTGGTTTGGGGGAAGGGGTATGGTGCTGGACTTGAAGGGATGTCTGTAGTTGCTACCGCTGAGACTTGAAGGAACAGAGGAGCTTTCAAAATTGCAGAAACGCTAGCAAAATATCCAGCCACAGGTCACCCCTAGGGATCCCACGACTCTCTCAGTCCTTCCTTCAACTCAAAATTTCAATGATCAAAAAACTGAATTGCTTACAAGACTCGGTTGGTATTATAGAAAGGAATTAGATCCCTAAACTTGACTCTTCTAAGAAAACCAACTACCTTTACGAACTTGACTATTAAGTAACCAACTAAAGAAACCCAACTAATTTCAGGTACTTGCTAAACAAGGACTCAGACAAATAACTTGACCAAGTCAAACAATACAAACTACGACTCAAGTTGAAACTCTCACATAAATTTCAAATTGGGACTCCAAATAACAAAGGGAGAACAGAAAAAAGGCTGCAATTAATACCGGATTAATTCCAGCTACTTAGGACTCTATCCCGGGGGGGGGGGGGAATGACAAAAATACCCTCTTGTTGGTTTGGCCCCCCAGGCTTGCCTCAAAAAGTGGGTGGGTCTGGACCCTCTTTTGGGCCTTCTTGGGCTGTTCTTGGCTGGCCACTTCACTGAAACTCGGAAATAGTGAGGGGCAAAGCTGTGTATATTTCCCCACAACCACCGCCCAAATAAAAAAATAAATATATGAAAGACAAACCAAAGACCCTGTATTAGTGGGAGACTTGTGCAGTGCTGATCTCTATCTCCTGGATACTTAGATAACCTAGAGAAGGCTTCTTTTTTCTTAGGGTTCTCCAGGCTTGTATAATATTGAGCCAATGTTGAAGTAGTTATCATGGCAGCCTTCCAAACATTCATGTCCCTTGGTTTTTGTACCAGGGACTTCATAGGTTAGTGACTGGAGTGAAGTTGTGACAGTAGCCACACTGGAAGGTGCACCGGATAACCTACTTTTCAGAGTGTGAGCTGCTTGTTGGGTATAGAAACTTCTATTCTTTCTGAATGTCCTACAGACACAGACTAGGAGTTGCCCTGCTAAACATCCTGTCATTTATGGTAGAGTCAAGTCAGATCCTAATAGCTATGATCATGGGAGAAGCAGAATAATATATATAATGGCAGGCAATGAGGCCCAACCCCACTCCCCGAAAAGGGTTAGAAGGACCTGTATTTGTTAAAGTGGGTGAGTCAGTAAAACCAATGAGAAGTCGCATCCCTAAATTCAGCCATTGTACTGTCCTGCATTTTCAACTAAAGTTGATTAAGATCATTTTTTATTTTAAGCGGTTCAACAGTTGAAGCATATAAAGTATGAACACCAGGGACAATAATAGTGATTGCAATTTGTGCTGCACAAGCGCTGCTGGGGGGGGACGTTGAATTCCTTGGATCAGTAGCCCCTTGACAACTATGTGGTGGACAGGGGCACTGCTTGGTCTTTTTCCCTACCCAATGATGCAAATCCAGCACCTATTTGGGCTTCTTTTCCTTAAATAAGTCTAGGGTTGGAGCTTCTTCTTTTTTCCCTGGTTTTACTTGCTAATGGGACTAAAATCTCAAAAATGAGTACCAAGGAATAAATTATATTTGGAATATCACCATCCCCTTTCTCTAGGTTCTACACATAAAGAATGAATCATGCCACTGAATTCTCAACTGCGTGCAGTTGTGGCAACTGTTTCTTTTATGAAGAGCCTGTACTTTTTCATGTGATCACAGAATTCTAATTGCTCAATCTGACTTCTTTCTTTTTTTATTATTATTATTATTATTATTTTTTTTTTTTACATCTAGAGTAGAGCACGCTTTTCGTTTATGGGAGGCAAAGGTGGACCTTTATGGGAGCAAGTGACATATAAGCTGTCAGATCAAAGGTTTGTGTAAATAGTCATTGTGTTCAATATTTTAACAATATTTTAATACTTGTAATGTATTTTCCTTTGGTGGACAGAACATGCCTCTTCATGTTGTTACCTTTTACATCTGACATACTAATTTGAAGAGCCAGCTCTTAAGTAGGCCATAACCTGAAAAGCCCCATTTTTTTTTCTTCACTTTGAACGAAATTTAATCTACTCAGTCACATAAACCATCCAACCTATCCCCGTGCCCCATTAATGAGGTAAGATTTGGTTCCAGGCCTCTGCAATCAACAGCTGAGACCTTACTTCTAGCCCATTGCCTGTACATTCTAAAGTTGATTTTGTAATAATGATATTGGTTGATTATGGACTATCGATGAGCTGAAATTTGTTGAATAAGAATTGTGATTCAGGGAATGAATGTCAATTTTCACAAACTGATTTGGCCTCAGGCCTTCATCGACATGGTGTAATACAAGCATAAAAAAAGTGCATTATGTGTTTGCAAATTGTAAAGCCAAAGGAAAAAGATCTGAGATAAAGAGTGTAAGGATGAAATTCAAGGAGAAACTATGAATCAATTGGGGGTCTCATAGTATTGGGTTTCTCCCGGAAATTTTACTTATGGCCAATCTAGGCCATATGATATCTATGTAATGGGCATTGCCAATCACACCTGCACGTAGTCTTGCTAGCTTCTCAAGGAAAGGCTAATGGATGGCTGCCTAAAAGACTTTTCAGCTTTTGTTTTTATCCTTAGTAGTAAATAGGGTGTAAATATTCTCATATAAGTGGTTTCTGCTTCTTTTCAGTAATACAACTGCTAAATGTGGAGGTGATCTAATGATTGAGGATGCCCAAGGTTCTTCAAGAAGCACATATTTAAAAGATGGGTTCTTTGATTTTTTGGACAAGGTATTTGAATGATCATATTGTTCATGGACCTTTTCTTAACCCTCTGCTTGAATAAAAGAAAATGATATTATGATATTGATTTAAGTAGATTTTAATGCAGTGCTCTTCATTTTAGTATAATTGTCTATCCTGGTTCCAACTTCTAACAGAAACTGTGATAAACTCTTTTTCTTTTTATTGCTGGTGGGGGCCCAGTCTGGGAGTCTCTTTCACTTTCTTGTGGTGGAGTTTACATATTTAGGATAGCTTCAACCTATAGGAGGTTCTTGTTTGACTGCAGGATATTGGCATCATAATTCTGATTTGCCACTCAACTCTATTTTGCTAGATTTGGTGTTAGGCGTATTACTTCTGTTAAAGTCATTTTAAGACTAGCATTTTCAATGCATATTGCCAAATGACTTTTGTGGTTGATTTTGGTGTGTTTGGTTCATCACTTAATCAGTTATTTAACTGAATCCATTTGTGGAGATGTTTTGAGCTCGTGAAAATTAGGATTTATTGGATCCAGCTGGCCAGGAATGTTACCTCCAGCTGCTAGTTTCATAATTTT
The DNA here is from genome assembly GCF_041222555.1 of Hakea prostrata. NCBI lineage: Eukaryota > Viridiplantae > Streptophyta > Magnoliopsida > Proteales > Proteaceae > Hakea > Hakea prostrata. The sequence goes on from NC_142604.1 coordinate 27,785,825, forward strand.
AAGAAACTAAATCTGTCATCTTCAGCTACCAGTTTCCTACTTCCCCCAGTGACTAGCAGTACCTATGGCTTAACTCCTCCACCAGCCTCTGGAGTCCATGCCATTACTTGCTCCCTTCTTCATACATTGTACCCTCCTCCCTCCTTCTCTTCTTCACCCTCACCATCCATCCTTGTGAACATTAGAGAAATAGAAAAGAGAAAGAGAGCTTGAGAAGAAGAAGAGCAGAGAATAGAAGAAGAAAAACTGTGAAATTGAGAGTGAGAGAGAGTTTGGGAGTGTCACTGTTATTTTGAAGGTCTCCAAATAAGCTGCAGTTTATTTATAGATCAATAGGCAATTACATCTTGGAGTTAACCTCTGGAAAGGAGTCATAAAAGGACTCGATGAACCAACAGCAGTGGGATCAGGGGGCGCTAACTCTTGACCTCTTCTCTTTTCTTTGTTTTTGTATTTATTTTCTATTTTTTATTTTTTTCCCTTCTTTTAACTCTTAATACTTTTCTAAATTGCACTTTAACACTACCCTTCAAGCTGGAGAATAGACATCAAACATTCCCAGCTTGTTACAAATATAGCTCACTCTGTCAGCCCCCAAAGACTTGGTAAATTTGTAAGCCAGTTGTTCTCTTGTTTGAGTATAGATCAGTCCTTGTTGTAGCTTTTCATGGACAAAGTGACAGCCTACTTCAATATGCTTCACACATCTGTGGAAGACAGGATTTGATGCTATGTGAATAGCAGCCTGAATATCATACCACAAAGATGGGTGACTCATGACCAAAGTCAAGCTACCCCAAAAACTGCTTAACCTAGGACAATGCTCGTCCTCCACAGTAAGCGCACATGTGATTAACCTGCTGGAGGTTCACCATATGATCATGATCCGGTTTGTACCCCTTCCCATTGGTAATAGACCCTGGTTCTTGCCCTCTTCCACTGCTTCTACTTCTGCCCCCTGTTCTGGGGTTCTGCCTACTTCTGACATTGAGAACCCTCAACCTTTTCTCCCTGTCTAGTTCCATTCTATCCCTGCTCCTGCTCTGGCTCTTCACTCTCTGCCATTGGTCCCTAAGCCCACCATCCCTTTCCTCTTACCTTTTCCAATTACTTCTTTTGGGGCCCTCAATCCTCCTAATCCCCTTTCTTTCCTTTTTTGGCCATTAACCCTGGGATGGGCCTCTCTTCTCATTCTATACTCTTTTATGCCCCCAAACTCTATGGCCCTAATGAGCGGGTTCTCCTTCCCAGCCCTTTAATTCCCTTTCTTATCCTTCTCGGCCCATTGTCTACCCTCTTTACCTGGCCCATAACCCTTGTGTAGGGTTGCCCCTTTCTCTAACCAACTCACTGCCTGTCCTGATGCCCCTCGTTCACTTGTTATCCTCCTCCATCCCTTAAGTGTCTGCCTACCACAGGTGAGGTTCTAGCTCCCCTCCTTTTCCTAAGAAACGGCTCTGCATAGCCTATTCATTGTCAATCGAGGTGCAGACTATGCCTCTTGGTAACTAAAAAGTACTGCATATGTATGAATTAGAGCTTCATAAAATCAACCCCTCTTGGCTGAATATGGAGAAGATCTGGCTTGTGGAAGTTAGGCAGGTCCTATCTTTTGAGGACAGATACAAGCTAGCACTTGAGGGCCCAGTTCAAGACAGTTTTGGGAAGACTTAATGAAGTATGTTTAGACCAATATGTTCTTTGCATGGAAGGTTTTATGATTGCACATAGTCGGTAACAATGTAGCAATCTTTATGTCGCATCAATGCCCGACCTCTTTTACTCCTTTATTTTGGTCTCATTAAGTCACACTTGTGTAGTCTTAATTCAGTTGTTATCTCAATCTTTTATTGCAGTTAGGTTAACTAAACCTTCGATGGAATTAGGAAATGTGTTTTATTCTTTCTTCTTCTACACATTATGAAGAGAGAGAGAGAGAGAGTGTGTGGGATTCAGCTGGAACAATTTGAGTTGGTGAGAATTTTGGGTTGGTGGTGATGGTGTTCCATGGACTGTCTGATGCAGCTCTCACCCTTTTGTGGTGAAGTGAAGCAATGGATTGGGACTGATGGTGAATCTATTATATGGCAGTCTTGATGGTGAGGCTTAGTCACTTCTCTTCTAGTAATTCTTTCATTTGTAAATGAAGAAAAGAACAGAAGGATTAGGGACTCTCCTGTCAATATGGGTTTGTTCTGATATGCGATCCTGTTGCAATTAACTTCTTGCTGGTTTTTAGTTTGAGATCTGTTCTTTACATTTTTCTTTTTACTCCTCTACAATATGTTTACCATTGCATTTAGAGCTATCACACGTGCATATGATCTCAAATGACTCAACTTTCCCTTGTTGACACATAGATCACCTCTAGTGTTGTCTATTTTATATAGCTTTCTTCAGTTTTACCAATCATTCATCTCAGCTAGTCCAATTCTATTTATATTTTGATCATATAATTGCCCGGCCTTGGCTCAACGGTCAGTGGACCATAGTTGTAGACCCCCGAGGTCAAGGCATCGAAACAGCCTCACAGCAAAAATTATTGGGGTGAGACTGCATAGGAAAATTGCCCGCCTGGACTCTGCTTGTGCAGAAGCCTTCACCCTTCGGCATCAGGTTCACCTTTTATTACATATTTGCCAAAATTTCTCTATCCATCATTTAAATATGCAGATACTTATCTTGGATTAATGTCTTTGATAATGCAATTGGTGATGAAAACCTATTCTTCAAAGACTTGCATTCTTTCGTATTCATCCCACAGAATAACCAAGTCAATATCATCAAAGAAATCCCATTTTCCGACAAGGACAATATGAACTCCACACATGGTAATTCATGGGACAGAAAATTACTCAAAGCACCTCATTGAGAACCCATATTGATGACACCCCTTGAGACAAATAGGAATACAAATGTTAGTATACTGACAATATGTTATTGTGCTTTGTGTGTCAGTCAATCACATACCAGATAGAAACTTCAGAATAGTTTGTGTCTATTTATACAGTTACATTCATGGATAATTTTTTTTATTTAGGACTCCTTCAGGAGTATCTGCACATCTGTAAAATTTTCTATGTTTTTTGTGATTCTACTTGTGATTTTTCATGTGCTTCCATGCTTCACTATCATTCATGCACATGGGAAATTATAGAACAAGGATGTTTATCCAAGTATCCAACTATATGGTGTTAGCATTGAATACATCAGCTGTCTTCCACCATTTCAATGTACCTAGGGTCAGATAATCTATTAAAGCTCTTGCATTGTTACCTAAACATTGTCCCTTTGGGCTTCTCAATTTTCATTTGATTGCTTTCACTTAGCACTATATGTCTTACTGATTCAATCATTGAAAGTCTATCTATATGAATTGCCTAAGGTACTTGCATTTTTTTGTACTTCAAAATATGCCCTGATGTTATCTGATTATATTGCTGTGTGCCAAATTTCTTTACATATATTTCTGTGTACGTGTAACAGGAACTCCAGTCATTTCACTGTGAGAGAGAAGATTATGAGGAATTACCATTTGACTTTTGCGGTGGATATATTGGATTCATCGGGTAAGTGGAAAAACCAATATTTTCTTGTAATCTTTAAATTAGCAGTTGATCTGTGCAGAGCACAAATCATTAATGTATCTACATGCATCCAATCCAATTATCTGGTATATTGGACCTTCCCAACCCACAATCCCCTATGCAGTTTTTCATGGAGGTGCAGGTGGGTGGACTGTTGGGATGGTTTTATTCCGATTCTTTTTTTTCTTCTTTCCTGCCAACTGCCCCGTCTCCCCCTGGGGGGTTGATTTGTCAGCACAACTGTAAGGTTGCTCCATTGCAACCTAGTGGTTCTGAGTCTGAGTTGAGAAACAGACTCTCTGCAAAGCAGGGGTATGGCTGTGTACATTACAACCCTCCCCAGATCCTGTGGTGGTTGGAGCCTCGTGCATAGGGTACACCCAAATTTTCTCGTATATATCATTATCTATGATAGCTGATCTTAATATTTTTAACGGACCCCATTTAGTTGGGATAAGGCCAAGCTGAGTTGAGTTTAATTTTTATTATTCTCTTCCTTATCAAGAGCTGTAGAACATGAGAGTAGTATTAAAAGCTGTGATATCTCGTCATAGGCGCAGACTTCAGTTGTCTGACCAAATTCAACAAGTCAATCATTTAGAATTTTGATCTAAATGCACCAGGTTTTGTCTAATTGATTGTTCCCATCATTCTTTAATCCTGCTTTCCTGTTGTTACCATGACAAACATGATTTTATACAAAGCATTTGGACTTGTTTATGCTAGTATGTGTAAATAGATAAATATTAGTGTTCTGCCACCCGATATTTGTGTAAAATGGTAGCAGATACAGAGGCAAGAGGAGAAGATAAAAGGGAGAAGAAGAGGGAAGACAGAAGAAGAAGACAACAACAATGGTATTAGCAGAACTCCTGGGGTTTTCGTTTAACTTAGAGGCCTCCCATCAAGTAGTTCTTATTTATAGAATGAAATCTGTATACTTAGCAAACTAGGAAACTTCAAATTGAGAAGTAGAATTCAACTATAACGAGGAAAATGGTTCTCGAGTTAGTGCCTGGTGCCAACTTTATTTTCTTATTAATTCTTCCTTTATTCCTTTTTACCTTGACCACTAGTACTCCCCCTCGGTCTGGAGCATATAGATAAATCATGCTCAGCTTGTTACAAATATAATCAACTCTGCAGCCTCTGGCATTAACTTGAGATTCTTATCTAAAGCATTCTATATTCCCTTTTTACACTTGATTGCCAACACTCCCCCTCAAGCTGGAGCATATAGATCCACCATGCCCAACCTTTCGCAATTATAATCAACCATAGTAGACCCCAAGATTTCGTGAGCAAATCAGCCAACTGCTCTCCTATATGAACATGCTCAGGAGAAATTAACCCTTGTCTCAGCTTTTCACAAACAAAATGACACTCCATTTCGATATATTTTCTATGTTCATGAAACATTCGATTAGTAGCAATATGAATGTTGGCTTGAGTATCAAGCCATATTGTCATAGACTGATCACCACCATAGCCTAGATCTTTCATCATTTGTCTAGTCCACATCAGCTCACAAGTGACTTTTGCCTTGACTTTGTGCTTGACCAAGCCACAATAGTTTGTTTCTTACTCGTCCAAGATACAAGATTACCACCAATTAGAGTGCAGTAGCCCCTGTTGACTTCCTATCAATAGGTGACCCAGCCCAATCTACATCAGCAAAGCCTTCAAACTCTTTTATGACAATTATCTCTGTATAGTAACCCATGGCCAGGAGCCTTCTTATGATAGCTTAATATCCGTAGAACAGCATCCAATGAGATGTCCTAGGGGCAAACAGAAACTGACTCACAACACTGATTGGAAAGACAGTGTTGAGTCATAGTGAGATAATTTAATTTGCCAACAAACCTTCAGTACCTTTTTGGATCATCAAGGACATCTCCATCTTCTGCGGTAAGCTTCATATTCAGATTCATATGGGTATCTAAAGGCTTAGAACCAAGCATCCCAGTCTCTGTCAACAAATCAAGTACATAGTTCCACTGTGACAAGAAAATCCCGTTTTAAGATTGAGAAATTTTTATACCCAAAAAACATTTCAGTCTCCCAAGTCCTTAGTTTCAAATTGTTGTTGCAGATGTATCTTCAATATATCAATTCCTTAGAATCATCTCCAAATAAACAATGAGAAATAGACTTCCAGTACTAGAGCTATGTAAAATGCTGAATGGACACTATCACAACGAGTAAGTCCAAAATAAAGTACCATGGAAGTGAACCAACTAGACCATGCCCAAGGCGATTGCTTCAATCCATACAAAGACTTTTAACACAGGACACCACACCATTCTCCCCATGAGCACCAAACTTAAGAGCCCATTAGGGTTAACTTTTACAGTAAACACCCATTGACAACTAATGCTCTTTTTTCTAGGAGGCAAAGGCATCAAATTCCAAGTATAATTGTCATGTAGAGCAGACAATTTGTCCATCATGCAGTTGTCCATTCTTTACCAAATAATAAATTAAATTGAAAATGTAGTAAATAAAGGATTGAGGATAAAGTTAGGGATGTGGTAAGAGGGTGCCTTTAACTGTGGCATGGGAGGCATTCACAAGGGTTACCATGCAAGTGCATAAATTGAAAGAGAAAAGATATGTGGGGAGCCACTCATTATCAGTGGTACCTGAATCAATGATCCAGTGCCTAGAAGCAGATGAGAAGCAGGCTGTCGCATTATCTGTCTGTTCAAATGTAGCAGTAAATGGCTGGGATTGGGCTGCCTAAGACTGGGTGAAGTGATTAAAATTTTCTGCTTACATCTTCGCAGTTTAAGCTTCGGACTGTGGGGGGGTTAGAAGTGGTCTCTACCAGTAGCAGTTTAGGTCATGGTGAAGCCACCTTGTCATTACACTTTCTGTCCTCTACATATATTTCAAACCAATTACAAACCAACCTCTTAAGAAAAGCTTTCAGGGGCTGAAGAAGAATGTATGCTTGTCTAGCAATTTTCGTAGATTCTTTGCCAAGAAACCATTTACAGATCACAAAAAATAGTCTTAACTGCTACCTTATTAAAACTCAAAACTCAGGCTTATCACAAGTAAATGATGATAGCTAAATGGGTCTTCTTTCTTCAATCAGCTCTATTCAATGACATACTTGGTGCTACTAACTATATATCTCTTTCTACTCTTTCCTCGCCACTTCTTACATGGTCTTTAAGGTCTACCCTTGGATTTTAGCTTTTGTTTTCTGAAATAATTTTTCATTGTCCCTAGCAGACATTCAAAAGCCCCTCCATCATACATGATGCCACCTCAGACCATATTCAAAAGAACTCTAACATTTAACTGAACTTTCTTGATTTTGACAAGTCCAAGACTGGAATTGGTACTGTCTAGTCAAAATTTTCTGGTCATTCATGTGGCCGTTACCCACAACCTCTAAAGATGGACAACTGAAACTCTCATGAAGAGCTGTTGCAAGCTTTCGTCAGTCTGAAACAAGATCAACTATGCTTTCAGATAACTCTTTCAAGTTATCATGTGTTGGAGCCAATCCTAAATTAGCCTTAATTTCTGCACTCCTTATTTATGATATATCCTTGATACTTATGAAGTTATGATATCTCGCTATCATAATCTTGCTAACCCACTTTGGCTCCTATTTATTAGAGCAATCCACCATATACTTTGTTTTTGTTATATCTACTTTGTTTTTGTTATATCTTTCTTAAAATCCTTAGATGTCAAGATGGATATCTATGAATCTGAGTTGGCATTTATCTTTGCCTTTTGTTCCATCCACCAAGATTATCATTATCAGATAGCACGCTCCATCCAATTGTTATTGGGAACAATGTGGTAAATCTCGTTTTGTCACATTGTCTTGGCCTTGTCGAGATGGCGAGATCTCAGCCAAACATGGTACAGCTTTGTATGATGTTTTGCAGCCTGTTTTGGTGGTTTTGATGTGTTCTTTGGGTCTGATTTTTGGCGTCTAATTTGAGGCCAATAAACACAATGGAAATGTTATTTTTGACTAGAACATAACACAGAGTGGTTTTTTGGAGTTGCACATGTTAGGCTACATGTGGACAAAACTAGATCATGTGTTTTCACAAATCTAAACATGAATAGACAAGACAACATTGAAACTTTCATCAAAATGCATGAACAAATATTGAGAAGTAAACAAATCTCAATGATTATTTAAAATTTGAAAATTACAATTTATATTATACAACCCCATGATATTTTCAGATTTCATTGAGATTTTGGCGTGATACTAAAATTTTTGCGAGACCTTTGTGAAATTTTTTTGAGATTTAGTCAACTGACTAAATCTTGTTTAACCCTAATCTCATCTCTCTTTGTCGAAATTAATGAGATTTTGCGATATTTTCTGCAATGATTGGGAATTTACTATATTGTCCCCCCCCCCCATTATTTTGACACTAGTGCTTGAGCATTAAATGCATCTTACTAGAAACATTTTTGTCCTCCCAACATCTTCCAAATTAACTCTTTTGAACTTTATCAATCAGTAAAGATTGTAAAATATTTTTAACATTCATGAATCTTTCAACTAGAACCAAAAAAAATTAGCTTCCGTGATGATTTTCTGGCATGAATTGAAATTGGTTATCCAAAATGTTATTTTTCTTTTTTGGGTGGATTTCAATTACTCTATCCTTGGATAGATATTGTATGATTCAAATTTTTGTTCCTCTATACTTGCTTCAACTTTGAATATCACCTTTATTCTTCTAAATCAAATACCACTATGCTCCTCCTATCATCTGACATCTTTCTTGTGCTAATGATCTTAATTTTCTTATTTCCTCAAGTCTTGTGGATTCTTGATATATTAATGCTTTTTATGACACTGCTTTTATTAGTGTAAAATTCATATACACCCCACCCCCTGAGTTTGTAAACAATTACATTTACACTCCTTGGAATTTATTCTATTATGTTTGCACCCCCTATATTTCAAATTATATATCAAAAGCTCCCCTGCTGTTAGAATAATGAGGTTCAGAGATGACTCAGCATCTACTTATTATCAGAATTTCCGAACTACCCTCCTCTACCCTCAAAAGCAAGCATGACCGACTTTTAAGTATATTTTTTTTTCAAATCATTTCTCAATTATAAGATGATTCAGAAAGGGTTAATATATCTTTTTTTTCTTCTTTTTTTCTTTTTTTTGATTTAAAACTAACGCTGTTAGGAATAGGTGGACGTTTGTAATAGAATAAATTCCAAGTGATAAATGCAATAGTTTGTAAACCCAAGGGGAATATATGTATTTATTCTTTGTATTGCTTTAAGTTAGTAAGTTGTAGAAATAGCTTTCATTTTCTCATTTAATATCATTATCATATATTAGTTATCATCTTGATTTTTAAAATATTTGATATCACAGAAATCTCTATTGTTTCTTAAACTCATTACAGCTAATTGATAGATATCACTTTTACTCTGGGCCTAATTTATTGTAGCAATCCTCCTATTTCTTGGTCTTTGTTTTTCCTACTATTTTGTTATCTCCAATCTAGCAACTTTATACCTTTCTAAATCTCCCTCTTTCTTAAGTTTTATGCTTAATTCTAGAATTAGATTTCTTAGCCTTATTGGCTGATTGAACTTCGTTGTCCCACCTACCAAGTCTACCCATGATGAATGCCTCTTCCCTTCTATTCTCAAGGGGTTTCTTGCTCCTGGTATGATCTTACAATCTTTACATGTTAACCTATCTACATTTCTAGTAAGAAAGAAGCCTATTTGGTTACTATTTTACCCATTTATAAATTATATAAATATTTTTCTTTCTTTTCAAGAGCATGTGTTTTCTTTTGATGAATCTAAGCCACAACAATTGAAACTCCTATATTTCTACGCTAAGGCCATATCTTCCATTCACTAATCCATATCATCTACCAGCTGATCCAAATATACATCTAAATTCCTTCGTATACTAATCTTTTCTCCTTGATTAATTCCTTGAACTAATATGTGTAACTAATTTCTAATGTGTTTTGATATAATCTTATGTATGGTGCATAATCCAATAATTATATTGATTACCTTCTTTTGCACAAGTTTGCTGGCTAGAAATCCCACGAACTCTTCTAAAATCTACAGCATTATCTTTTATATCTTTCTCCATTATTTTTGTCACCCAAGTCTCTCTTTCTTCTTTTTCTTCTTCCTTTTTTTTAATTTTTTATTTTTACTTTTTATTCCTTATATGACAAAGTTCATAGTCATTAAATTCTTCAGCTTTTCTATTTTTTGATCGAGTCTCTTTAGTTTAAATGCTATATCAATTCTTCTTTCTTCTCATTATGTCTATCAATTCTAGGTTATTCCACTTAAGGATCCTATTTTCCAATATGCTAATTTAACCTATGCTACTTAGTGAGAACCCTTACCCACTTAAAATGGGCACTGAAATGGTGTGTGAATTACAGGGAACACCCAAGTTAGCTGGCTCACTGTCTACTACACTCAGATCACAGTGCAGCACATCACTGCTGGGGGAATGCCTTGGCATAAGGCCAAAATTGTAAAGACCAGAATCTGTGTTAAAAGGTCTGACTGACTCTCCACATTACCAGCTGCCGACCTGATACCCCCACCCTCCCTTATGTGGCTTGGGATCTGCAGGAGAAAAACTTTGGACTTTTCTGATCAGATCCATATTAAACTTAAGTTGTTAATCATTGAAAAAGTTATTAAATATATCAGCAAAAAGAAATATAGATCAAATGTGGGCCCCAGTTACAGTATGCATTTTGAGAACATCAGTAATATCTGTCTCATTTACTCTTGACTTTTTCCCCCATTCTTCTTACGGAAATCCTTAAATCTACAAGCCTGATTTTTGTATTCCAATTGGGCAGGTATAATCTTAAAGTTGAGTGTGGTGTAGAAGCTAATCATCATAAATCAAGCACACCTGATGCGTGTCTCTTCTTTGTCGACAACTTTCTGGTAATTGATCATCTCTATGATGATGTGTATATTTTGTCTCTACGTGACACCCGTCAAGGTTCCCCCAAACAACTGGAAAGATACAGCACAAGTTCATGGTTGGAGGACACAGAGAAAAAGCTTATAGACCAAAAAGTTTCTAATACGGTCAGGAAGCAGACATCACAGCATTCTAATTTGATCCCAGATAACGCAGGCTTTGTTGCTGAGAAATCTAGAGATCAGTACATCAAAGATGTTGAAAAGTGTTTGGAATTTATCAAAGATGGAGAAAGCTATGAGCTATGCCTTACAACTCAGATGAGAAAGAAAATTGAGGGCGTAAATTTCTTGGAGTTATACCTTAATTTACGGCAGAAAAATCCTGCCCCCTATGCTGCCTGGCTAAACTTTGCCAGCAAAAGTCTGTCCATCTGCTGTTCTTCACCAGAGAGGTTCCTACGGTTGGATAGGAATGGTTTTCTTGAAGCAAAACCCATCAAGGGAACCATTGCTCGGGGTACAACCTTAGAGGAAGACAATATGCTCAAGCTACGGCTCCAACAGAGGTAAGGTATATCCTCTTATCTTCAATGGTTTAACATTTGAATCAATGCTTTTCAAACAATGAATACCACAACTGAAAAGTTCAGAAATTGCTTGTCAATGATTAGTGGTGCTGACTTCACATGATGTTAGTCATTAGGTTTTCCCATCTTGTATCTGCTTGGGAAGTATTTGAGTCTATAAGGAACTAAATTAGATAGGCTGTTGATGTGCATTGACACACCTGCCAGTCCATTCAACAGCAGTATCAAATGATAGACGGCCGTAAATGACTGTGTTGGAAACTATACTATCATTTGACAGTGAATTACACTAGAAGATCTTCCATGCCAAAATTCCAATGAGACTAACCAAATCATCTCAGTTGATATATATTCTACTGGATGGTCAGAAAAATATCATGGTTAACTTGATGGAGAAAGAACTGTTTTGACTGTTTCCATTATCACATCTTACTAATGTATGTACTGCACATGCTTTTCTTGCCTTCAACAGCGAAAAGGATCAAGCCGAAAATCTAATGATAGTTGATCTGCTGAGGAATGACCTGGCTCGAGTCTGTGAACCTGGGTCAGTCCATGTCCCTCATTTGATGGAGGTGGAATCATATGCTACTGTTCACACTTTGGTGAGTACAGTCAGAGGAAAGAAGCGGGCGAATTTGAGTTCTGTTGACTCTGTTAGAGCTGCATTCCCGGGAGGTTCGATGACTGGGGCACCTAAGCTGAGATCAATGGAAATTCTTGATTCTCTCGAAAGTTCTTCTCGAGGCATTTACTCAGGCTCTGTAGGATTCTTTTCTTGTAATCAAACATTTGATCTGAACATTGTTATCCGAACGGTCGTCTTGCATGAAGGTGAAGCTTCTATAGGAGCTGGAGGAGCCATTGTTGCTCTGTCAAACCCGGAAGAAGAGTATGAAGAAATGATATTGAAAACGCAGGCCCCAGTGAGAACCGTTGCAGAATATCAGGACAGCTTACAGTCTAACCAGAGTTAAATCAGAAGTGAATTTTTTGTTATGGGAATAAAAGTTTCCCACACAACCGGCCTTTTAAGTTTTAACATGGGCTTTTTATTATTTTTTTCTCATAACTCCCTTGACATGTGGGTCCCATGTAGATATGGTGTGGGAGATTTTTCCCACCACTGGCAGTGTGCAGATTTTTCTTCTTTATATTATTTATTTATTTATTTATTTATTATGTACTAGTAAAACTTTTTAAATGTTATAAACGAATATAACATTAGAAAATATTTTGTTCAAGGAAATAGTTGGGATTATTTTTAGAATATGGTGGATATCCCTGTGAATTTCTATATTGTTTAAATAAATAATTTGTTAAAACATTTCATATTGAGGAGAATTGAGATGGTACAGAAAATTTGGGTCCATATTCTAGTGAAAATAGGGATGATTTTTTTTTACCCTTCCCTGTTATAAAGGTATATATGTTGAATTTAGCTTGAATTATATTTTTAGAGATTCTCAGGTTATAAAGTATTTTGAATTTAATTTTAATAAGCCGTATGTGAATTGTGATGCACATTTAACTTTCTTTTTCACATCGTGGAGTCTAAATGATGTGGCGATTTCTTGAAATTTTCTCTTTAGTTTTAATATCTATCATGTAAAGTAAAATTAAATAGAATTTATTTAAAGTGAATAAGGAGAAATTAATAGAAGGAATTTCTGGTGTTGTTTATAGATCGGATCGAGTTTCTTTCTAAGGTGGTAAGGTGTTGAAAGCATGCGATAGCTAGATAGATACTCCTCCAAGAGGGGAAAATCTTGCATGCCCAAAGCAAACATGGAAAGCTGGAGGAGATCAAGATGCTTTTTCCACTGCCAACTCTGAGGGGGCCAGATTATTTCATGCAGATCCCAATGGGAAAAGGAAACCGATCGATCCATGAAAAAAGGTTTCATTTTCAGGAATTTGCCTTTTTTTAATAACCCACCCACCCACCCTGTAGATCGAACTCAAGTTTGATGAAGAAACTCGAGATATAGTTATCATTGATCTCAATTCTATACATGCATACATGCATGCATGCATGCATTGTTAGATAGATGTGAACAAGTATGCCATTATATATATCTCGCCAACAATGAGCCAAGATTGAGAATTAGTGCTGGCCAGATCATGTGAGACAAATCATTGACAATGTTGGGTAGCTTGAAATAAGTTCTATTTGTATGCATAGATACTGCTTTCTTTCAAATGTTGGTGTTGGCCAACATGGTACATGGTTACATTGAGTCCTTGGAAAATGAATTGAATAATACAATTTAATAAGACTCATGTAAGAAATAAAACATTTAAAACGATTCATTAGTCTAAATGAAATAACTTTTTGGAATTTGTTATGCATGAATTCAAGGCATATTAGTTACTGCTAACAGTCTACTCTTGCATATTCAATATATTTGTGGATATGAACTAACCTGAAATGCATTATTGGAGTTGTGGAAGAACTTCGCAATAGGTCTTGCATGACTTCATATTGCATATTCAATATATTTATGGACATATACTAACCTGAAATGCATCGTTGCAGTTGTGGAAGAACTTCGCAATAAGTCATGCATGACTTCATATGCTGGTCAAAAAAAGATGTATAGTGAGAGCAAAAAAAAAGTATAAAGTATACATGTTTGTAATTAATGCGAGATTTTATAGTTTGTCATTCCATGAAAAATAAAAAGCAAAATACTAGTTAACATAATGAAAGGAAAGAAGAGGGGGGGATGACACTACGCGCAAGCAACAGCAGCAGCACCGGCTCTACGAAGTCATAATCAAATCTTTTTGTTGGCTTACCCTCATTCGTGAATAAGAATCCAAAGATGTGTAAGGAGATTTCTTTTATTGGTAAATAAAAGATTTAGCAATGAATATACTTTGATTAAAGAAATTAAAAAAAAAATTTAAGAAATTGAAACTGTAAAAGAGTGAATAAATTAGGAGAAGAAAATACTAAAATGATTTTTTCCCATAAGGATAAAGAAATGGTTAGCTTTTGTGACGGAAAAAAGAAGAAGAAAAAAGTTGTAGTGGAATAATATAAGAAAAAAAATTATAATTTTAAAGAAAGTTAATGAAACTTTCTATAACAATTAATAAAATATTAAAAACTAAATTACCAAGAATATCTTTAAAAAAAAATAGTAACTAAAATATAAAGATTGTTAAAAAAATTAAGATAATAAGAAAATAAAAGTAATTAAAATACATTTTTTTTCTTTTCTTCTTTGGTTTGTGATTTCTATAGAATCCTCCAAAGTATATATTTACAAGTTTTCTTTAAACAAGTATTTTTTGTAATTTAAAAAAATATATATATTTCTTAATTCTTAAAGGAAAATAAGACAAAGATTTGGAGTAAAGGGTGTTTTTAGGTGGCAACTTTAAAATTCTCTTTCCTCATTTTTTTCTCAAATTTGTGATTGTGATTTTTATAAATTCACTAAAGTTAATCTTTGCAAGTTTTCTTTAAAAAAATGTATTTTTGGCGATTTTTATTCTTCTTATATGGTAGTTCACATGCCAAAGCAGTAAAGTCCAATTTAAATTTACACCGCAAGATTGACGTAAAAATATAGTAACTAATGTTTAGGTTCTTTTAGTAGAAAGAAATATTTTTTAGACTTAAAAAAAAAATAACAAAAATAAAAGGAGAGTAAGAGACCCAATAAAATGTTCATCGACTCGGTAAGAGGGAAACCAAAAGGATTTGAATTTTTTGTAAGGCAAACGACTTATTCCGCCGCCCAAAGCAACCGCCGGCATGCGGAACTCCCCCACTACCATCTGAAATTGTAGATGGATAAGTAAATACCAAAATGTTAAATTGAACACTCCTTGTGAAACATATTGCAAACAATGTATCCACCTAAGGAATAGCAAATTTATAAGAAATATATATATATATATATATAATATAGGATGTAATGGGGTTGAGAATTCAAATAAGTAATAAGTCTTAAACTTTTAACTTTTGTTGTTAACTCTCGCATAAAGTGGTTTCCATCAAACAAAAATAATAGTAAGTTCAATCAAATACAGTTGAACTACATATAAGATAATCTATAGAAAAAAACACTACAAAAAAGAAACCACGCATACTTTGAATTCATATGGCTATGTAACGAATGATTGACAAGGAAAGAGACCAATTTGTGTCTATGTGTAGTTTCCATTAGAGTCTATATGGAGAAGAATGACGAAAGGAAAAAGTTTGAGGAAGAAAGTTGTGACCTCATTGCTGAAATACACTTTTTGAAAATCGGAAGGACTTCAAGGAGATCAAATTTGCAACTGCCCATAAGCTGGTAAAGCTAATTAACCAACTTATGGTAAACCTTTGAATAATTCAAAATACTTTATATTTTTTTTTATAGACATTCTTATAATAAAATTAAATATTTATTTTATTTGAAGAAAATTTACCAAAGAAAAAATGGAGAGAAAATCATGAAATATTTTTTAGATATTATTAAAAAGAAATTCCCTAATTGTTGGGTGGAAATAAAATAAAAAAGATATCAAAACTATTAGAAATTGCTTCTTGCTTCTTTGATATCAATGGGTCTAGTTACCCAAAAAAAAAGTTGGTTTATATATAGTAAATTTTTATTTTGTTGAAGAACGATTTTGTTTTTTAAAGGATAAAAAAAATTCATGAAATAAATTTTAAGGGAGTAAACTTACTTTGAAAAAGGTGAAAAATTCTTTCTTATTATGATTTTCACTTTATAAAAATATACACAAGATTTTTTTTTAAAATATATCTTAAAAGGATAACCATAACTTACCCTTTTATCAAGATTTTTTTTTTATTTATTGTCTTCTTAAGAAAAAAAAAATACAAACTGTATGTTATTTTATTACTTATTATGTATTTTTATTTTACCAAAATATAAAAAAAAAAATTCGAAAATTATAACACAAGAAAAGGGAACAAAATCGTTGACCTTATTTTATTACTTATTAAGAAAGTACAAGATTGACTGTATTTTTATTTTACCGAAATATTAAATTTATTATTTTTTGTTTTCAAAAATTCTAACAAAGAAAAAGGAAACAAAATCATCGAAAAAAGAAGTTCAAGCTATTGTCAATGAGGAAAAATGTTTGAGATTAAAAAAAAAAATCTTTTTTTTTTTTTATTTTTTTATTTTAGAAATCTCTTTCCTAATTCATTGGATGCTTTTATTAGTAGTTCATTCATTGGATGCTTTTATTAGTAGTTCATAAGAAATGTTGTCAGAGATTGAAAACAAAAATGTGACTTTAGCCCAATGTTGGTTGAGTGGAAAAATATATACTTCTCAATGGAGAGGTCTTGGGTTCGACTCATGCAGATGGCATTTCATATCTAGTATTGCTAAAAGCACTAGTACCAAAAAAAAAAAAAAAAAAACTTAGACAAGAAAACCTGATTCTTAATTTAAGATAATGTTAGATTTTATAATTTAGAAAAAAAAAAAAAGAGAAAGAAGAAAGAAGGTTTTACTGGTCCATATAACTGGTGTAATCGAATATCAAATACAATTCACATAATATATATCCAAAAATCCATATGGATATATACACACAAACGTTGTATTATTGGTATATCAATTGTATATTGCATCACCATCGGGGATGGTGGTCGTGCTCCCAAGCTCACTCCCAAGTGGTTTGGTAAACCTCATGTCCCAAATTCGAATCCCCCTCTGCTCCTTTTCTAGTGCACAGGCTAATGCTTGCATAGGTCGCACTCGCCGCAAATATTTCACTTGACTATTATATCCTTATTTTTCTTTGAAATACTTTTATTTTCTTATTATTTATTATTTTTTACTGAATATTTTTGGAACTTTAGTTACTAATATCAAAATATCTTTAATTCTTAAAAAAAATTCCTAAATTCTAAGCCTCACTGAAAAAATAAGAAAAAATATATATTTTCCTAAATTCTAGGCCTCACTCTCCGATTTTTGTTTCCATTTTTCCTCTTAGAATCTAACCACCTCTCAAAAACGCCTTGTTTAAATTAAAAATAAAAATCTAACAACCTCCCAAATCCTTTGACAAAAAATTTAGGTCCGTTTCCTTTTATTACATTATTGGTAATTGCTTAGCTGGTAATAAAATGTACTATGAATAGAAATGATTGTATTATTTTAGAATATGGTATAGTAATTATAGATTATAAAATAAAGTAAAATCTTCTTACCATAAAAGGAAAAAAATAATAAATCTGATTTTTTTTTGAAAAATAATAAATTTTTGGTTAAAAATGTTTCTCAACCCATCATTAATCGACTCCTCTATTTCCTCCATTGTCACCCCTCCAACGGGAAACATGCGCCTACCGTGATTTCCATAGCCACATTCACATTGAAATCGAAGGTTGTTGTTTCCTTAATTCTAACTCCTCAAAGTGCAAATATTTCCCCCTATCATGATTTGCACTACCAAAATCACATCAAATCGAAATACAAAATTGATCACTATCCATCTTGCCCCCAACGAGTGATCTTTCGAGTTTTAGGATATCCGAAAAAAACTCATTCTAATAATTCCATATTCCAATCCGCTTTTTATTTATGTTGGGGCATTCTCTTATCAATGAAGTCGTTATAAATGATACTTTGTAAGGAATTGTTGTTTAGAGTTTGGAATTTGTCTTAGGAGTCATCGTGTCAATGAAGTCATATATAAGCTTATGTGTTGTGGTTGACTAATTTTTTTTATTCCAACAACCTAGAACCCCAAAGAATCAAAGTGACGTACTGAAAGATACACAGTTAATCTCATTTGTTTCTGATGCGTCCAAAATCTGCTCAGCCCTTAGATCTCCTGTGGATGACCTGCAAAAACGAACGTCAGATGTGGCCCGACCGCTAGGGTCGGGAGTCCACCTCCGAAGGCTAAGTCAGTTGATGAACTTAATCACAAACGGCTCTGCTTGAGCACAGAGCTAAGGAATGAATAACGAGAATACAATTCAGATTGTATATGTCCTTCCTCCTACCTTATAAGTAGGTGATGTCTTATATAGAGTGTACCTTTGAATCTCCTTCATTGGATCTATTTGAGCCTTCTTCGGATAGTCGTCAGATCTTAACGGATAGATCCGTTGAGTGATAGATCCCTACTAGGTTGGACTAGTAGATGACTCCTTCGATCATATGATTGTTATATGGTAGTTATCCATAGAATAGTGATAAGTAACAGCCGCCGAATGCTACTACCTATCTCTTTGACGATAAGTCCATTCCGATCGTAGCGGATTAGGGCGTGCTTGTGGACTGAGTTAGTTTTTTCCTCAACAAGCTATCTCCTTGATGTGGCTCGCTCGGAAGTGAGTCAATTCTTTTAGTCCCGACACGAGGATCGAACCAAGGTTGAACTAGATTCGGTTATATTTTCTCCATATCACGAGCCCACCAGACCAAGCGTTCGGAAGATCCCAAGGGCTTGGTTTCTAATTGGGTACTTTATCGAACAATAGTTTTGCATAATCCCCAACCCATTAAATGTTGTATCACATTTAATGCGGCTGTATCGCTTTTTCCTCGAGCATTGTGAGTATTTTCACTTTTTGTGGGGGTGACGCCACGCATCCTCTGTAGCCAAAACTATCGTTGCTCACGAGATCGAAACGACGGTTTTTGAATGCCTGTTTTTAATTCTTGAGTTCAAACTTTTAAACCGTCTCTAAATCTCGATCGTTGATGTTGAGTCCATATCGATCGTACACGTCCTCGATCACTCATGCGAGTGCTTAAAAGCGGTTCGTTGTCTTCGTAGGTTTCATTCTCCTTGTCTGGAAGTCTGAAACCTCATCGTCTTCTTCGCACTCTAACAATCTTCTCATTCTCAAGCATTCTGCTTCAGCGATTCAGTAAGTCTACTGACTCTTTTGCAATCTTTATTTTCGTCTCCAGGTCTCTTTTTCTTGTTAAAAACCACAACCAAACTTTAGTAATGGAAAGTGGTAGTGTTTTTTCTGAAATTCCTCCTGAACCTAGTGCCGGTAAGGGCGACTCTGGTGACGAGGCCTTTGCCTCAGTCCCTCCTGAGTAATCGGATAGTGACCAAAAAACCTTAACTGCCATTTGGCGTGACTTCGAAGAAGTTAGCCAACTGAAAAGGGCAGAAGAAAGTGGTAAGGCTCCTTATGCGCTTCCTGAGTCTGAGCCATCCAAAATTCCACAGGCGATTGCCGAATCCTCTGGGCAGTCTAAACAACCTATCAAGTCCACTCATGGACCTGGTTCTGTGGCTTCCTCCTTTACTGAAGAGAACCTTTGTGAAATCCAGCCCAAACCTAGCCCTGGGCGCCCTATTTGTTTTGGGACAAAGAAAGACTTGTTTGATGTTAGACCTTGAAGTGGGACTCAAAGCTCAGTATAGATATGTTTAGAAGACCCTATAAAGTCAAGCCAAGCCTCTCCCTTAGTGTTGATCCGGGTGTTGACCCAAAGCCCTTGGACATTGTCGATGATGCCCCTCACTTGAGAACATTGTCAGGGTTAGTTTTGAATCTGCAGCCCAAAGAAGGTGAGCTTAGTTGGTGGACCTAATGAACTCTTGTGCCCAATCTGAAAGTAGTTCCCGAAACTAGACTTCTTGATTGACTTGTAGGAGAAAACCCCACTCAATTTGACCTCGTATAGCCTTCCAAATCCCTATCCGAAGTTGTTGTTCATGTCTTGGTAGACTGCTGGGTCGACTGGCCAGTCAACCAGCCAGTCGACCAGCAGTAATGGAATTCGAAAATCACAAAAAATCCTTACCATTTTACCCCTACCTTTTTGGGAACTCGTGAATGAGGACCTAGGCTAATCATTTGCACTCCAGAGCACGAAGTTGGACACTCTCTTGGGCTTTTCTTGGTGTTTGGGAAGATCTTTGACTCCAATCATTAGTATTGCACATCAATCATCAACTCAAGGTATGGATTCTTTTCTTCTTCTTCTAATCTACTCAATCTTCTATTAATTTCTACTCTTGGGACCATGGCTGAAGTGCTGCAACCTTGCAAACACTTGGCCATGAGTTTCCCTTTTCATTTCCATTAACCTAACTACGTTCTTGCTATGATATATTCCCATTATGATTGCTTACATTGCAATTCTATGAATTCTTTCATTTCAACATATCCTTGATTCAAAACTGATGTGTAGATGTATGCTAGGTCTGATTTACTATGAATTCATGATTCTAAATTAGTTCTTATCATTCCCTTAATTGATTTTCCATCATTCCTTGCAAATACAATCAATTCCAATTCAATTCTTGATATTTAGCATATAGAACATAGGGCTTCGAATTGGGGGTTTTCAATTGGACCGTTGGATCGTCATGAAATTTGGTCTGTAGTGTCCTCATACTGTTATAAACATGCCCTCCAAATTTCGTGTCGATCGGAGCGCCGGAAGGTCAGTTTCGGACCGAGTTTTCAATTCTGCCCGGAGGTTAACAAGTCTTGGTCGACTGGCAGTCGACCAGCTAGTCAACCAAGATATGAGATCACCCTGTTTGTGGCCGAATTGATTGGTTTGACCTCCGATTCGACTGTTTTCTTCTCTGATGTTACTTGTATGTTGTCTAGGGTACCAACACTGACTTTTGGGCTATTCTTGGTGATTATTGGTATTATTTCCGACTCAATTAAGGTAAGGATGATTATCACCATAAATACGTAGGCTATGTACTTATGCCTTGATTTTCATAACTTGGTGAACATGGTCTCTTTATTACTTGTGAACATCATAGGACTGTTATACATGCTTTAGAACAATAGTATTGTGATTTCATATATTCTTGTTACAATGATTAATTATTATTGCCACTTATACTTATGATGAATCATTTCAATATTATGACTGAACTTTTGTTATGATGATGTATCAAATGTATGTGAGATGTTGGACTTGAGTATGTGGTTGCTTAGGTATAACTTGGGATTGGGGAGTGTTCTATTGACACTTCTGTCCTTGGGCCTCAGAGGGAATAGTATGGGATGTTCTCCGAAGGTGCCCATCGACACTTTCCTGGGTTATTGGATGACATACATAGGATTGTCTAGGTGTATGGCTAGGACTAATCCTTGTTGTATCAGACCCGAATCGGAAGGGTATTGAGACCGAACAACCCGTGGTAGAGTATGGTTGATGGGCGCTCAAGACCGGTAACCACTTTGTGAGAGGACTTAAACCATACTGCGGATACCCGAAAGGGGCCATTTATTGGTAGGGTTGCAAATGGATAGACTTGGGCTCATGGGCGCTCAAGACCAGTAACCAACCCGTGAGAGGATGTGAGAGCTTCCCGTTTACCATTTGTGGATGACCAATAGGGTTAATGAGTCCATAGTCCGAGTTGGTCGGTGCCATAGGATACGCTGACTCTAGTGTGAAGGATACGGAACCGAGTTGGTCGGTGCCATAGGGAAAGTATCTGGATCTGACATGATACGACTGAGTAGATGACTTGCATTGGGCTAGGCTTTACCTTGACATGCGCCAATACTTAGACCAAATGGTGATGTGAGAGAGCGGTGACCGAAACCCCAGCCAAGGTTGTCCAGAAGGTTTCAGGACCCAATTCCCACCGGCTTGAGTGAATTGAGACCTACCCAAAGAAGTATGGTGCTATGACTTAAAGCATGTCTACCTTAGAGACCAGCATTCATAGAGTTAGAACCATACTTGCATCATGTGTTTCATATCATATTGCATCATGTTATGGCTTATATCATATGGCTAATGTTTTATGGAATGACTACTTTGCTGAGTTCTTTTGAACTCACTCCTTTTTGCAACATATTTTGTTAGACTTTTCTACAGGTACTACTATCGTTGTTTGTGACGATCCAACACTCTGAAGACCAAGTTGGTGACTCGAACCACACTGGTGGCGGTGAATACGTTGATAAAGATTAGCAGTCCGAGACCGATATTTGTCAGGAGCAGATGCGGCCTGGCCTAGTTTCTTATAATTTTGTTATTTAGGAAACATTGTATAAGTTAGAAGAAACTGTAATTTAGTTATTTACCTTTCCTTTCCCTTCTTTTAAGAATTGGTTGTAACCTACACCTTATCTCGATCTACCTTCCGTTGTTATTGTAGAATGGGTTTCCGCCTCATTTCACATTTTGATTAATTATTTTATTAGTGTCTTTCCGCACTCTAATGCTCTTTGTGATTCTTCTGAGATTCTTCCTTGACTTTTATTATTAAGTTATTTGAAAATTTTGATTTGTTCTTGCTTTTGATTAAATTATTGTGCTAAATGGATATGATCGTTCCTAAACTTGATCTTTTGGGCTGTGGATCACTCCACCGGGTAATCCAGATAGGGTACCCTTAGGGTGGATGTGACAACCTTCCTTTAGCCATCGAACGGTTTGACTTTCCTTCCTCGTACCATCTTAGGGCCCCTACTCCTAATGAGAGGGTTGATTCGATCCTTCCTAGCGAATTTTCCTTGTATATAGATACTTTGGAAAGCGGGGTTCGCTTTCCTTTCTTCAATTCTTTGTTTTCTACTGTTCTAAATCACTGGGATATATGTCCTGGCATGCTTCTTCCCAATAGCTGGCGTCACACCTTCCCTTCCTCTTTTTGTACATTTTCATCTCGGAGCCAATAATCCAGATATCCCTGAGGGGAGTCGACCTCTCGAGGTACGAGAAGATGGCGGACAAGGAGGTAACAATCCTCTAGATCCACTCCAGTATCAACTGGATCAACTGAAACTCCAGTTATTGGAGGTGAGTCAGATGCTTCGTACACTGACCAGACAAGTGGTGGCACCACAAGCACCTGATCACCGTAATGCGGGAAGACGCACCTTACAATGGGAGCAAAGATTGATCGATGAGCAGAATGTCGGTCAAAATTTCCGGGAAGGCGACCGGTGGCAAGAAGGAGAGCCTAGGAGAATGGGAGAACTCCCTCGGCGGGACGATCGGTTCGAAGGACCGCAAGGGAGTACAACCGATTCAAATACAAGGTTGGGTGCAGGAGTACGAACTCACTCACCAACCATCAGACGTGTTGCTCGAGAGAATGATCGTGTCGTCGTAGATCGATCCACACATATTGGTCAAGAATTGGCCAATATCAATCAAAAGCTCGGACAATTGGCGAAAAGGACAATAATTGATGATATTTATTCCGTTATTCGAAAAACTCCGTTTGCCAGGCCCATAGCCGGATATCAGTTCCCTCACAATTTCCGTTTGCCGACTTTTTCCACGTTCGATAGTTCGGGAGATCCCACCGCTCACATTAGTTATTATCAATAGACTATGGTTATTGCGGGTAATTCTGATGAAATCCTTTGCAGGGTTTTCGATTCATCCTTGACTGGAGCAGCTCAGAAATGGTTTTCGAATCTCCCGTCGGGAAGGATCATGAATTTTGAAGAATTGGCGCGCAAATTCATAGGATGATTCCAAAGCGGAATCCAGATCAAAGAGACCGAGGAGACTTTGTTCACTACCAAACAAGGGAAAAGTGAATCGATTCGGGAGTACCTGAAAAGATTCAATAGGGTCACAATGGAGATAGAGAATCTAGATGAACAAGTGGCTAAAACTGCTTTGTTCACTGGACTCACTAACCGACGACTTTTGGAGTTATTACTTCAAGATATGCCTACCACTTATGCTGAACTGGTGTAAAGATGTCAGAAGTAGGTAGAGGTGACGGAGATCCTAGACACACGCCAGGGGGATAATAAAGCCTCTACAAGAGAACATAAGGCCCCTGAGAACAAGCAGAAGCCGAAACAGAATGTTCGTGATCGGGTCGGAAAGCCTCACCAGGCGTGGCGACAAAGATCTCCCGGTAAAAGTGAGTATACTCCATTAAATACTCCTCGGGCTGATATTTTAAATATTATCAAGAAACAAAATATCTTGAAGTGGTCTCCAAAGCTTCCCACCAAACCTGGGGAGCAGGATCGAGAAAGGTATTGCCGTTTCCACAAGGATTACGGTCACTATACCAATGATTGAAGGCATTTAAAGGCGGATATTGAGAGAGTCATATCTCAAGGGCACTTGTCCAATTTCGTCAGAGGAAGACGAGCAAAACCGAGAGACACAGGTAGCAAAAGGGACCGTTCGGTTAGCCCAGAACAACCGACGGAGGCTCCTAATCTAAGAAATGTAAGGAAGTGATCGATGCCACTCGGTCACCCATACTAACAATATTTGGAGGTCCCGATCCTGAGTCACTCCTAAAGCTGAAAGCCAAATCCAAGTTTGTTGGGACAGGAGAAACACAGAAGCGTAAAAGGTCGAATGGTGAGGGTTCGATCACCTTCGACGAAGAAGATGAAAGAGGCATCTGTTTACCTCATGATGATGCCATAGTCATCGAGGTAGAAATCGCGCGCCTTGAAGTGCATAGGGTGTTGGTTGACACCAGGTCTACTGCAGACCTTTTATCTTATGTAGCTTATCAAAAGCTTAAAGTGGATGAAGACTTGATGGAGCCATCATCCACGCATCTATATGGCTTTGCGGGATCGTCCGCAATAGCGGAAGGATTAGTACAGCTACATCTGTCGATTGGAAGCTTCCCCAAAGAGGCTACTGTTGGGTAAACTTCTTGGTGGTTCGAGAGCTTCCGGCTTATAATGTCATCTTCGGAAGGCCATCCTTGTCAAAGTTAGGTGCTATCGTGTCAATAAAGCATCTGAAAGTAAAATTCCAAACAGAAATGGGGATCGGTCAAGTCTTATCGACTCAGAGAATCTCTCGACAATGTTATGTAGCATATTTAACATATAAGGAGGGCCCAAGAAAGATAACTGCGTTACCAATAGAAGTACGAGATGATCGGGACAAGGCAGAAATGCTAAGGCACGAGCCGGTAGAAAAGTTGGAACAAATCCAGCTATATCCCGATGATGAAAAAAGAATTACTTATATCGTGTCTGAGCAGCTGGAGGAATTCAAAAGGGAGTTGAAGTCTTTTCTTCAACAAAACGGCGATCCAGGAATTGATCGGCAAGTTGCAGAGCTCAAACTTTGGATAGATCCGAAGGTGAAACCGGTAATTCAAAATAGGAGAAATTTCTCCATAGAAAAGTACAAAGCCATTCGGGGCGAGGTTGAAAAATTGAAGAACTCTGATTTCATTGAACCTATTGAATGCCCGATCTGGTTGGCCAACGTGGTAATGGTCAAAAAGGCAAATGGAAAGTGGAGGATGTGTACAGATTACAGAGATCTCAACAAGGCTTACCCAAAAGACTGTTATCCGTTGCCCAGGATTGATCTGTTTATAGATGCAACACCAGGATATGAAACATTGAGTTTCATGGATGCATACTTAGGATACAACAAGATCCTCATGAACAAAGAGGACGAAAAGTTTACGGCTTTCATGAATGATCGTGAGAGTTTTTATTACAAAGTCATGCCGTTTGGCTTGAAAAATGCAGGGGCTACTTATCAGAGGGCCATCAACAAAATTTTTAAAGACCTGATCGGGAAGAACGTGGAAGCGTATGTCGACGATATGTTGGTAAAGAGCACTGCGAGGTCGAAGCACATTGAAGATTTAGCAGACGTATTTTCAATGTTGCGGAAATATCAAATGAAGCTGAATCCGGAAAAGTGTGCCTTTGGAGTGTCGTCGGGCAAGTTCTTGGGCTTTATGGTATCACAAAGAGGTATTGAGGCTAACCCGGCCAAAATACAAGCTTTAATCGATATGGAAGCCCCAAAGACTGTTCGGGATGTGCAATGCTTAACGGGGAGAGTAGCCGCGTTGAATCGTTTCATCTCACAGTTGGGAGAAAAGTGCCTACCTTTTTTCAAAGAACTCAAAGATTTAAGGGGCAGTAAGGAGGCCAAATGGACTGAGGAGTATCAGAAGGCTTTCGAAGATCTGAAGGAAACATTTGGA
The DNA here is from genome assembly GCF_041222555.1 of Hakea prostrata. NCBI lineage: Eukaryota > Viridiplantae > Streptophyta > Magnoliopsida > Proteales > Proteaceae > Hakea > Hakea prostrata. The sequence continues at coordinate 27,811,851 of NC_142604.1, forward strand.
AGACCACCGCTATTGTCCCGACCCAAAAAGGGAGAAGTTTTACAGCTATATTTAGCAACATCCCCTTCGGCAGTTAGCACAGTACTTGTTCGGGAAAAAGACAAAAAGCAGTGGCCAATCTATTATGTCAGCCACGTATTACTCGACGCAGAGACACGGTACTATCAAATCGAAAAATAGGCTTTAGCTCTTATGATAGCAGTTAGAAAACTACGGCCATACTTTCAGGCTCATCCAATCGAGGTATTTACTACTTTTCCCCTTTGTAAAGTTCTTCGTAAACCTGATTTGTCTGGAAGAATGGTAGCTTGGTCAGTCGAGCTCAGCGAGTTCCAAGTAAGCTTTAAGCCTCGAACGGCAATTAAAGCTCAATCATTGGCCGATTTCGTATTAGAGACTACTGCACCGACCGAGGAAACTGTCGAACCCACTATTCCAACTGTTTGGGAAGTGTACGTGGATGGTTCGAGTAATAAGCAAGGAGCAGGGGCTAGAATTCTTCTGAAGAGTCCAGCTGGTTTTATTATTCGATATGCATTAAGATTCGCATTCGAAGCAAGTAACAATGAGGCAAAGTACGAGGCCCTCATAGCTGGACTTCGATTGTCAAAAGCATTGGCAATAGTAGAGGTAACTATTTTCAGTGACTCATAGCTTATTGTCAATCAAGTACAAGGGGGGTATGGCGTCAAAGAACCCCGATTACAAAAATATCAAGAGATTGTGCAAGCATTGTAGAAGGAATTTAGGAATCTGAAAGATCCCAAGAAAAGAAAATACGATGGTAGATGAGCTATCCAGATTAGCCAATGCCAAGGAAAAGAATTTAGACCCTTTGGTCTATATAGAAGAAGTAACATTCCCAAGTTATCAAGAGTGTAACAACCCCCGTTTTTCTAACCCGGAATCCATATTGCAGGTCCGAGAACTCGAAGGTCTAGTCAGATTAATTTTGTGGAGTGTCCAGATAGAAGTCCATGATCCATACCCAGAACCCATGGATCTGGATTCTCTTGTTGAAGAATCTGCTTTACTGGGAAGTTGGATCTCTGGTAGAAGGCAAGTGGTGTTTGGGGATGTCTGGAATGAAGGTAAGACCTCCCCCATGTGTTGTTTAGGGCTAGGTTGTGTTTGGGTTTCAACCCCCTGAGCAAAGCACCCTGGTATAGCAATATACTTGGGGGCGGTTGCTAGTGGCGGTTGATTAAACCAAGCGACCGCCTTAAGCGACCACCCGGTTATGCTTGGGAGAAAATGCCTTATTTTGCCCCCTATTCGTTTTAAATAGCAACCCTTGCCCTATTAACGCATTTTTATGTTCAAGATTGCTATTTTGGGCGATTAGGCGGCAGTGGAAACGAGCTGGAAGGCGGGCGAAGTGCTATTAGTGATCTGGAACCTTTTCCCTTCCATTCTTGGTGATTCTGGTTAAGGTAGTGAATATCCATTTGCAATTCTCTTCTTTTTAACCTCTAATTGATATGAACACATCCCCATTTTTGTTAGTGGTTACCCAATTGATTAGTTGCATCTCCCTTTTTAATATTCTTGATGAGATCCTGTCCAGAAACCAATCCCTGCATTTGTTAATGGATGGATCTAATCAAGGGGAATGATTTGGGTATTAGATCTTTGTTAATTTTAGGGTTTCGTTTCACCCCTTTGTTATAGACCTATTAAGATTGAAATTCGGACTAAGATCATCCCAAAACGGATTGAAATCGAATGATCAAAAGTCTAATTTTTGGAGTTGGAAATTGTCTGAAACAGGGGCGGTCGCTTGTGGAGGTCGCTTAACCTAAGCGACTGGCACAACCAACCGACTGGTTTCCAGTGACTGTGTAGGTTTGATTTTTGAATTGTTTTGACTCTTGACTCTTATACATTCTTGTAACCCTATGCCTAGGTGTTCTCTGTTTCAAATAAAAGTCTTATAATAGTTTTTGGATTGCAAGTTAGAGGAATTCTACTAAATTACAGGTAAGGACATGCATTCTTATTTATATGCAATAACATATACATGATGATTCAGCTGTTCTATTTACTATTCTTTGATCATGTAACTTGTTGTAATTGTATAAAGCATGTGAATCTTATTGTATACTTGTTGTTTGTGGTGTTCCTTGATGTACTTCATCTTTTATGACATTGCACAATTGTTCATGGTATGATAAAGAGTGATGTAGTGTAGTTGTGATGGAAAGGGTATTCCATTGGGATATCTTGGCTGGAGATATCAGAGGGCTGTGGTATGGGACACATGCTCACTGATGCCTCTAGCACTATCATGATTACTGGATGACATACCTAGGAGAGTCTAGAATTGCATGGCTAGGTACCCCACATGCTATTACCCTTTCGGCAAGGGAATTGAAGCCGGGTGACCCGTGACAATGGTGACGTGACTCTGTTTCATCCTATAGCGGTAACCAGTCCCATGCAGAGACTCAGTGGTCCACTATTGGTCATGCAATGGTAGGGTTGCATATGTTAGGGTTGGGCTCATGGACGTCCAAGGAGCGGACCGGGTGTCGTGAGGATTCATGAGAGCATCCACCCCAATAATATGTGGATGACCATAGGGTTAAGAAGTGGAGTCTAACAACGGTAGCCAGTCTGTGAGGGTTCTCACTCCTAGGTTGTGAAGGATACTGAACCGAGTTGGTTGGTGCCATAGGGGAAGTATCTGGACTTCATATAGTATGTTACCATTATGACTTGCATTGGATTAGAAACCCCGACATGCGTCAGTACTCATTGCCAATGGTCGTGGTGAGAGAGTGTTGATTTATCCCCAGCCATGGTTTGAGAGCCAAGTGTGGACTTACCCCTTTGCCCAGGATCCCTACAGAGGTAATCAGTCCTTGCCGGATCAGAGTGACTAGACCTACCCAGAGAAGGGCTGGTGTATATCTTAAAGCATGTCAGCTGTTAGAGACTTGCATAGTTAGATCTTAGTAGCATTCATATTTCTGCATATCATCCACATCATTTCATATGTGCATTCGTGGATTGTATTGACATATATATGAGAATTGCCTGTTCCTTACTGAGTTCATCAGAACTCATTCCTTTCATTGTATATATTGTATGAGTTGTACAGATGATGGCACAATGTCAGAAGTTGGAGTTGATTCGTATGAAAGAACTTTCTCGTATGAAGCTAATGTGGCACAGACAGTGGTACATGAACTTGCAGAGCATGAAGCCTCCTGAAGATGCTTGGTGTGTGCTTTTAGCACCCATTGATGGACGAAAGAGGCAGATTGCCAGGATATTTGAGGAGTGTATAGATGAAGACTGGAGGACCCCCTTTCCTTATTATTCATGATAAATATTATTTAGATCAAGACAAAGAAACTAAAAAGAAAATTTTTTATTTTATTTATTTTGCTTCCGCTGAACTCGATATTACATTGGATCCGTGATTCTTTCTTGGATATTTATTGGAGTATTTGGACTCCTGTAACCTTTTTATTAATTATGGCACTTTTCTTGCTCTTGATTGTCTATACTTGTGTTTATTATTATTGATGGGTAAGACCGTGGATCCTGTGACGGTTCACTCCCACAGGTTGTCGGGCGGATAACCGAGACCGGCGGGTGGGGTGTGACAAGGAGAAGGAGATATCCTATATTGAAGCTGAACGGTGCTAGATGGATCCGATCGTGGAATATCTAAGAGATGACAAATTGCAGAAGATCCGAAAGAAGCAAGATTAATCAAGGTGCGATCAACACGATTTCTTATGCAAAATGGAAGGGTATATAGAAGATCCTATACCGGACCCCTCTTAAGATGCTTGGGTCCCCAAGGATCGGAACTAGCTCTGGCCAAAGTACATGAAGGAATTTGTGGTGCTCACATGGGTGGTCGGGCCCTGGCACACAAAATTTTGAGGCTCGGTTTATATTGGCCTAAGCTTCAACAAGCTGCTATGGAATATGTTCGTCGGTGTGTCAATTGCCAAATCCATGCTATGGTATCTAAAAGCCCAGTTGAAACCTTGACTTCGATTCTAGACCCCATCCCTTTCACAATGTGGGGAATCGATATCATGGGAAAATTCACCAAGGCGTCGGGCGGAAGAGAATATCTCATAGTAGCGATTGACTACTTCACCAAATGGGTCGAGGCTAGCGCCCTGGCAACCATCACTGAACGAAAGGTGGAGAAGTTTGTGCTCGAGTCTATCATATATCGGTTCAAGATGCCAAAAATAATCGTGACCGATCATGGCACTCAATTCGATAACCCTCAATTTGAACAATTTTGCGGAACTTATTTGATCGAGCATCGTATGTCATCAGTGACATACCCCCAAAGCAATGGCCAAGTAGAGGTCACAAACCGAACATTACTTGAGGGGGTAAAAAGAAAACTCGAAGCTGATAAAGCCTTATGGGTCGAAGAATTGCACAACGTACTATGGGCCTATCGAACTACGGTTCGAACACCCACAGGAGAAACTCCTTTTAAACTGGCTTATGGATCTGAAGCATTGGCACCTATTGAAGTAATGGCTGGAACACTACGCGAAAGAGAGTTCGAAGAAAAAGGACTGGTAGATAGCCTTGACTTGTTAGATGAAATTCGTGCAAAAGCAATAGCACGAACTCAACATTATCAACAAAGGATAGCGTCACACTATAATTCCCGAGTGAAGAGTCGTCGATACATAGCGGGAGACTTGGTATTGAGGAATACCTTAGCTTCAGATCCACGCCATCAGAGGAAATTGGACCCCTCATGGGAAGGCCCATATATGGTTATTAAACCAGTCGGTTCGGGAGCTTATAAGCTAAAGAACATGACAACGCAGAAAGAGCTAGATCGTTCGTGGAATTCCAGGCACTTGAAGAAATATTATCCTTGAGGAGATTATCATTTTCATTCATGATGAAACAAAATTCAACTCAATCAATACAATTTCAGTTTTCAACATACTATCTTTTGATTGGGGGCAACACACAACACTCAAGATCTGATCCAACAACAAAATCAAAAGGCATCGGTTTAAAACCCGTGTGGGACCTTCTACAAGGCATCGGTTTAAAACCCGAGTGAGTTCCTTCTCAAACTTATTGAATTTCTACGGAAATCTCTAAGTAAAGACATTGTTTTTAAACAACTAAGACCTACTGCAACAGAGACTCAAGTGACTGACAAAGTTCAAAAATGAAGTTAATTCTTTATTCCTTTCAAATGACCAGAAGGGGCCAACCTTTACATCAAATATACATATGAGATAACAAGTGTTGAGGTACAATCTCCGTTCGGTCAAAATGGAAAATCGTCGCTGGCGATCGTGAAGAACTTTGAAATGAGATCGAAGTAGCTTTGTCAGAAGCAACACAGATTCAAGAAGAACAGAGTCGGGAAGACATATGTTATCATTTGTTTATCTCCCTCGGGGATTGCGAAGCATCTTGTAAATACAAAATCCTCCGCAATTCCATACTCTTTATCCAGCTTTTTCTGAAGAGGCTTGTCCTTTGATCAAACTTGCATTTAAGGCAAGCTCTTCATAGCTGAATCCTTTAAGAGGAGACAAAGGAGGAGAGTCATCAAGATGATTCATTATATCCGAATCCGGAGGTGGAAGGTTCATCGCATCCTTGGCCCAGGCAGGAAGAGGAAGTCCAAGCTTTGCAAACACTTCAGGATGACAATTGGCACGGTGGGGAGTCGTGTTGAAATAAGGATTTCTCCTTAGTATCGATTCCCATACCTCGTTCTCACCGTCTCGATATGCCTGCAAGTTATAAGCGTTTAGCATGTCAACAAAAGGCTTACTCTGCAAATATTTGAAGATGCAAGCCCAGCGAACATCAGTCGAAAGGGACTCAGGCAAAAGGGTAACAGCTTGCCTTTGGGGCGTTGATGCAGCTCCAGATCGTGAAATCCCAAGGATTTCTACCCCTTTAACCCGTGGCTTCAAAATCGAGAAAATCGGGCCTCGAGTTGACGGCAAATGTGAGCCATTCAAGTGGAGCCCAAAAGGTTGGAAATGGAACCAATGTTGGTGGATGACCCATTGTGATGACTCATCAACTCTCCTGAAGTTTAATTGAAGAGAGAAGATTAATCATGATGGTGTAAAAAGGGTGATCTTGGAACGGCCATAGATCGGTGATGGAGAATCCGATTGATGCGAATAACGTATCAAAACGAAGAGCGTCAAAAGACCTTTCCAACAAGCCAAAGATCTCCCAATTTGGATTTCATTTGGCCCCTCAAATAGGGCCAGTCGGTCGGGCCGGTTGAACGGCCGGTCGACCGCCCCCAACCCAATTCGGGGCAGAATCGGGTTTTACCCTTTAAAACCCTATTTTGAAGCTCTCTTTCACTCATACTCGCATTTTATGTTGCTAGTACGAGGCTGAGGCTCAAGGAGGAGGAGAAACCAAGGGAGAGGAAGGTTCCTAACCGTTCGGACACGTGCCGGCACACGGATCATTGCGGAAACGTTAAGAAAGGTAAGAATCATCAAACCCTCTTCTTTGGGCTTTGTTTTAGGAGTTGTTCTTCGCTATAAATGTTGGATTTGAGTAGTTGTAACATGATAGGTGTTTTGAATGCTTGCAAATAGTTTCATTTATGTTTCCCTTTTGTTTGTGAGTGGTTTATGCGAGTCGTTGCAAACGATTTTGCATTTTGGCTCTCAGACCCAGCCAAGAGCATTTGCGAGAGCCAAAATTTGGGGCTTTTTGATTGAGATGGAATTAGATCAAATTGAAGGTACCCTTAGGACCATATTACTGCCAATTAGACATTCCCAAAGTTTCCTTTCGACTTCGAATAGATGGTGAAATTTGATTTTCACCGAAACTAGGTTGAGAAAGGTGGGTTCGAAACTAGTTGACTGATTAGGCTTTTGTTGGGTGATTTTGGGAACTTTATTAAAACCCAATTGACTTCTAATTTATGTCTAATAATCCTCTTACATGATTAGGTTTATTTTGATTATAATTACCTACTCGTAAGTGTGACTTTGTGGAACTTTGGAGAGCTTATGCTAACAAAAAATGTGAGGAATATACTCAACCTTATCTTGCATGTTTAATTATGTAATTGAATTTCATTATTGATATATTGCCTTGTTTTAATATTTATTATCTTGTGATTATGTGTGGGACTTTGCACGAATAAAAGGTAAGCAAGTATCTTTGCTTTTATTTTCAATATTCTTTAAAAACAATATGAGAATGGATGAGATGGATGAGATTGAATGGATTGAGTGTTTTCTTTTATTTTCAAATTCTAAATTATTGATATGGAGTTATATGGATGATGTTGAATTAAATTACTCTTTTTATTTTATGTTTCAAACTAGGGTTGTGGGTTCGCCCATTACCCTAGTGAACTTACATGAGTATGCATCTAGACTTAAGTACATGAATGCTAAGTGTCTAGAAGTGTTTGGCTAGGTAACCTCACGAGTACTACTACCCTTTCGGCAGGGGTATTGAAGCTGGTTAACCCGTGATGTTAGTGGCTGGGTCCTGAGCGTCAAGCAGGCCCACTATCATCATAGAGAGGTAGGGTTGCATATAATAGATAAGGGCTTCTAGGCTCTCAAGACCAGCGAAATGATCCGTGAGAGGACATGGAGAGCATCTTGTCCATTATATGTGGATGACCACTGGGTTAAGGAATGGGATCCAACAGATGCTTCCCGTTGAGGATTCCATTCATAGGTGGAAAGGTATTGAACCAAAAGGGCACTAGGCATGAGGGGAGATATCCGGACCATATGTAGTACGAGACCGTATGACTTTGCACTGTGTCTAGAATTATCCTTGACACGCGCCAATCTCATACCAAACGGTGATGTGAGAGAGTGGTGACCTATACCCCAACCATGGCTTGATAGGACTTTACCCAACAACCGCGGAGAACCCAATAGACGTCTCTTGTTGAGGGAGAGTGACTGAGACCGCCCAAAGGAAATTGGTGTACAAACTTAATGCGTGTCTACCAAAGAGACCTCATGATAGAGTTAGGAGCATAATATCATAATCATTCATACATCATATCACTGATCATTAATTACCAAATCAGGGAAACCCCTGCTTTGGGCAAGTAGGGTTGTTTAATGTTGACTTTGAAGTTTGACCGTGATTTCAGTTTTACTATCTTTGAAAATCTTAGGAAGATGTCTTTGTGGGCCATCTCAGTAGAAGATATGGTGTTTGATCCAAAACCCATGGATATTGATGATGGTGTTTCCTTATGGAAACCTTATTTGATTTGGAGTTGAACTACTCGGTTGTGATGAAGAACTTGGTTGATGGACCTAAAGCTTAGTTGGACCTAGTTTGAAGACATCCCTCCATACTAGGTAAGTAGTATGATGTGTTGAAAGAAGCCCATCCAAAAATATTGAAGTTAGGCCCATTAAATCCTTTGTTTTGAAAAATTGTCGAGCAGTGGCATTATGGTAAATATCTGTTTTGAAGGTTTTCAAAAGCTTTATTTCTTTTAATTTCGTGGTAAACTATTCCCATTATGTTTCAAACCTCTTGATAGTGTGGGATCGACCTTTGAACTTCCTCTTGGCAACCAATCAACCACGGGGCGGTTGGCGGTTGGGAAACCCTAGTAACTCTTGAACTCTTTGTGCTATTTAAAAGGGGGAACTCCATGTGTTTCACTCTCATTCGTTTCTAAGCCTTGGGAGAACGTGGGATAAGCCTAGATCCTCTCCTTGAAGCCAAGGAAGATCCAAGACGGGGTCTGGCGGTCTCTTCTAAAAGGTTGGTATTCAATTGCTCTTCTTTAATTCATTCTTTCTCTCTACTCGATTTTCTGATCATGGGAAGGGTATTACACTACGTAATGACCTCTTCTTTAATTCTTTTAACCCTAGAGTGAATCCCCCAACACCATGATCTGAAGCCATATGGTGATGATCCTTGAATTTGATTCCACCAAAGCTCTTAATGATACTTTCCCTAATTTCCTACCTATCTTTATTATTGTGGGGAAGGTCTCAATTATTACCATGACCTCCCTGTGTCCTCATGATTGAGGAGTTGATCCTGTTTTTCCTTGGAACAATTGGCAACCTTTATTTTCTATTAATCGGACCCTCCCCAAAACTTCTGATTGTAAATTCTTGCCCTAAGGGGAATCTTTATTCTCCTTAGTCTTTGTGGGATACAGGATTCTTGTTAGTAAATCCCAATTGTATGATTTGAATTTCTTTCCTTCACTTTAATTGAGAACCTATTTCTCTCATAGTAGACCCTTTCTAATTCCATTCTTATTTAAAATACTAATGAGATATTCCTTTATCTATCTTGGGTTGTTTGTGAGGATTAATTATGGGTAACTCTCATGGGAGGTAACCAACTCCATGAGAGGTAACCATATCTAAGACCCTATTGTTCTTTTATCTGTTGGAAACTTCCCAACACTTTCGGATGTGCATTCTTTGTTTCTCTTTCCATGGGTGAATCTTGATTCGTTGTTTCTCTTTCCCTTGGGTGATATTTGTGTTAACCTAAACTTGATCACTATATTTTCTTCATGATCCATGTTTAACCTAATTAAGATTTCTAATTATTCTTTCTTCGTTCTTGTTCTTGATTGAGATCGGAAGAAGATGATGCATTCTAGCAACCATCTATTCCATTATCTCATCCTATTCTTTGAGATCTATGATCATCATCATGATCTTAACCTAGCCAAATAAATTTGAAACCCTAATCATTTTATGATTTTTGGAAACCTTTTGTAACCTTCCATGTGAGGGAAACCTCATGGGTAATGTTTCTATTAACCTAAACTAGACTTCCTATGATTTCTTGTTATTTTCTTGATAACAATCATTCCCTCTCTTTCCATGATCATAACCTTTTCATGAGCCACATGTTATGATGAAACCCTAACCCCTTTAGTATTGACCTATTGAGATTTATTTTTGGACTATGATCTCCCCCATGTCTTCATTTGGGTTAGGTTGTACTTGGTCTTCAACCCCATGAGCAAAGCACCCTTGTATAGCAATATACATGGGGGCGGTGCTAGTGGGGTGATTGAACCAAGCGACCGCTTGAAGACGCCTGGTTCTGTTCGGGGTTTGCCCTATTTTGCCCCATGTTCGTTATAAATAGCATCCCTGCCCTATTAACGCATTATTATGTTGGGATTGCTATTTTGGGCGATTAGACGGTGTGGAAACGCGGGATTCAACTCGAAGTGTTGTCAACGATATGAAACCTTTTCTCTTCTATTCTTGGTGATTCGATTAAGGTAATGAATCTCCATCTGCAATTCTCTTCTTTTTAACCTCTAATTGATTTGAACCAATCCCCTCTTTGTTGGTGGTTACCCAATTGATTTGTTGTACTCCCTTTCAATGTTCTTGATGAGATCCTGTGGAAGAGATCCTGCATTTGTTAATTGATAGATCAGTCAAGGGAGAGTTTGGGTAATCCATTTATGATAATTGTTAGGTTTCTTTTCACCTAGTGTCTCTTGGAGTGTTAGATTCGAGACTTTGGCCATGATCACTCGAAACCGGATTGAAAACGGATGATGAGACGAGTTTGGATTTGAAACTCTTTGAGGCGGTCACTAGGGGGTCGCTAATAAGCGACCGGCGGACGGTGCAGGTAGGTTTGATTTTTGAATTGTTTTGACTCTGACTCTTATATATTCTTGTAACCCTATGCCTAGGTGTTCTCTGTTTCAAGTAGAAGTCTTATAATAAGTGTGGAATTCAAGTTAGAGGAGTTTTACATAATTACAAGTAAGGACATGCATTCTTATTTATATGCAATTACATATACCGATGATTTGTTGTTCTATTTACTATTCTTTGATCATGTAACCTTGTAATTGTATAAAGCATGTGAATCTTATTGTACACTTGCTGTTTGTGGTATTCCTCGATGTACTTCATCTTTTATGATATTGCACAGCTGTTCATGATATGATAAAGAGTGATGTAATGTGATTGTGATGGAAGGGGTATTCCATTGGGATATCTTGGCTTGGGATATCGGGGGTGTGGAATGGGACACATGCCCGTGATGTCTCCAGACTATCATGATTACTTGATGACATACTTAGGGAGTCTAGAATTGCATGGCTAGGTACCCCACATGCTATTACCCTTTCGGCGGGGGAATTGAAGCCGGGTGACCCGTGACAATGGTGACGTGACTATGTTTCATCCTACGGCGGCAACCGCCGTGCGGAGACTCGGTGGTCCACTGTTGGTCATGTAATGGTAGGGTTGCATATGTTAGGGTTGGGCTCATGGACGTCAAGGAGCGGACCGGGTGCGCGAGGAGTCATGAAAGCATCTCCCCAATAATATGTGGATGACCATAGGGTTAAGGAGTGGAGTCCACAAAGGAGCCATCCGTGAGGATTCTTACTCCTAGGTTGCGAAGGATCTTGAACCGAGTTGGTTGGTGCCATAGGGGATGTATCTGGACTCCATATAGTATGTTACCATTATGACCTGCATTGATTAGAAACCCCGACATGCGCCGGTACTCATTGCCAATGGTCGTGGTGAGAGAGTGTTGACTAACCCCCGACCAGGTTTGAGACAGTGTGGACTTACCCCTTTGCCCGGGATCCCTAGAGATAACCGGTCCTTGCCGGATCGAGTGATGAGACTTACCCAAAGGAGGAGACGGTGTATATCTTAAAGCATGTCACTATTAGAGACTTGCATAGTTAGATCTTAGTAGCATTCATACTGCATATCATCCATATCATTTCATATGTGCATTAAGTGGATTGTATTGACATATATATGAGAATTGCTTGTTCCTGCGAGTTCGTGGAACTCATTCCTCATTGTATGTATTATATAAAGCTGCACGGATGTTGCACAACGTCGAAAGTTGGAGATGATTCATATGAAAGAGCCCTCGCTAAGCCGATGTGGCACGACAGTGATACATGAACTGCCGAGCATGAAGCCTCGAAGATGAAGATTATTTAATTATTCTTTTGCTTCCCTGAACTCGATATTACATTTGATTCTTGATTCTTTCCTTTGATTATTTCTTGGATATTTATTGGAGTATTTGGACTCCTGTAACCTTTTTATTAATTATTGTACTATTCTTGCTCTTGATTATCTGTATTTGTATTTATTGTTATTGATAGACTAAAACCATGGATCCTGTGACGGTTCACATCCGCGGGTTGTCGGGCGGTTAACCGGGCCTGGCGGTCGGGGTGTGACAATATCACTATCATTAATTACCATTATCGATACTCAAGCTATGTGTGTGGTGTGGGATCTTGTGTACGAATGCATGATATGATATGGAATCTTGTGTACAAATGCATGATATGATGTGGAATCTTGTGGACGAATGTATGGTAAGATGTTGAGTTGACATCACTAAGTTCTATTGAACTCATTCCTTTTTATATGTCTGTTTCTATTAGAAATTATGCAGGTTATGAGGGCTCCTTCCAAGTGGAGGATTTGTCGCTGGCAGGCTTTCTTAAAGGAGTGACTGAAGAAGATGTAGACTTGCATGGAGCTTCATGCACGTGCAAAGACTATTCTTATGAGGTTGGATTTCATTAGGGAATCAGTTTCGTTTAAATTCTGCTATGACAATCTATGCTTCCTTCAAACTCTAATGTCCATTTTGATTAACTTTAGATAATGGATGATTGTAACCTTTTGATAATCCAAATTTAATAACTTACTATTAGAACTTGATTTATTCTTGTCCTTTTAATTATGCTATATCCTGTGTTGTATGGAATTGTCACTGAACCTAGGTCCTGCGGTGTATCACCCCCCACGGTATTCGAGTATGGTCGGATCCGGCTGGGTGGGGTGTGACACAGACCCTTTCACCCCCGCAAAAATCTTTTCAACTTCCCGCTCCAGCTGCTGGATTTTCTCCCTGGCACCATCCAAATCCGAACAAAGACGCTCGTTCTCGGAATTCTTCTCTCGGGCAATCTCCCAAGCTCTGTTTCCAAGACGAGCAATCTTAGCATCTTTGGCTTTGGATTCTTCCCGAAGCCTAGAAAGCTCCTCACTCAGTCTGCTGAGTCTAAAGGCTGCTTCCACTTGATTGTGGAAATTCCCAGTGAGACTCCTGCAACAACTTAAGAGTTAGTCAAGAGCAAAGAAAAAAATCTTCAGAATGAAAGGTAATGAAGAAAAACTTACATCACCAGGGATTTCACAAATTCCCTATCCGGGATCGGAGAGAAGGCTCTGCTCTCGGCAGGCATTTGGGCAGCAGTGCACCATTCTAGTGCCTTGTCAAAATCGCCTGTCACCAAGTCAGATCCCTTCAACGACCAGGAAAGATGAAACACACCATTCGCCAACCGAGGGCGCTTCCTAAAGGCAAAATCCTCGGCCTCCTGGAAAACCTCCTTGGAAGGATTGGAGGAGGATGCCAAACAAGCACTAGAGTCAGGGTCAGAGGCCCGAACGACAACTGCAGGGGCCACATCCTCCTTAGAAGACCGAACGGTCTCTCTAGGCAAAGGAAGCATGGGAGAAGCATCAGCAAAACCTGTGGGAATCTGATCTGAAGATTCACCAACAGCAATCATTTCAGAGGGAACAACCTTTGTTAGCACTAGAGCAGTTTTCTTGCAAGATTTCGCCCTAATATTATCCAAGTTAATTCTTGGAGGCACTACAAATGAAAGGCAAGTATCGTCAGTACAAGAAACCCAACAAAATATAGCAGAAAAGGGAAAACCCTAGATTTCTGTCGAACAGATGAAGCAACAAATACCCAACAGGGAACATCCGTAATGAGTAAACCCCTAGTATGAATACTGTGGAGATTACTCAGGGAGAAGAAGAAGTTCGTGATAAAAGATAAAACTGAATGACAGAGGAAAAAAACTTACTTGTTCAGTTTCTGATCGAAAGATATTGTTGGAGGATAAGAGTACAGAGACGGCAAAGGAAGACAAAATACTACTTTGCAAATCTAGTAGACAAGGATAACTTGCGGATAGCAAAGATAAAAATAAAGCACCCTTGAGGAACTTAAATAACCTCAAGGAGTGATGCAATGGTTGAAAGCCCAAGTTAATCAAGGGATAGGATAGAAGAGGCGTTTTGAATTCCGAAAAATGTAGGATCAACGATCAGGAGATAACGGTGCTTCAAATTCGAAACTTGAAGGCTGACCTAAGTTTCCACGTGGAACAGTGTGCACCTGATATGAGGATACTGCCAAATACCAACCTCGCACAAGTATTAAATAAGAGAGTATTTCCAATTTCTTGGGAAGAACAACTTGTACGCGAATACGAGGAAACGTTTGGGCTTCGTCATAAAGAAGGGGCAGTCGGGAGATAAAGTTGTCAAGTGTCATAAAAGGTTCGGAAGAATCAAATTAACGTTCATGAACGCATCTCTCTGATGTCCCGAGCGTTATCTTCATTTAAGGTACAAGTTTATCTACATGATAACTTATCTCATTCTTAAATATCTCTTACGTGAGAGAATAGACAATTCCCTGGGTACGATATGAGAAAGTATTATGGTAATTAATGGAAGAGTTCGAGGAAAAGGAGGCAAATTTCTATTTCATTATAGAAAGCCGTGGGGGGCCAACCCTTACACAAAAAAAAATGAAAGAGATGGCTTCCTATTGTTCTTTCTCATTATCGGCCGAAGGATCTTTGTCTGTGGCAGGCTTTGGAGGTTCTTCGGGAAGAGGCGGCGAATCAGTCTGCTGGAATGGGATCCTCTTCTTCCCAAACCCAATCGGGGAAAGGCAGTTCAAGCTTCTCAAATATTTCCTTGTGACACACGCTCCAAAAGGGAGTTGTGTCAAAAGAAGGGTTAAATTTAAGAATCTTTTTCCAAACATCATTCTACCCCTCTTGATAAGCTTGAAGTTTGAATGAACCCATCAGGTCAATGAAAGGAACGTTGTTCAGATACTTCCAAATGCAATCCCTCCGAAGATCTTGTGAAAGATGTTCAGGTTTGATGGGAACCGCCATCTTCTTCAGACGTTCTTTATCCTTGGCTTGAAACTCAAGGCTCTCAACGCACGTGGTAGCAAGATTTTTCTGCTTCTTGGCTTTGCGTTCGGCAGCAACTGCACGACTGATCGACAAGTCAAGTTCTTTCCTCAAAGAACTAATGGCCTTGTCATTTTCCTCCTTTGACTCTTCGGCTGCTTTCTTCAACCGGTCAACCTCAGAATTGGCTTTCGCCAAATTCTCTTCACAAGACTGCAGCAAGGAGCCTCTACGACCGACTTGGCTCGAGGCCTCCATATGTTGGTAGAAGCTCAACATGGCATTCCTAGGAAAGCAGGAGAATTATCAAAAATCCCAGGAGAGACTACAAAGCAAGTAGTAAAAACTCAAGAAAAATAATACCTCTTGGAAAGACGAACCAAAGCGTCGTCCTGCAGGGTTTCTAAGGCTTGCCGATCGGCAGGCATAAGGCCGAGAGAGCTCCATTCGGCATCCTTCTCGTGGTCCTGCGTGACTCGGTCTGTCACCGTTAGTGACACCTGAAGGATGAAGATCTCCTCAGAATCTTTATTCTTTTTGGATTTTTTCGGGGCAGAAGCATTGACCAAGTCATGCTTCCTTTTGGTTCGGATGGGAGAGGGGGCCTCGACCTCTTCTACCATGGGTTTCTTCCCTCTCCCCGAAGCCTTAACCACTGGCTTCAAGTTTCTTATACCCTTGTAAGAAGGGTCGGGGGGAGGCATGGAAGCCACCTGTTCTACAGTTAATGCTCGAGGAGACCGTTGCTCCGCAGTCACAACGGCCTTGGCAGCCTTCACTCGAAGGTTGTCTGGATTAATTCTTGGAGGCACTACAAAGAAGGACAAAAGTCAGAAAGTTGAAAAAGTTCGCAGTATATTCAAGAAAACGAAACGTGGCGATTAGAAAGCTCACATTGAGCCAGCCCCCAGTATTGAAGAATGGAGTTGTATTCCATCTCATATCCATGTATCTCTTGATACCATGGAATTGACTTGATCTTCCTGACACCAGCTCTGTCTTCTTGGGATAGTTGAGGGACCCGGTTGCCCTCAGAGTACGAAGTATATAGTTTCCAGGTGGTCGGGAAGTTAAGGTCTGACTGAGGCGCTCGGCAGAAAAAATACCGCTTGCGCCACCCTTTGTGATTGGAAGGGCAGTTCCCTTGGCAAGAATGCTGCCCAACCAGTCAAGCTCAACTTTTGTTGCGATTGGATCGAATCAACCCTCTCATCAGGAGTAGGGGCCCTAAGATGGTATGAGGAAGGAAAGTCGAAGCGTTCGATGGCTAAATGAAGGTTATCTTCAGTAAAGGAGGAAGCCGCAGAACCAGGTCCATGAGTGGACTTGATAGGTTGTTTAAACTGCCCAGAGGATTCAGCAGTCGCCTATGGAATTTTGGATGGCCCAGACTCAGGAAGCGCAGAAGGAGCCTTACCACTTTCTTCTGCCCTTTTCAGTTGGCTAACTTCTTCGAAGTCACGCCAAATGGCAGTTAAGGTTTTTTGGTCACTATCCAATTGCTCAGGAGGGACTGAGGCAAAGGCCTCGTCACCAGGGTCGCCCTTACCAGCACTAGGTTCAGGAGGAATTTCGGAAAAAAAAAACCCTACCACTTTCCATTACTAAAGTCTGGTTGTGGTTTTTAACAAGAAAAAGAAACCTGGAGACGAAAATAAAGATCGCAAAAGAGTCAGTAGACTTACTAAATCACTGAAGCAGAATGCTCGAGAATGAGAAGATCGTTAGAGTGCGAAGAAGACGATGAGGTTTCAAACTTCCAGATAAGGAGAATGAAACCTACGAAGACAACGAACCACTTTTAAGCATTCGCACGAGTGATCGAGGATGTGTATGATCGAGATGGACTCAACATCAACGATCGAGATTTAGAGACGGTTCGAAAGTTTGAACTCACGAATCAAAAACAGGCATTCAGAAACCGTCATTTTGATTTCGTGAGCAACGATAGTTTCGGCTGCAAAGGATGCATGGCGTCACCCTCACAAAAAGTGAAAATACTCACAATGCTCGAGGAAAAAGCGATACAGCCGCATTAAATGTGATACGACATTTAATGGGTTGGGGATTATGCAAAACTATTGTTCGACAGAGTACCCAAGGCAAAACCAAGCCCTCGGGATCGTCCGAACGCTTGGTCTGGGGGGCTCGTGATATGGAGAAAATATAACCGAACCTTGTTCAACCTTGGTTCGATCCTCGAGTCCATCGGGACGAAAGGAATCTACTCGCTTCCGAGCGAGCCGCGTCAAGGAGATAGCTTGCTGAGGAAGAAAACTAACTCAGTCACAAGCACGCCCTAATCCGCTAAAATCGGAATGGACTAATTGTCAAAAAGATAGGTAGTAGCATTCGGCGGCTGTTACTTATTACTATTGTATGGATAACTACCATATAACAATCGTATGATCGAAGGAGTCATCTACTAGTCCAACCTAGTAGGGATCTATCACTCAATGGATCTATCCATTAAAATCTGACGACTATCCGAAGAAGGCTCAAATACATCCAACGAAGGAGATTCGAAGGTACACTCTATATAAGACATCACCTACTCACAAGGTAGAAGGACATATACAATCTGAATCGTATTCTCGTTATTCATTCCTTAGCTCTGTGCTCAAGCAGAGCCGTTTGTGATTAAGTTCATCAGCTGACTTAGCCTCGGAGGTGGACTCCCGACCCCAGCATTTGGACCACATCTGATGTTCGTTTTTGCAGGTCATCCATAGGAGATCTAAGGGCTGAACAGATTTTGGATACATCACATGGTATATCAATTAATGACTTCAAAATTCATAAAATAAAATGATGTTTAATATGATTGTTTTTCAAATTTACATTTGCTTGAATTTTTTTTTCTTTTTATTTTTTCCCCATATATTTCTACGTGCATTTGCACGTGCGATTTTTACTAGTATATATATAGATACTTTCTCTTTTTAGAAAAAAAAATCTCTTCCTACTTTTTTTTTAGAAAAAATATCTTCCCTATTTTATTAGAGGCTTTTATTAGTGATTTATAAGGAAGATTGTTTAAGATTCAAAAAAAAAATATATATATATATATATATATACATATATATATATATAGGTTTATATATATTTATTTATATAGGTAGATATGTTTATATATATATATATATATATATATATATATATATATATATATATATATATATATATATATCTTTTTTCTTTTATAAAAAATATATATATAAAAAGCGTACCAATAATTTTGAGTAAAAAATAAAATGACAACAAAACAAATACAAAAAAATATGACATTTAAAAAAAACAAAGGATGAAATAGTAAAGTGAAAGATTTGCGGAAAAAGAAGAGTACATGCTTTTATAATAGTTGTATGATATATATATATATATATATATATATATATATCTATAAAATATATATTGGTACAAAGGGACTTTATTAAGCCGGGGGATGGAGATATTAATATGCCTCAGCAAAAGTCAAACCCACAATCTCTTCACTAAGATGTGTTGGTTTCAATCACTAGAACAGCTCAGCATTGGCTGAGAATAATATTTTTAAAAACAAATATTGGAGGTCTCGGTTAGCAAAAAATCAAAGTTTTAGAGTAAAACCGTTGGGTTGGCTTTGTCCAAAGTTTAAGCTATATAATTAAAATTCGGGAGAGAAACAAAAATTATAAACCATTTTGATCGGCTCAATTAGGAGTAATGAATGCCTCCCAATGGGGAGGTTAGGGTTCAATCTTCTCATGGTATACTTAATGGTTCCAACCCCTCTTCCCAGTAAGTTAATATAAATCACCATTTTTATAATTTAGCAATTGTAATGGAATAAATCTATCTAGGTACTTGCAAGGGATTTTAATTTTCTAAGCAAATAACATAGTCTGAGACGCCCAAAAAATTAGACACTACGTTCCAAGACACCTGCACCCCCTATAAAACAAAAAAAAGAGCCGTTGTAAGATTAAACTGTATGTGATACTAAAACTATTTGTGTATCCAAGACTTCTTGTTTGTGATCTTGTGTTGAGCGTAAATTTTCAAATGAACAAAGTCTGACCTAGGGTGGTGGGGGAAATGTCTCCAACGATCAAATCAATGACAACACAATAGTTGAGACTCTTGATGTTGATTTCATAGAATATTCTACATAATGTGGACTATTATTGATTATAGCATACTCTTATTAGGTTTTCTAATTGATCTGATATGAGAGTAATACATTTATTAAAACTCTAATATGGACTGGTTAGTAGTAGTGATCACTAGATCTTAATGAAGGACCTAATAGGTTTGCTTAAATGGGTGTTTGTGATTAAACAATAGATGGATGGATAAATCAACAGGTTGAAAGCTAGACTAGTTTGCAAAGGGGTTTATCCAGGCCTATGATATTGATTATCAGGAGACTTTTGCCCCTATTGCGAAATTGAACACTGTCAAAGTTCTGTTGTCTATAGCTGTGAACAAATACTGTAACTTGCATCAACTAGATGTAAAGAATGCCTTCTTACATGGGGAGTTAGAGGAAGAAGTCTATATGGAAATCCCACATGGTTTCTCCGATGATAATACTACAAGGAAAGTTTGTCGGTTGAAGAGATCAATTTATGGGTTAAAACAATCTCCTAAATGCTAGTTTGGACACCTCTTGAAGGCAATGACTTCTATTGGGTACAAGCAAATCAATGCTAATCATACACTGTTTGTCAATAAGTCATGTACTAATATCACACTTCTTATTGTTTATGTGGCCAATATAATCATCACAGGGAATGATGGTGAGGAAATTCAAAGGTTGAAGGACTTTCTTGGCAGGGATTTGAGATTAAAGATCTAGGGAAGTTACAGTACTTCTTTGGGATTGAGGTGGCTCGATCAAAGAAGGGTATATACCTATCCCAAAGAAAGTATGTCCCAGATTTATTATTAGAAGTGGAAATGTTGGAGTGTAAAGCAATTGATACTCACTCCTATTGAAGCTGGAGCTAAACTTAAGGAAAAGAGGAAGAACCAGTGGACAAATGAAGATGTCAAAAGCTAGTAGGGAAGCTTATTTACTTGTCTCACACCAGGCCAGACATCACTTATGTTGTGGGGATAGCAAGCAGTTCATGCATGATCCGTATTTAGCTCATATGAAGGCTGTTAGTAGAATATTGCAATATTTGAAGGGAACTCCTGAAAAATGAATACTTTTGTCACTCACTAATAATCTAAGAGTAGAAGCATACACTGATGCAAAATGGGCTGGATTTCCTAACTGCAAGTCAATTTCAGGTTATTGTACCTTTGTTGGAGGTAATATAGTTACTTAGGGAACTAAAAAATAGAATGTGGTAGGTTTATCCAGTACTTAAGCTAAATATAGAGCTATGGGTCATGGAATTTGTGAGCTATTATGGTTGGAAGGCTTGTTAGAAGATATTGGAGTCTAAGTTCCAAACCCTATGATGTTATATTGTGACAACAAGGCTGCCATTAGTATTGTCAATAATCCTGTACAACATTATCAAATTAAGCACATTGAAATTGACTGGTTTTTTATCAAAGGAAAGTTGGAACAAGGGCTCATCTGCATGCCTTTTGTGAGGTTTGGAGACCAAGTGACAAATATTTTCACTATGGGTTTGAAGGAAGGTTCCTTCCTATTGTAGGCAAATTGGGCATGAGTAACATCTATGCCTCAACTTGAGGGGGAGTGTTCGTTGAGTCCTACTAGGAGTCCAACTCTATTAGAGTTTTTGCTCATGTAATTTGCTATTTTCTTGTTATCCAAGGGTATTTATGTAATAGTGTTCTTTCCACTTTATTATAAATAAAGACTTGAGATCACATTAATCAATTAAGTCATTCTACCAACATTGTGTTTCTCAACAAACTGTTAATTAGAAGACCCCAAAGTCTCGCTTCAATCCGATTTCGAATCGGAGGAGAAATATGGATTTTTGCCTAAAACTAGGTGGACCGGGGGGTGTTGAACCTGTTCAACCAATCCTATAAGCCTATGTAACTGGCCATTCAACCAGTCATGTCCGAGAATTGTATTTTGAACCACTTTTGAACTCCAAATGATTCCTAATTAATACTTACTCTTTCTCTTATGCAACTAGGGTTATTTTGAGCGTAATTACATACACGTGGGTGTGATTGGTGGAACTTTAAAGAGCTTATACTAACTTGAAAGGTGAGGAATATACTTAACCTTATCTTGTATGTTTAATTATGTTAGTTAAATTTCATTTTCAATATCTTGCCTTGCATTAGTATTTATTATCTTGTGGTAAGAAAGTATGTTTATTTCTATGTTTTCTAAAATCTTGTGAATGATGTTATGAGAATGTGTGGGATTGGTTTGAGACTTAGTTCTCTTATATCTATCTACCAACTAGGGTTGTGGGTTCGCCCATTACCCTGGTGACTTTACATGAGTATGCATCTAGACCTAAGTACATGAATGCTAGGTGTCCAAAAATGTTTGGCTAGATAACCTCATAACTACTACTACCCTTCTGGTAGGGGTATTGAAACCGATTAATCCATGATGTAAGTGGATGGGTCCTTTGAGCATCAAGCAAGCCCACTGCCATCATGAGATGGTAGGGTTGCATATAATAGATATGGGCTCATGGGCTCTCAAGACCGGTAACCAACCTGTGAGAGGACATGGAGAGAATTATGTTCATTATATGTGGATGACCATAGGGTTGAGAAATGGAATCAGATGCCTCCCGTTGAGGATCCCATTTCTAGGTGGAAAATGATACTAAACTAAGTTGATTGGTGCCAAAGGGGAAGTATCTGGACCATATGTAGTACGAGACCGTATGACTATGCATTGAGCCTAAAGTAGTCATTGACACGCGCCAATTCTCATGCCAAACGGTGATGTGAGCGAGTAGTGACTTACATCCCCAACCACGGATTGATGTGAGTTGACCCAACAGCTGCGGAGAACCCAATAGACGTCTCTTGTTGAGAGAGAGTGAATGAGGCCACCAGAGGAGACTGGTGTATGACTTAATGCATGTCTACCATAGAGACTTCATGATAGGGTTAGGAGCATAATATCATAATCATTCATATATCATATCATTATCAATAATTACATTATTGATAGTCATGTTATATATGTGGTGTTGGATCTTGTGAACAAATGCATGATATGATGTTGAGTTGACTTCACTAAGTTCTGTTGAACTCATTCCTTTTATATGTCTGTTTTTATTAGAATATATTGTAGGTTATGAGGACTCTTTCCAAATGGAGGATTCGTCGCCAGTAGACTTTCTTGAAGGAGTGACTGAAAAAGATGTAAACACACATGGTGTTTCATGCCCGTGCCAAGACTGTTCTTATGGGGCTGGATTTCATTAGAGAACCAATTTAATTAATTCCACTGAAAACAAACTATTATTCCTTTAAACTTTGATATCTATTTTGATTAACTTTAGATAATGGATGATTGTAACCTATTGATAATTTAAATTTGATAACTTGTTACTTACACTTGATTTATTCTTGTCCTTGGATTATGCTATATCATATGTTTGTGTGGGTTTGTTACTGAACTGAGATCCTGTAGAGTATCACTCCCATGGGTATTTGGGTGTGAACTGGATTCG
This sequence comes from Hakea prostrata, assembly GCF_041222555.1. Lineage (NCBI taxonomy): Eukaryota > Viridiplantae > Streptophyta > Magnoliopsida > Proteales > Proteaceae > Hakea > Hakea prostrata. The sequence goes on from NC_142604.1 coordinate 27,834,480, forward strand.
GCAGGGTGGGGTATGACACAGACATATCTAGTAATACTGCAAAAAAGGGGGGGGACAATACTAGAGATTGGAGGGAGCAGAAGATGGGGGAGAACAAGAGATTTGAGGAAAAACAACTTCTGTAGGAAAAGGATCAGAGGAGGGAGATTAGAAAACCTAACATTCAACCTCAAGAACACAATCTAATGTAAATCCCATCACAAACAAAATAAAAGGAAAATACAAAAGATCAACATGAGTGAAATAATAAACAATCAAGAGATTTGTTGAAGAAAATTTACTTTAGAATGACGAATCGGTTGCTACTTGAGAAGTCTCCAACCACCAAGAGGAGTTCGTTCTTGCTGAAGTAACATTAGGGTTTGAGAGTGAAAAGTGAGAAAAGAAGGGGAAAAAACATGATTTTCATAAAAGAATGTGCATTAATAATTTTACCCTCACCTTGACTTGAAAATTTAAGTGAACCTGTGCATAAATGAGGAGAACTCACCATAATCCATAATGGATAAAAAGTCTATTATGGATTACTAATAATAGATGCCAGCACTTTAAAATAATGAAGAATTTCCACAATTGAAAATGATAATAGATACCAAAAAGAGCCCTAATAAAGAGTGGGATGGAGGATAGAAAGATGTCTAACTGCGTGATTATCCGTGTGAGGAAAGAGGAGGCGAAGTAGGAGAAATTGTACGAGATACTAACGTGATTTCCTAATTTAGAATTTAATATTAACCGTCTGATATTAAATGGCCAGATGTCACAATCCCTATGACTAATTGTAGGGAATTGCAATTGCAAGAACAGAAATTACATACAATGTTATCTAGAAAGGTCTCAAAACCGAACCCAAATTAGAAACTTCGTCCCCATATTTCTGTTTGGTAGAAAAATAATCATTAACTTCATTCCTTCTCAAAGGCATGGTCGTCCGACGTTGTTGGTATTTCCACACCATTGCGAAGGTGAGTCTTGGTGGCTTGGTGTCTTCCTCCTGTTGGGACTCTTAAGTCAAATGTCGATGCTTCTGTGGGCAAGAACAACCAAGCCTAGGTTGGTGTTGTCTTTCGCAACTTGGAAGGTGGTTTTGTTAGAGACTTTGTGAGTCGAATTGGGGTGGCTTTGGTGTTAAAAGCTAAGCTAACAGCCATATGTGTTGGTTTGAGGTTCACTCTTAACAAAGGGCTTAGTCCTCTAATGGTAGTGTTTAACTCCATGAAAGCAATCAGTCTTTTGACTGCTCCTGATGAAGAGAGAGGTAGATACTCTAGGCTTATTGAAGAGATTAAGGAAAAGTTGAGGTTTTGAGACATTAAACATTTAACAACTAAGTTTTTGGGTTGTAATTTTTCTTTTTGTCTTAGGGAGATTAACAGTTGTGCTGACTTCTTCACCAGGAAGGCAATCTCCTTGTCGAGTAAGACTGACTGACCTATTTCTACCACTTGGTTATCCTAGCTTTGTAACTTGGACTTATCTTGCTCTCTTCTTTTGGAATGAAGACCGATTTTACAACCCCCCCCCCCCCCAAAAAAAAAAAAAAAAAAAAAGAAGGAAGGTTGAGGTTGGTATCTTGAGGGCTTGTGAACCATATAAACAGATAAGATAACCACGCTAATGATAGAATGTTCACATTGCAAGCCCATCCATGAGAAGGAGACATTTTTCTAAGATCCCCCTAATGTTATTTTAGCAATCCGCTAGGTAGAGTCTTAGCAAGGCCCAATGCCTCATAGTAATGGTAGTTAGTTTTCTCTCTAGGGATGGCGGCTTCGTTAATGTATCAAAAAAGTTCCGAAAAGAAATTAATCCTGATGCATCCAAAATCTGCTCAGCCCTTAGATCTCCTTAGAATGACCTGCAAAACAAAAGCGTCAAATGTGGCCCGACCGCTGGGGTCAGGAGTCCACCTCCGAAGGGTAAGTCAGTCGATGAACTTAATCACAAACGGCTCTGCTAGAGGCGCAGAGCTAAGGAATGAATAACTGGAATACGATCTAGATCATAAGCATCAGAGTGTGTATGTCCAAATATGTGTGTATGGATATGGTCCTCCTTACCTTGTAGGTAGGTGATGTTTATATAGAGTGTTACCTTCGAATCTTCTTCGTTGGATGTACTTGAGCCTTCTTCGGATAATCGTTGGATCCTAACAGTTAGATCCGTTGAGCGATAGACTTCTACTAGTTTGAACTAGTAGAGGACTCCTAGGATAACCTCACGGTTATTTGATGGTTATCCCTTCGATAGTGATAAGTGACAGCCGCCAAGTTGTGTCTGCCATCATTAGGGTAATTAACCTAATCCATAATTCGGATTAGGGCGTGCTTGTGGCTGATTTAGTTTTCTTCCTCAGCAAGCTACCTCATGAACCCGGCTCGTTCGGAAACAAGTCGATTCCCTTCGTCTCGACCGGAGTCGAGGGTCGAACCATGAATGAACCAGGTTCGATCATATTTTCTCCGTATCACGAGCCCCCCAGACCAAGTGTTCAGTCGATCCCGAGGGCTTGGTTTTTAATTGGGTTCTTCGTCAAGCAATGGTCTTTGCATAACCCACTAAATGTCATGTCACATTTAATGCGGTGGTCACTTTTCCCTCGAGCATTGTGAGGGCAATGCCATGCGTCCTTTTGCAGTCGAACTATTGTGGCTCACATAACCCAAGCGACGGTTTTTGAATGCCTGTTTTGGATTCGTGAGTTCAAACTTTCAAACCATCTTCAAATCTCGATCGTCGATGCCGAATTAATCTCGATCGTTCACGTCCTCGAACACTCTTGCGGGTGCTTAAAAGCGGTTCGTTGTCTTCGTAGGTTTCATTCTTCTTGTCTGGAATTTTGAAACCTCGTCGCCTCCTTCGCACCTTCTCGTTCTCGAGCTTTTTTGCCTCATTAAATCAGTAAGTTTACTGATCCCTTTGCAAAGTTAACTTTCTGTCTCCAAGTTTTTCTTTTCTTTTTGTACCGTAGTGAGACTTTAGTAATGGAGGACAGTAGGGTTTCTTCCGAAGCTTCCCTTGTGCCCAGCGCTAGTAAGAGTGATAATAGTAACGAGGCCTTTGTTTCTCTTCCCTCTGAGCAGTCGAATAGTGATAATAAAATCCTAACTGCTCTATGGCGTGACTTCGCAAGAAGTTAACAGAAGAGATTAGAAGGAAAAGCTGAGACTTCTTTTGCCCTTCCTGAGTCTGGACCATCCATGACTCTTAGGGTGACCACCGAGTCTTCTAGGCAGTCAAAACGAACTTCCCAATCTAGTGGTGGACCTGATTCTGTTGCCTCCTCGTATAAGGAGGAAACTCTTCTTTTGGCCATCCAGGGTTTTGATTTTCCTTCCTCTTACCATCTTAGGGCTCCCAACCCTGATGAGAGGGTTGATTCAACCCTTACAGGAGAATTTTCCCTATATATAGATGCACTGGAAAGCGGGGTTCGCTTTCCTTTCTTCAATCCTCTGTTTGCAGCCATTCTGAATCACTGGGACATTTGCCCTGGAATGTTCCTTCCCAATAGTTGGCGTCTCATCGTCGGCTTCTTAGGTTTATGCTTTGAACTTGGCATTACGCATTCTCTTGCTCTTTTTGTGCATTTTCATCTTCTTTCTATCTCCCATCCTCCTGGTTGGGTTGTGCTTTCCAAGTGCAATAAGACTGAGCTTAACTGGAGGGGCAGCATTCTTGCTAAAGAAACTTGCCCTTCCAATCACAAAGGATGGCGCAAGCGATATTTTTCTGTCGAGCGCCTCAATCAGATCTCAACTTCCCGACCGTCTGGAAACATTATACTTCATACTCTGAGGGTAACAAGGTCCTTCCCTTATCCACAGAAGACAAGACGGCCGTCAGGAAGATCAAATCAATTCCATGGTATCAAGAGATACATGGATATGAGATGGAATACAACTCCATCCTCCAGTACTGGGGATTGGCTCATCGTGAGCTTCTTAACCACTATCTTTCAATTTTCTGAGAATGATATGCCATTTTGCAATCTTGATTTTTGTCCTTCTTTGTAGTGCCACCTAGAGTGAACCCTGAAAATCTTCAGGCAAAGGTTGCCAGGGCCATTGTGACAGCTGAGCAACGATCACCTTGAGCCTTAATTGCTGAACAAGTAGCCTTTGTTCCCTCTCCCGACCCTTCCTACAAGGGTATCAGGAACTTAAAGCCAGTGGTTGAGGCTTCGGGAAGAAGGAAAAACCAATGGTGGAAGAGCCAGATATCCCCTCCGCCGCTCGAACTAAAAGGAAGCATGATTCAGTTGGTGCTTCCGCCCCGAAAAACTTCAAAAGGAAAAAAGATTGCGAGGAGATCTTCATGCCCCAGTGGACACTGACGCAGACTGATAGGGCAACACAAGACCCTGAGAAAGCTGCAAAATGGAGTTCTCTTGGCCTTCTGACTGGCTGATCATCGAGGCCTTTGAAGCCCTAGAAGATGATGCTCTCGTTCGTCAGTCCATCAGGTATCGTCTTTCTTGATTTTTCATCAATTGCTTTTCATAATCTTTTATGAGTTCTTTTGATAATCTCCTCGTCCTCAGGAATGCTGTGTTGGGCTTTTATCAACACATGGAGACATTGAGCCGAGTTGGTCACAATGGCTCCTTGTTGCAAACTTGTGAAGAGAATTTGGCGAAGGCCAATTCTGAAATAGATCGGATGAAGACAGCAGCCGAAGAGCTGAAGGTGAAGCACGATGAGGAGATGAATTCCTCGAAAAAGGATCTTGATTCTTCAGTTGCCCGTGTTGTTGCTGCCGAACGCGAGGCTAGGAAACAGAAGAAAGCTGCTACGTTGTTTGGTGAGAGTCTTGAGCTTAAAGCCATAGAAAACGAACGTATACTGAAGATGGCAGTTCCTAGCAAGCCCGAACATATTAAACCAGAGCTTCAAAGGGATTGCATTCGGAAATACCTGAATAGCGTTCCTTTCACTAACCTATTGGGCACCTCGAATCTAAACCTTCCTTCGACACAACTCCTTTTCATGAGGTGTGTCACAAAGAGATCTTTGGGAAGCTTAAGTTGGCCTTCCTTGACTGGGCTTTGAGAGAGGATGATCCTTTTCTAGCTGACCCGAATTATGAGGAATATTTTGCTGATTCACCGCCCCTTCAAGAAGAAACTTCACAGCCCTGCGCTGAAAAGGAACCTGAGAAAGGCAATCCTGAGAAAGACTCATCCGTCAATAATGAGGAAGAGTCCTAGGGAGTCATCCTTTTTTTTTTTTTTTTTTGTAAAGATTGAACCTCCACAATCAATGAAAAGAGAACTTTTCCAATGATTGCCTTAATTTTTCCTCTCATCTTATATCCAAAAACTTGTCTTGGAAGTAAAATATAAATGATATAAATTATCACTTAACTTCTTGTACCTTGACGAGGGATAACCTTTGGGATATCATGAAGAGGCGTTCGGGAGAGATGTGTTTGAGCTTCTGTCTACTCCCAACTGCTCCTCCATTTATTGCGAAGTCCAAACGTTTCTCTGCCCTTGTATACCACTCACCTCTCCCAATGAGTTGGAAATACAAATATTATTTAAGTGGTGGCGCGACGGTTGGAAGTATTCTCGTATCATGTGCATATGTCCACGTGGCCTTCCTCTGACCGTTGATCTTGTTTTTTGAAGAATTCGAAGCGTTTCTTCGATCCGGTCCTTTGGTTGCCTTTGGCTCTCAACCATCGCCTCATTACCTAAGGCTATTTAAGTCCCTCAAGGGTACTCCTCATTTATCCTGCTATCTGCAAGTTAGATTTGCAAAATGACATTCTGTCTTCCTTTGATGCACTCGTACTTTTCGTATTCCAACAATATTTTCGATCAGCATCTGAACAAGTAAGCTTTTTCTTTGTTTATGTCACAAATCTCCTCTCCTTCCCCCTGAGTGAACTCCACAGTAGTAATACTTGGGGTTCTCTTAATGGGTATTCCGAGTAGTTCATATTTGACTGAGAACTAGGGTTTTCCCTTTCTTTGTATGTTGTTGGATTTTCCGTACTTATATTGCCTTTTCTGTACTTGCAGTGCCTCCCAGAATCAATTTGAGCTTTATTAGGGCGAAGTCCTGCAAGAAGACTATCCCAGTACCGACGCAGGTTGCTGCCAGTGAGATGATTGCATCTGGTGAATCTTGTAAGCGTAAAGAAGACTGTTGTTGGTGAATCTTCAAAACTAATTCCCAGAGTTTCCCCTGGTGCTTCTCCTACGCTCCCTCTGCCTGAAGAGACCGTTCAATCTTCCCAAGAAGATCTTGATCCCTTCGCCGCTGCCTGTGTTGTTGATGCCCCTGCTGGAGAAACCATTCGGGATTCTCCGAAGGAGACCCTTCGGACATCTAAGGCAACTATGTTGGCATCTGATGAAGGCGCAGTCCCAGCGGGTGCTGCTTCTATTTCCAACTCTAATGCTTGTTTGGCATCCTCTTCTTCTCCTTCTCTGGAGCTGGAGGATTTTGCCACTAGGAAGCGTCGTCGGTTGGTTCCTGATGTAGCTCATCCTTCTCCTCCTCTGAGGAAGTCTGAACTAGTGTCAAATGAGTTTGGCAAGGCGCTAGAGTGGTGCAATGCTGCTCAAATGCCTAGCCAAGAACGAGTTCTTTCCAAACTTCCAGACGATGATTTTATGAAGTCATTGGTGATGTAAGTTTTTATTCATTACCTTTTGATTTTGAAGACTATTGTTTTGCTCCTGACTAACTCGGAAGTTGTTGCAGGAGTCTCACTGGCAACTTCCACAACCAAGTGGAAGCAGCCTCTAGACTCAGTAAACTGAGTAATGAAGTTTCCAAGCTTCGGGAAGACTCCAAAGCCAAGGATGTTGAAATTGCTCGTCTCAGGAGATTAGCTTGGGAGGTTGCAGGAGAGAAAAACTTTGTGATTGAGCGTCTCCGCTCAGATTTGGATGGTGCCAGGGAGAAGATCCGGCGGATGGAACGAGAAGCAGGAAAGTCAGGGGCGAAAGGATCTGAAGCGTTACTCCAAAGGCAAGCTGACATTCCCTTGCCCGAATCCCTTCCAACTGACGTTCGCAGAGCTTGCATCTTCAAGTATTTGCACAGTAAGCCCTTTGTTGACATGATGAATGCTTATAACTTGCAAGCCTACCGGGAGGGTGAAAACGAAGTATGAGAATCGATATTAAGGAAAGATCCTCATTTCAACACAACTCCCTACAATGCTAGTTGTCATCCCGAAGTTTTTGCAAAGCTGGGTCTTCCTCTTCCTGACTGGTCTAAGGATACGAACGACCTTCTACCTCCAGATCTAGATATCATGCATTATCTCGATGATTTCCCTCCTTATGCTCCTCTCCAAGGATTCAGTTATGAAGAGCTTGCCTTGAATGCAGGTTTGATCAATAATCATGCTTCTTCAGGTCAAGCTGTATAAAGAGTATGGAATTACAGAGGATATTGATAACATGCTTTTTTCCGACTCTGTTCTTTTTCTTGAATGTGTTGCTTCTTGACTTTGTATTACTTCTGGCAAAGCTCTTTCAATCTTATAACTTCTTGATTTGACCGAGTGAAGATTGTACCCCAACTCTTGTAATCTCATGTGTAAGTTTGATGTAAAGGTTGGCCTCTTCTGGTCGTTTAAAGAAATAAAGAATTGAACTTCATCTTTGAACTTTGCTAGTCACTTGAGTCATTGTTGCAGTAGGTCTTATATTGCCTTTACTTAGAGATTTCGGAGAAATTCAATAAGTTTGAGAAGGAACTCACTCGGGTTTGAAACCGATGCCTTGTAGAAGGACCCACACGGTTTTTAAACCGATGCCTTTACTTAAGGATTTCCGGAGAAATTCAATAAGTCTGAGAAGGAACTCACTCGGGTTTGAAACCGATGCCTTGTAGAAGGAACTCACTCAGGTTTTAAACCGATGCCTTTATTTAGAGACATTCCGAAAAGATTCAATAAGTCTAATAAGGAACTTACTCGGGTGTTAAACCGATGCCTTGTGGAAGGACCTCACTCGGATTTTCATCCGATGCCTTGACTTAAGAAACTCCGAAAAAATACAATAAGTATGAGAAGGAACTCACTCGGGTTTTAAACCGATGCCTTGTGGTTGGATTTGTTCTTGAGTGTGGTGTATGATACCCCCTAATCAAAAGATAGTTGTTGAAAACCGGTAATTGCATTGATTGAGTTGAAAATTGTTACATCATGAACGAAATTGATAATATTCAAGGATAATATTTTTTTTCAGATGTCTTGCATTCCACGAACGATCCAACTCTTTCTGGGTTGTCATGTTCTTCAGCTTGTAAGCTCCCGAACCGACTGGTTTTATAACCATATATGGTCCTTCCCAAGAAGGATCCAATTTTCTTTGATGGCATGGATCTGAAGCTAAGGTATTTCTCAATACCAAATCTCCTGCTAAGTACCGATGATTCTTCACTCGGGTATTATAATGTGACACTATTCTTCGTTGATAATGTTGAGTTCGTGCTATTGCTTTTGCCCGAACTTCATCCAACAAATCAAGACTATCAAGCAGTCCTTGCTCATTTGCTTTTTCTTCGAACTCTCTGTCCAGCAATGTTCCCGCCATTACTTCCACAGGTGCCAATGCTTCGGATCCATAAGCCAACTTGAAAGGAGTTTCTCCTGTGGGTGTTCGAACTGTAGTTCGGTAGGCCCACAATACATTATGCAGTTCTTCAACCCATAAGGCTTTATCGGCTTCAAGTCTTCTCCTTATTCCTTCAAGTAGCGTTCGGTTAGTAACCTCTACTTGTCCATTGCTTTAGGGGTATCCCACTGATGACATACAATGTTCGATCATGTAAGTTCCACAAAACTGCTCGAATTGTAGACAATCAAATTGGGTACCGTGATCAGTAACGATTATCTTTGGCATCCCAAAGCGATAGATGATCGACTCAAGCACAAACTTCTCCACCTTTCTTTCAGTAATTGTTGCCAAGGCGTTGGCCTCAACCCATTTAGTGAAGTAGTCAATTGCTACTATCAAATATTCTCTTCAGCCTGATGCCTTGGAGAATTTGCCCATGATATCAATTCCCCACATCGCAAAAGGGATGGGACCTAGAATTGACGTCATGGTTTCCGCTGGGCGTTTAGATACTGTATGTATTTTGTCTATGTGAAAGGCTGCAACTGTTGTTTCTCTCTTTCGCTTTGTAAAACAAGCCATCAATTGCTCCATATGCAATATTTGCAAGGGGAATTACTCTGGCAACACAGCACCTGAGTGTGCCAATGCCAATGGGAGAGGCAAAAGCATCTAGAGGGCATGGTTTGTGCCTTCCGTGTGTTTGGTTGTAGGGGCCACATCCCCACTCCAAACCATTTCCCTTTCATGGAAATATATTATTACTGTTATAGAGAAGGCAAGAAGGATAAAAAGCAGAAAAATATTACCCAACTCCTTCAAAGAGAAAAAAAATGACTCTAAATGCTTCATGAACATTTGGAAACTCAGATGAGGCTCTTTCATAATATTTGCATTTGAAAAGCTTTTAAAAGGAAAGTTATTGTTTCTAACTTGGAGGGGGAAAAAAGAAAAAGAAAAAAGAAAAGCAAAGTTAATCGTCGTAATAATAGAATGAAAAGTTATTGTTAGAACAAACACCACAAAATAGCGAATAAAAAAAAAAAACAAACAATGAAAACACAGAGATTTAACGTGGTTCACACACCGATGTGGTATGCTACGTCCACGAGCGAAGAAAAAGAGTTTTTCCACTATGTAGAAGAAGAACAAAAAGAGATTTCACAACCAATCGCCAAGAATGACGTTACAAGAACTCTTACCCAAAACCCTATATATATACACACACACACACATATAGACTCCAATCGGGTAAACGGGTCGGGTAGTACCGTACCGCGGGGGCTCTGCCCCCCGTATCTCCTCCACAAACTGAGATCAATGGTGGGCTCCAGGCTTGAGCCTATCGACCCAAGCCCTCTGCTTCCACCCCAGATCTCCTGCAAAAACGGGTCATTCTGGTCGCCCACCAAAATATGTCAGTGTCGGTCCATCTTTCAAAATCGGGAGTACAAGAATTAAGGTCAAAACATAACAGTTATTATGTTCCTTCAAATCAAAGCATACCGAAGAGCCATACTCTCTAAGTGCTCAAGCTATTCTTGACCCCAACCTAGCGATTAGAGGTAGCATCAACATGTTTTTGATGAACAAGATATACTTTTATTATGCTAGTACAACAATCGTGTGAAGCTACATTGGATCCCAAAGAAGACAAATGTTATCAATAATGCTAGAAGAGCCAAAAATGAACTCATTAATACCCACCTACTTCCCTCTAAGCAATCCTACTTGAGTCCATACTTGAGATGAGCCCAACCTAGCTACGTGTGTCTTTCCTCACTACTTTGGTCATTATAGACTTGCTTCTATCTCATTTACGACCTTCAATTTGAACCACTCATTACCTCATAGTGGTGCATCACAAGACATCTGTTGGATGTGACCCTTGCTACCTCAAATGACTCTCTCAAAGCTTCTCATCCATGAGGCTACCCTCAACTCAGCTCTAATTTCTTCCTTCCTTAGTTAATCCATCTTAGTCTTGGTATGTGTGTGCCGCTTCATATGAAGGCTACTTCCTACTTGCTGTATATCCTTCTTCACATCCTCATCTCGTGCACAGTTAGGTTATCTAGTAGTTGCTGCTTCTTAACTGCCCGACACTCTGCACCAAACTCATGTTCTTGCTATGCAATTTTATGATGTCATAATCCAAATAAATATGGTCAGCCACATTAATGAATGGATATGTATTATCTGCAGGTTGCAAATGTAGCCAGCTCCGATGACCAGACCATTCAGAATGGTCTAAACTTTGGACACTAAGCCTTGACTGGTTGTTTCACATGTGTTACCATGCACAAGCACTGTATCTGATTAGTTACGTATTTTCTGCAGGTTGCAAACATTGAGAATGGAAGTTCAGGCACTTCAGCTCCAGAGGAAAGGTCCAACCAAGGGATCGGATCTCTCTACTTTCATTAATGGTCTCCACCATTGGCAAAAAGCATATACTCTTACTTCATATATGCTGGAGGTGACTCTAAAAGGGTCCCATGGGCTAATCCAATGGGAAAAGTTTTCCTACCACTTCCATATTTGGCAGAAGATGACCATGATGGGCCAGTTCCACTGCTTTTTGATCATATACTTGCAATTTCTTCCTGTGCAAGACCAGCATTTGAGAACAAATTAAGGTTACCATGTCAGTGCCTCTTGTACTGTCATTTGAATGAAAAGCTCTCTAGATCTTCATTTGTTTGTGCCCCTTGATTGAGTCCTTATAAAGACCCAGCCATTCTAAATTTCTTCTGTACTACGTTAAGAAGAAATTGAAAAGAAAGGAAACGTCATCATAATGTGAGTGTTAGTATATACATGAAATGACCGACCTCAGATGGTTTAAACTTGTGTACATAACTGAGCATGTGAAACCTTGGTTGGTTCCAATATCTTACTGTGGTTGATCTTTTATTGTTTATAAAGTATTGGGGATAAAGAAACTACAGTTATCTCATAAATTTTCTATTAGCTGTCCTCAGGATCTTCTGTCTCATATCCTTATTGCTAAACAATAAGACTGCAGTCAAAAGGACGCAAATTCTTGGTGTCCAATGCCATTTGAATTGGCTTGACATCTCTGTGGCATAAAGTTGGAGGTTGAGGGCGGGAGAGAGAGAATAATGCTATATAGTATTGGCTGAGCATGTTCATGTGAAGAATTTGTTGTAGTGAGTCAAGTAAATTAATAACTGAAGGGTGTTGGGGGAAGAGAGGGGTGGTTTCCTCTACTTTGTCAGTTAATCTCAAGTTCGTTTGTGGTGGTAATTGTAATATTTCACTGGTTTTCTATAGTTATTTATATAAAAAAAAAAGCATTGCTAGGTATATTCAATGATGTGAACCTGGATCTAGGATTTGATTGATTGAGGACTAGCTCGTAGATCTAGGTCTTCCCTTAGGATCCTCTTCAAGAGAATTAGCCACCTTCAAGGGTTTGTAATACCCTATGGTTGAAGGTAATAGGTTGGTCTAGGCCTTCTAGTTTTTGGAAAGGTATAGTGTTAGCTAGGTTCGGCTAGGGTTTGGTGAACCAAGTCTGAAAACCTTGCTGTACGTCTTGCTAATTTCAGAATTGGATATACAGGTGTAGGTTTTGGAATTTAGGTTTTGACTGGAATTTGGGTTTCCAGGGTTTGGAAGGGGGGGGGGCAATTAAGGGATAGGGTCAAGCGCTAACTGGGTAATAACGATGCTAAACCTAAAAGAGCTTGAGGTTTGGATGAAGGGTTGGGGTTTGAAAATTCTAGGGTTTAGGGTTTCTTATTGGAGAAGATAAGTAAGTTGCAGAGAATTCTAGGGTTTAGAGGGGAAGAATGGGGCTGGAACCTTAGGTCGAAGGTTGGGGAATTCTGATTGATTTCCTCCTTTACACTTTAAAGCGATTCCTAGAAATTGGAGGATGATCCAATGGATGGATTCCCTCAAATTAAATTTGTGTGCAGTAAATGATGAACATTTAGTCGGATCAATTGCAACAATTTTAGAACACTTTCTTGCTTTAATGGAGAGGAGAAAGAATAAGAATAAGGGATAGAAAAGGGCATTCTGGCTCACACTGTGAAGTGTTTGGATGGATCAAACACCAATTAGCTTTCATTTACCACAGGGTTTCCTTGACCAGACACAAGGTTTTTTTCAATGAGCAAAATGCTTTTCATAATCAAAATCTGCATACCAAGCTAAATCCCTTGCAAACTTGTATAGAAAACTAAAAAATAAATTCAGAAAACTGAAAAGCAAAGGCCTAGCCCAATGCTTAACTAATATGACAAATAGGTAGCGTAAACTGACTAAAAAGCTGAGATAACAAAGGAAACTAACACAACAAAGGACGGGACCTATAGAACCCTTATCCATTTTCATTCTCATCTTTGGATTTCAAAAAGAAATTAATTGCTACCCTTTTTGGGTTAATTGATAGGGCTAATAGTAGCAAGCATTGGTATTCTCAAGCACAGTCTAAAATTAGATTAATAATTTGAAAAATTACAAGGCAGTATTACTAAATAAAACTCATACTAAAAGCCCTTTTTGATCAAAAAGGGAATTTTATTTGGTAACTATTATTTAAAATAAATTATAGAATATAAAATATATTTCGTAAATAAATAACCATAAATAGATAGGCTTTGCAATATTTTTAAATGTAATGCATTAAAGGGGTTACATCATGTACTTTGCATTTGGGGTTTTACACTTGATTAAAATATTGGATGGGTTCATCATTATTCACTTTTCCCCCCTCCCATTCTTTTACCCCCCCCCCCCCCCCCCCCCCCCCCCCCCCCCCCCCCCCCCCCCCCCTCCCCTGACCGTTTTGATACTCTACTCTGAAATACAAAGGGAGACAAGAGAGCTAGTAATTCACATTTTTTTTCCCTGAGAACCAGTGGGAAAACTTTTGAATGGGAATGTAAGAGTAAATACCGACCAAGTACAGGGGGAAGATATATATTTTCCCATAATAGTAGAAGGGCATAATTGACACTTCACATCATTGGAAGAAGCTGGCCAGATCCATGCAGTTTTAAAGACCACGGTTCGTATCCTGCATGCATTTCATCTCTCCAGTGCTAGCAATTTCAAGGAAATTAATGTAAAAAAAAAAAATGCTAATTCATGTAAAACAATTGTACACAGAAAAAAGAAAGGCAAACCCACCAATTCTCAGGGAGAATAACTTGGTTTCTAGCTGTACCAATCTAGGAACAGGATGGAAAATGTAAGTACAAACAAGAAAAGCAGAAGAAAGGTTCGGCTACCACTGTTGCGCTGAATGGCTTGGGACAGCTCCTTGTTGCCCATATCCACATTCTTTGTAGCTTCCACTGCCTGCAAGCAAGAACATCTAGATAGGGTAGGAACAAATACAGGTGTGGTAAACCAGAACAAAACTGACAAGGCAAAACAAAATGCAGCAAACTAGGAGTCCGCAAAAGAATGATGCTGATGGCTTGGCATTCAAATCATTGATGACACAACTACAGAAGTAGAGGTCTCGTCTGTTTTTTCTTTTCTTTTCTTTTTCATAAGAAATATTTAGGAGCATCTGTAGAATCACCAAAAAAGGGACTTGGAGCACCCAAACTCATCGATCTTGGATTATTAGTTATATAGACAGTAAACTGTAATGTGAATTCAGAACTCATCGAATGGGAGTAAATAATAACCGTTGTAGGAATCTACAAGAAGCAGGATTCCCTCACACCCACCCACACACGAAAAAAAAGATATCAGTCACATGATTCAACATAAAGAATTTTGGGGTTGGAAAAACTCTCTTTCCAACATAAATACCTTACGAATTCAGCAAATGCAAGATCAACAAGAACCCAACACCCCTCCCCCAACAAAGAGAGGAGATTTTTTTACATGGTTAGGCAATCTACATACATCCAACAAGTATTTTCAAAGAAGAAAAGAACAAAAACAGAGGTACAAGCATGCAATTTTACTCCAAAACCTATGTTCCACGTACACTTTTTCTCTCTTCCATTTTCTACCTTGGTTTCTCCTCTCTCTCTCTAGAGTCTCTATCCTTCTTGCTTCTCACTCTCTTTTTCTTTTCACTCAAGTTATGTAAGACACCTCTCTTCTCTTCCTCTCATCTATTCTTTGGATCTCTCTCTCCTCTAAGAAACCTACTACACACTTCTTACAAGGTGTGTCTTGTAAAAATTATACCTTGCTTAATGAATTCAAGTCTTCAACCACCAAGTGCTTCCACTTGGAAAACTCGACTATGTTAAAGACTCCTCTCTTCTACTTAAAAGAACTATTTTCGCCTTTTATTTATATAGACAAACCATATTAAACAATTGAACCAACCATCAACCAGTTTAGATTGAATCTCCCAAACTCACAATCTCCAATTTGGCTCCTATTATAGCACCTGAGAGACTTCTTGAACCTGAACTCCTTTCTCTATATAATCAACTAAAGAAACCTCGCACATGTTCCTTCCAATTTCTGCACTCCACTTCCAATCACCCCTTGAGGTCATTGAAATACCATCAACCATTGTAATTCCCAACACTCGACATAATCGTTTACATCCTTTTTCCTTGATCATGACCAGAACGTCACATGAGAACTTCGTTGCTCCATCCAAAACTATAAATCTTCATATCCTTGCAGTCCACTAGACCAATAGAAATTAGGTTCCTACACATTTTAGGAACATACTTACACCACCAAGAGTGCAAACTCCATCAAACAATTTCAGTATCACCATTCCAACACCCTTGATATCACAAGTAGAATCATCACCAAGTGACATACTGCCTTTGGTGTCTTGGAACTCATCAAACAATTCACTCTTAAAAACAAACAATAAAAGAACTTCTAGTGGTAGAATCTTAAATTCATAAAAAATATTGTATATTAAACATCACACCTTTGAAAGAATGTGCTTTCTTTTCTTCTCTTATTCTTATCTTAGGCATTCTCTCTTCATGAGCTCAAAATTTTGACACTTGTAGCAACACGTGCTTCTTGGTCGCCTTTAGTATTGAACTATGCTTGTCACAAATAAGTGTTAAGAAACCAACCTGCTCTCAAACAGAATTTGAAATCTTTCAAATTTTAAGTTTAAATTCTAAATGTATGGCTGACTTACTCAAACTCTATCCACTAGCTGTTAGTGATAGAGTTTGGAATAAGAGCAAACTCCTTTGTAAAACGTTACAGATTCATATTATAAAGTGGCCATTACCCACGAGCAAGGGTAAAGCTGTCTCCCAGATCTTCTGCAATCTTACATGGTATCATCTACAAGGGAATGATCCTCAGCCTCAACCTCTCATCTTCCTTCTCCTACCTCTGCTCCAATGGCTTCTTCAGCAACCCCATCTTTCCAACATCATCTCACTCTAAAACTCGCATCTAATAATTATCTTCTTTGGAAAACCCAACTATTGCCCATTCTTTGTAGTCAAGAGTTTCTTGGATTTATTCGAGGCACAAATGTTTGTACCCCCAGAAACTCCCACTCCACCAGAAGCCACCGTTCCAACACCCAATCCTGCTCATGCTGAATGGAGTCACAAAGATCAACTTGTCATGAGTTTTTGATCATATCTGGCCTCTCTCCAGAAATTCTACCTTACATAGTTGGTTTAGATTCTTCTGCTGCACTATGGGATGCTCTCCAGACAGCCTTCGGTATACTCTCTCTTACAAGTGTTCTACAGTTGCATATGTAACTTCAAAATACATCCAAAGCAGAAAAATTCATTTCAGAATATCTTCATGAAGTCAAAATTATTTCTCATCAACTTATGGCTACCGGCAAACCAATTGGCGATGCTAAACTCAATGCTATTATTTTCCGCAATCTAGGAGAAGATTATAAAGATCTTGTTGCTGCATTAGCCACAAAGGATGAACCACAGAGTTTCCCATCTCTTCATCGTGCCTTACTCAATTAAGAACTCAGGTTAAAGAATGTTCGGACTCCATTCCAAGCAAACCTTGCTCAGTCTCAACATCAACCACAGCACATGCAACAAGCCTCTATCTCTTGAACTCCAACACCAACACAACAGAATGCTGCCCATCTTCAAATCGATGGAATACCCAACGTAGCAGACATATATTTTCCTGCTAGATCTGCCAAAAGCCAAATCATACAGCCACTAAATCCTATTTTTGTTATACAAATTCAACAGGTAATAACACTGCAATAACATGGCTGGACTATTACCCACACCAACCAATATACATTCAGAGTGCTATCCAGATACGGGTGCAACACATCATGTGACGCCTGATTTGTCCAACCTTCAGTCTTCCAATACTTACAATGGTAATGATGCACTTCATGTAGGTAATGGTGTTGGGCTGCAAATTAACAAAATTGGTTCTTCTACCCTTTCTTCCCCCATCAAACAATTAGTTTAAATTTACCAACATACTTCATGTTCCCAAAATCACCAAAAATTTGTTGTCTGTTCACAATTTTACCAGAGACAACAATTGTTATTTTGAGTTTCACCCATTTCATTTTTGTGTGAAGGCCTGGCGACCAAGCCGCCTTTACTTTAAGGCACTCTTAAAGATGGGTTGCATCAACTGAAGGGTCTTCATTCTCTTGTTCCTCCTAAATTCTAGTGACAACAACAACAACAACAACAATAAGCCTTGTCCCAACTAAATGGGGTCGGCTACATGGATTCTTGCCCTCCAATCAGTTATGTTCGAGGCCATGCTAGATACAAGGCCTAACTATACATATCATTTCTCACCACTTCTCCTAAGGTTATCTTAGGTCTACCCCTAGTTCTTCTAGTTCCTTCAATATGGATTATATCACTTCTCCGTACAGGGGCATTTATAGGTCTCCGTTGAACGTGGTCGTGCCACCTCAAACGACTTTCTAGAAGCTTATCACTTATGGGAGCAACTCCCAGACCAACACTAATATGATCATTTCTTATCTTATCCATCCTAATTTTGCCACTCATCCATCTTAGCATCCTCATTTCTGTTACACTGAGTTTATCTATATGATTCTTTTTAACAGCCCAACACTCTGCATCGTACATCATAGCTGGTCGAACAACGGTCCTATAAAATTTTCCTTTAAGCTTTAATGGAATACGCCGATCACATAAGACCCCGGACGCACCTCTCCACTTCATCCTCCCTATTTTAATTCTTTGGGAAACCTCATCCTCTAAATCACCTCTTTTACTTATGATTGAACCTAAGTACCTAAAACGATTACTCTGAGGAATCTCTTTATCGTCAAGTATCACCACCTCATCATCTGCCCGATCATGATGAAAGTTATAAACTAGATATTATGTCTTCAATCTACTAAGTTTAAAGCCTTTTGATTCTAAAGCTACTCTCCATGACTCTAATTTGGTATTAATCCCCACTTGGGTCTCATCAATCAACACAATATCATCTGCAAAAAGCATACACCAGGGGACCTCATCTTGAATGTCTTTGGTTAATTCATCCATTACCAGTGCAAATAGATATGGGCTTAAAGCTGACCCTTGATGTAGCCCATCTGTTATCGGGAATTCATTACTTTGTCCCCCCACTGTTCTAACACTAGTCACCGAACCATCATACATATCCTTAACTATATCTATATATTTACTTACAAAACTTCTTTTCTCTAGTACTTGCCAAATTAACGCTCTAGGGACTCTATCATAAGCTTTTTCTAGGTCAATAAATACCATATGAAGGTCTTTCCTACATTCTTTATACCTTTCCATAAGTCTCCTAATTAGGTAAATAGTCTCCGTTGTAGATCTTCCCGGCATAAACCCAAATTGGTTCTCTGTAACTAGACATGTAAATGGATAACCGAAATCCGTCTCCAAATTCGCATTCGTATTCGTTTAAGAGAGTCCGAATCCGAATATTTTCTTACCGGAAAATATCCGTATCCGTCCGATAACTAAACGGATTGGATTCGGATTCGGATATATGCTAAACGGACCAAATAATATCCGGATAAGATATTATCCATTTATAATAAAAAAATATATTTTTATGAGTTTAATTAATAAAGATGTTTTGGAATTTGGAGAAAGTTGCTACCCATTTTTGCACGTATTTTAAATCTCTTCTATACAATCACTTGTCACATCATTGAATGACTTTAATTAAAAAAATTAATATTTTTCGATAAGCTCAACAGACTTCACGAGCATCAATGGCTGGGTTTTAAAAAAATTATAAAAAACTATTTTTCATGGTAACCATTAGCACAATCACTTGTCACATCAATATATAATTTAAATTAAAAAATTAATATTTTTGGATAATCTCGAGTGACTTCACGAGCATCAATGGCTGTTATTTTCCAAAGTTTTAAAAATAAAATTTTAATATAATGACTGCAGACACACTGTTTAAGGAGACCTGTGGGCTGCAGACTTGCAGAGTTGCAGTATCTCCTTTCGTCTCCTTTTATCTCTTCTTGGCTTGGGAAGATTTGAAACGGCGTTGCTAAAAAAATCGAAACGGTGAAAGCTCATCTTTCAACCCTTCCCGTCAACCAATGGCAGCGGCAAGTAACAGCAACCAGCTTACGGGCGGTGGTAAGTAAGAGCATGGCTTTGCATCTTCAGGTACATGTTGGTGATTCCTCATCAAACTCTTACTATTCTCGCGTTTCATGGGCTCTTGTGCTTCATACTGCGCCCGTAAGAATGTTGCTTTGTCTGTCTTTGAATTCATCTTAAAGGGCCGATGGTGGTCTGGCTGTTCTTGTTGGGTGCTCTCAAAGCCGGCGATCTTCCTCTGTTAAATCCTCTTTGAATACATCGAAAATGGCCGACGGTGCTCTGGCTGTGCTTGATGGGTCAACCCTCAAAGCGGACGATCATTCACCACTTCACCAAAACTCAAGTTCTTCAGATCGCAGTCACCGGAACTTGAAAAATGGCAAGCAGTAATCGGATAGTTTTGCGGATCGGATAATAATCGGATATTCGACGGAGTCACGGATTCGAATTCGGATACCCTTAAAAAATATCCGTCGGATATCGGATCGAATTCGGATATTGGATTTCCTTATCGGATTTGAATTCGGATACACCACTATCCGAGCCGAATCCGATCCGTTTACAGGTCTATCTGTAACTATAGTTAAGTGTCTTAAACGGGTTTCAATTATTCTCTCCCATAACTTCATCGTATGGCTCATCAATTTAATGCCCTTATAGTTATTACAACATTGAATATCTCCTTTATTTTTGTAAATTGGAACCACAACACTTCTCCTCCATTCATATGGCATTCTCCCTGTGCTCATAATCTTATTAAACAACTTAGTCAACCAAACTAGTACATGGGTTCCTAAGCTCTTCCATACTTCAATTGGGATTTCATCAGGACCTTGCGTCTTGCCGAGTGTCATCCTCCTTAAAGCTTCTTTTACTTTGGACATCGAAATTCTACGTATATAAGTTCAAACATTGGTGCCTTGGTGCCTTGGTGAAAGGTGTAATCGTCTTAAACATAAATGCTTGAAGAATGCTCATTTAGTAAACTAGAGAAATAGGTTTCCCATCTTTTCTTAATGTCATCCTCACAAACTAATACTTTACCATCTCCATTTTTAATACATCTAACATGGTCAAGATCTCTACTCTTCCTATCCCTCATCTTAGCTATCTTATAAATAGATTTTCCCCCTTCCTTCGTGCCCAACTTATTGTATAACTCTTCATACTTCTTTTCCCTTGCTTTTCCCGCAATTTTCTTAGCTTAATTTCTATCCAACCTATACCTTTGAAGATCCTCAACATCCTTTGTTCTTTGCCATGTCTTAAAACTAGCTTTTTTATTCCTAATGGCAGCTTGAACCTCCTAAATTCTAGTGAATTCTCCAATATAAGTATATGCTGATGAGTGGGGCATGCGTGGTTAAGACATCCTCAACCACACACTTTTCGTTTTTTAATTTCAAGACATTCTTTACTATGTTCTTCTTCTACTTTGAATAAATGTTCTTCTTGTTTTCTTGGTAAATTACACAAAACTTATTTACCAAAAGTACTTAATCAATTAGTGCATCACCACTTGACTTAATTTTTAGTGATATTTGGGGACCCTCTCCTCACACCTCAACCACTGGGCACAAATATTTCCTTAAATTTATGGATGACTTTTCAAAAGTTACTCGGATATATTCCCTTGCCAATCATTCTATGCTTTGTACCATTTTTGAACAATTCAAAAGTCGGGCTGAGAAACAGTTTTGTAGATCGATTAAAGCATTCCAATTTGATTGGGGTGGGGAATACTGAAAACTCAATACCATCTTACAAGCCCATGGAATTATTCATAGAGTTGCATGCCCCCATACCCATGAACAAAATGGGGCTGCTGAACGAAAGATCTGCCACATAGTTGACACAGGTCTATCATTATTCATTATTAGCTCATGCCTCAATGTCATTAACCTATTGGTCCTATGCCTTTGAAACAGCAGTTTACTTAATTAATTGGCTACCAACTTTAGTTCTTAACCGTCTCTCCCCATTTCAAAAATTATTTAATATGAAACCCAAATATCACTTCTTAAACGTCTTTGGATGCACTGTTTTCCCGCTACTTAGACCCTATAATTCTACCAAATTTTCAATGCGCTCTTCACCATGTGTCTTCCTAGGATATAGTCCTCTTCATTTTGGATACCGATGCATGGATTTAAAAACAAACCGTATGTATATTGCACGACATTGAATTTCATCGAAGATAAATCTCTTTTTGCAACTCTTATCCCCAAATGTGTCCACTATTCCTCCTCCACCTACCCCATGGCTTACTGTAACTTCAGTACCTACAGCCCCTATAAGGCGCCTAACAAGTAGCAGTGCTACACCTGGTATGTCCCACACACTCCCCCAATCCCCTACTCCAACTATACACCTTAATTCCCATATCAATAATGTAGCCCCAACATTATTGCCGAACAAAAATGTTTCAGCTATTGTAGAGAGTGACACAGGTTCACAAGATCCATTGCCTCTTCAATCAACAAGAAGGGCAGAAGTACTAGTGCCTCAAGGAACCCACCACATGCAGCTCAGGCGTAATCCTAGACCCTCGACAAAGTATCCCTTGCCTTCCACCAATTTGTTTGAGTCAAATCTGGAGAAGGAGCCCACCTATTTCACAGAGGCTAATAAATCTGCTAAGTGGCGTGATGCAATGCTAGATGAGTTTAATGCTTTATTGTCCAATAAAACCTAGACATTAGTACCTCCTGACTCATATTACAATGTGGTGGGCTGCAAGTGGGTCTACAAGATTAAGAGAAATGCTGATAGCATAGTACACTGCTATAAAGCTTGCCTCGGGGCAAAGGACTATAATCAACAAAAGGGGATCGATTACAGAAACATTCAGCCCAGTTGTAAAGCCCACGACAGTTAGAACGGTTCTCTCATTAGCAACAACATCTAATTGGCAGTCGAGAGTCTTGAGACAGCTTGATGTAAGCAACGCATTTTTACATGGGTCACTCACTGAGGATGTTTATATGACCCAACCCCTTGGATATATAGACAGAGAAACCAACTCACATTTGCAAACTTCAAAAATCCCTCTATGGTTTAAAACAGGCTTCCCGTGCTTGGCTTCAAAGACAAAGCAGTTACTTAAGTACACTGGGATTTAAAGGCTCAAAAACTGATATGAGCTTATTCATCCTACACCAAGAAAGTCACAAAGTTTATTTTCTAGTTTATGTTGATGACATCATCATCACCGGGTATATAGTTGATCTCCTACAAAAGACAGGTATGGATGGCGTCAAACCAGTTTATACACCAATGGCCACAAACACTTATCTCTCTATTTCACAAGGAACTCCGTTGAGTGATGCTACATTGTATCGAAGAACTGTTGGGGCATTTCAACACGTCACTCTAACACGACCTGACTTATCTTTGCAGTTAACAAAGTATGTCAATTTCTAAAAATGCTAACAGATGAGCATTGGAAGGCTGTGAAAAGAATCCTTCACTACCTGTTCTTCCTATCTTCAAATTTCTCCACCTTGGACTTCGTTGATTCTACCATAGATGTAGCCCTAGATTGAAGAAGATCAACCAGGGGCAAGTCTTACAGGACCTCAGTTGAAAAGGTTAGAAGGAGGAGGATTTGGGTTAACGGATTGAAAGGAGCTCTCAGGTAAGAAAAGAGAAGGAAACAGAATTGGGACAGCAATGCCGTATGGACTGCCAAACAGTGCCAATGAAAAGGATCATATTCATTAATCAAATCATCTCTAATTGGTGGGGAATGCATTAAATAAAGACTTCTAAAACTCCTAAGTTGACTTATAGAATGACTCCTAATTTGACTTAAATACTATTCAATCATTATCCTAATCTAACTTAAATACTGAAATTGAATACTAAGCCCGTGTACGGGCATTGCCCAAACTTTATGGGCTTATAAATTAGTCCATTACAACAATAAATCCAAAAATAAGAACCATAATGTCTATAACACCCACCCAAGTGCCAAAATAAGAAGATCTAAGGCCAAATTGATCCACTTGGACATTCCGAACTGCATCAACCATCTTGAAGATTTCAGATCAACCTTCTTCAGATAGTATCTCCTCAGAAACTCCCAAGACTGTTGACCTTTATCTTCATTGCCAACCATTAGCTTTAATACTACTTTTTAGGGTTGGAAACAAATTTCTCCTGATGATGTGAACACCTTGTAAAGAACAAGAGAAGAAAATCAATAATACAAATGTACAACCTGACAATTTGTCACCCAAACCCAAGTCATTTATACACCCTTTCTCTCTCCTTTGATCATAGGTCTCCCGCTTAGTAGGTCTCCCCTTGTTGCTTCTTCTTAATTCTCTTTTCATTCTATTTATGGAAGAGACATCTCTTCTTTGGCACTTTCTCTCTCCTTATAGGAAAGCTGCTTCACACTTTTTCCTAAGTGCCTCGTGAAATAAAAACTCCAACTCAACCAATAACCACATCCGCTTACCTGGAAGACCAACCTTGTTGCAGATCCCACTCTACCAATTGAAGACTCTCCATTTCCCATTCAAATTGGCAAGCCAAAGCAGACCATTGAACTAAACCATCAGCCGATCTAGACAAAAGTCACTAAACCCAACATTCTATGATTCTCAGATTCCCCTTTTTATTTTAGATAGATGTAATGAAACTCATATTCACACTAATTGAATCAGTTTAAATTCAACTTAATGTTAGGTTTCAACCCTAGCCATCCTATGCAAGGTCAAACTCAAAAATCACCCTCCATGATTTGGTAATCTCAGAAGTGACAAATGACTGGTAAAAGATAAGTAAGAATATATTTGTACCTGCTCATACAAATACTCTATTTGCTTGGATTGTTGAAGAACATGTGTTGCCATAAGGTGATTCAATGCAGACATTTCTACCATCTTAGTCTCAGTTTCTTGAACAGCATCCAGAAGACTGGCCAACTCTACCTGTCAAAATACAGTTACAAACAATTTCAATATTATCCAACAGAGAAACTCCATAACCAAAAGCACAAAAGGAAATTTTTACAACAAAACCTTCAGCCATAGACCAACATAATGGTTTACCTGAAGAGCTCGTGTTTCATCATCCAATATCTGTTCCTGAACTCTAAGAGGCTCAGATGGAAAGTCAGTCTTTGATTCCCTGGGCTCTGAATGATCAGATTCTGATATAACAGGGGTATTTGGGTTAGTGGCTCGCCGTAGCTTTCGTCTGGGTATTACTCTATTAATGGCATCCTGGAAGCGAATGGCTCTAAGCTGGTCAAACTGAGTTGTCACAGAGTGAAGCCTCTCACTTAGTATCAAAACCTGACAACAAAGTGGCAGATAAGTAACAAAGATACTTAGAACTATAAAGCTCTCCAACTGAACTTGCTGAGATTAGTAGTTTTTGCCCAATGTGCATGATTGAAATAAGTGGTTCCTAGGAAAGAAATGGTGAACAAATAAAGTGCATTAATTAAAACACGGAAAAACAAATTGGAGTCACCATGGGGTTTTCAGGAAGCCAAAGATTTTTTTCCAATGAAACCAGAATCACAGTAAGAGGTTGAGAAACCAGTCGCAAGAGATTAATGGTCTATCTGACAAAAATCTGATTAAAGCTTTATATAGACTGAGAGGCAAAATCTCAGTCGATGGTCAGATTCAAAGTTATGGCCCTTATGGCTCAAGTCTACACATAGTAGGATTCCAGAAATCCTAGTACAGAACAACAGCCAATCAGCAGATTCTGAGGAATCAATAATAGAAGCATTTAAGCAAATCTAATATACTGGAATAATCGAAACATATGCATAACCAGTGGATTGAAATCAGATATCAGTAAGGACATTGAACAAAATTCAGTCGAAACTTGCGAAATTTCGACCGAATTTTCCATTTTGGGAACCTTGAAACGAAAAACTAGGGGACTAAAAAAAAAGCCCAAGTTTCGATCGAAACCATTGAAATTTCGTCGAAACCTCAAAACTTGTCGAAACCTAGTTCAACCCAGTTGGACCAGCTGGATGAGAAAAAAAAATCCCAAATTTTTGAAACATGGGAAATTTCGTGTTGTCTTAGGCATGTTGATGACTAGACAAATAAAGTTGCAGTTGTCGATTACCTTAACAACCATAGGTCCATAAGCATAAAATGCCAAGGCATGTCTATGTTCGTTGGTTGGAGGAGAGGATGCTACAGGTATAGTACTATTCAACTCACAGAATGGATCCACCGAGGCACTCCTCTTGGTACTGAGTTGTACTTTCCTTTTATTGTCAGTTACTTTGTATTTGATTTTTTAAGTTAGAAATTATATATTGAATGCATGGAAGAAAATTCGACCGAAATTTTGACAATTTCAGTCGAAATGTCTACAAAATCATAGATCGAAACGAAATATAGTAGTAGGAACACGAAATGTATTATATTGTGTCATATTGACCAATATTTCGGTCAATACCGAAACATCACCTACACAATTATAAAAATCACCATTTTTGGTCGATATTTCGATCGACTTATCGTCATTTCAACCCAAATCGAGCAATATCCCCTCTTACATTTCAATCCTATTTTGAACTTTTTTTCATTTCTCTTGTCTTCATCCCTCTTTTCACTTACTTTCTACAACTCCATTTCATTCAAACACTAGATTTGCTCCTCCATTTGTGGATCTTCTCAAATCTTGCAAGGTGAATAACCAACTTCCTCATTTTTTTATTTTTGTTTTGTTTGTGCCTTAAATCTTCTTGGATTGCTTCCAAATTTAAGTATATTTACTTTAGAGTGTTGATCTATGAATTTGTAGTGTCAAAATTAATTTTTTATTCTTCCTTATTTTTTGTATATTGCTAAAAATGTAAATGTACAATAGATATATGAGCTTCAAATTAATATATATGAGAGTTGAGACACCATATTGTTGTGATGGTGTTGAATCAATTTTTTTCTGTTAATTATCTATTTTTACTATAATAATATATAAAATTCTAATTCTAAATATTTATAAAATAAAAAAATAAAAAAACTAATTAAGGGTTAGCCACTAGTGGAGCCTTATGGTTATGGAGCTTATGGTGTGTCCCTCCCACTGTCACCTATCGGAGTCAACCACCAGAACCTTATTGTCAGAATGGATCTTATGCTGACAACCAGGGTGCTCCTTCATTTGTTGAGCAGAGCTTCCACTCTATACCATAACCACCACCAGCCTTTCCATATGCAGTTGAGTCAGTTTCTTATTTGGAGATTCAAAACTTCTCACCATCAATAAATCTTAGGCATGTGGATGAGGTCACGTACAGAGCTACAATTGCCGACTACGTCAACAACTATATGGGGCAAACATCACGGGACTTGTATTGTCATTTGTATGGGGTGCAGACGGAAGAGGAGACATAGAATAGAGTAGACTTGTAATTGGTAACATTATCGCTTCTTCTCATATGTAGTATATACTTAGATGTACATTTTCAATGTTTTTTTGGGTGAACTAGTAGTACTATAGTGTTTATTATGCTTGAAATAGGTAGTATGCAAGAAGCCAAATCATTTTGAGTCCATATGAAGCCCGAAATTGAAGTTCCAATTTTCATAAAAAAGTGTCCAGTTTCGACGCAAGGTTGAAATTCCTGATTTGGTTCGAATTTTCTTCCTTGATTGAATGTTATGTACTTAAGTAGTTAAGCTTATAGTGTACTTCTCGGACAACTCTACATTGATGTTATGTACATTGAATGGCATATCTACATTGAATTTTTTAGCAATATACATGTGTCAATATATTCTTTATACTCAATTAGCTTAAATGCAAAGTCCCACCCTAAAATCCTCCCTAAAACCTATCAAAACTTCCACAAAAAAATCCTAAATTTCCTCAAAATTCTCATTTTCCCACCTAGGTTTCCCATTTTCACCCGGTTGGAACTTAAGTTTCCCTCGAATTTTTTCTAAGTAAGGTTACCAAGGAATTTCAAAAGATAAAACTAGGATGCTTCTAGTCTGATGGAAAGATGAAACAAGAAAGCAGGATAGTGATTTACTGAACTAATAGAGAAACTTGAAACTAGAATGGACAGGAACTAGAACTTCACCATGGACCAAATTCTCCAAGAAAATGATTAAAAAAAATGTAAGAAACAAAAGCTTCCTGCCTGGTAGTTGACTATAGTCCCAGCAAGCTAAATTTGCATCCACCATGAGTCTCATTGCATTACATAACAAGCAAGGATCAAGAATTTGGTTCTGAGGCCACTTTCAACCAGCCAGAAACTGAGACATGGTCAAAATTGGTTGAAACCAGGGAAGTTTTCATCAAAACTCAATGCGTTGGCTTCAAGGTTCAAAAATGGTTTTGCATGTCCTTCTTCTTCTTCTTTTTGTGCCTACTTTTGACCTTCTAAACACGATGCATGAACTACCTTCTTTAAAAAGAAAAATCAAAACCCTCAAATTTCGCCATCTCGTTAACTAATTTCGCTGAGATCTCTAAAGCTTGGGTGAAATTTTGAAAATTCCAAGGGGTTGTATCTTACGAGAGTTACAATTATGGATATGGAACTGGTGGAGCATATAGTGGTTCAGTTGTTGATTCTAGTGGCATGTCTGCATACTAGTATAGAGATGGATCAGGTGCATCATTTGTGGACACCATCTTTGGATATCCATTAAGAATAGCACAATCACTTATGCCAATTCTGCAACCAGGTCACAGTTCATGGTCGTACGACACATTCCCAAGGGTAGGATATCTACTTAATATTGATGATGCATTGATACTACCTATAGAAGGGCAGTGACGGACTAGATGGATAGCTTTCTCAGTACCATGTCATGGTCTGCTTATGTACAGTATTCAAAGTACTCCATGACCCAAGGGATAGATCCTACCCGAGCCATACTTGTATATTGAATTCTACTGCTATTATTTGTTGTTGCATTTAAATGAAAATCTTAGTGTTGTCTTGCATAATATCCATATTTACATTTGTGAAAATACATGTTCCAAACTTTGAGTTTTGGCCGCATACTGCTAGGCATGTGTAGATCAAGAACACCACATTGGGTTAGGTTTTAGGCAAAAATAACACTTTGATTGTGTTAATTGGCCTCAAATTAGGCTTGACACCAAAAACCAGCCCAAAAAACTCGAAAAACCAACTGAAACATTGAGTAAAAAAAACCTGAAATATTGCTAAGATTACAACTAAATTGTGGTATTTTGGTCATCTCCCCAAAGGACGAGATGGCAAGATGAACCAAAATTCTGAACCTTATGTAAAACTAATAAATTCTTATTAACTACTTAGCGAATCCTCAAGGTGTCAATAATTTTCTAACTTAATTGTTTTACACTTCTATGGGGATGGGCTTGGAGGTTGATCATAGTTGTAGCTTTGAAGTCACTAAGGCAACCAGGTGCAAGCCTGATATGACCAAAAAAGGGAATTAGGGGGGGAAAAAACCGAAGGGGGGGGGGGGGGGGGGCTCTCAACAAAAATTATTAAGGTAAGGCTGCATAGGAAAAATGTCCACCCGAACTCTGCTTGTGCAGAAGCTTTTGACACCGGGTTTGCCCTTTTTGTTTTTGAAATTTTTTAACATTTCTAATATGATACTGTTAAGACCCTCCCTAACTTGCCCTGAACCCCTATTAATCTCTTACTGCTACGGCTTGTAAAGAATTAATGGCAGAGACTATCACAGGAACTGAATTCAGAATGACATATTCAGCAGGGTAAACTTGAAGTACTAATCGATTCCATTAAAGAACTCTAATGTGGAAATAGCTGCAGACTACAGATTGATATACTAAGAACTGATAACTCTACTGAAATTAAACAAACTAAAATGAAACACAGATAAACACAGCATCAATCGACATTTACCGACTGAGCAACACCATGGCTAAGCCATTCCCAGAGGTCTTCCCTCTCCCCGCAAGCTCTGCTTGCTGCTTCTATATTTTTCCTTTTCTAAACTCCCCTCACCCTTTCCCTTACATAGCCCCTTCCATTCTAACCAACTCTGTTGCATAACAAACTCCTACACGTTCACTCAATCCACTCTTGCCACCTGTCTGTCTCTTCTGGTCCTCTGTTCACAGCAGGGTGTTTGTTGCTGTCCATTGGGAGGCTGCCATTTGTATTCTCTATATTTAGATCCCCTGTAACAGCAGTAGGTAATGTTGCATACTCCCTCCTATCGCTTCTCTTGTATACCTTGGATATTAGGGGCTTATCAACACTTCCCTCCTTAAAGTTTCACCTTGTCCTCAAGGTGAGGGAAAATTTGAGGTTGAGTCTTCACATGTGTCCCAATTTGATTGATTTTTCTTCTAAATCATAGACCCAATCTACTCATCATGGCAAGACCTTCAACCATTTGGTAGAGTGTGGACCACCATCTGCCTCTAGGGACTTGGTATTGATCCAGTGATTCTTCAGGATTTTTGGCATGCTTCCCTTCTACAACAACCTGAAAAGTTATGACTGTAGCT
Source organism: Hakea prostrata (assembly GCF_041222555.1). Taxonomy (NCBI): domain Eukaryota; kingdom Viridiplantae; phylum Streptophyta; class Magnoliopsida; order Proteales; family Proteaceae; genus Hakea; species Hakea prostrata. The sequence continues at coordinate 27,864,087 of NC_142604.1, forward strand.
TTGATCTTCCTTATGATGGTATCCTCATCTTCAATCACCAGCTGCTGGAGATCGTTTTGTGAAGTACTCTGACTCATGGCAAGTGCAAACTGAGCAGCAGCAGCCCCTCGCGAAGAAGCTAGCCAACTCCTTTGTCCTTCTTGCTGCATCATTTTTGCATTGCATGGCCTATTATCCCTTTCTCCGAGGACTAAACTCCATAAATACTGGGTGTTTGCAGCTCCTGTACTTTGGTCCATCTTAGAGAAAGCACTCCCTTCATTTAACAGTAGACGCTCTGGAGAACCAAATTCTAGAACCAGGTGTGATGAATATGCAATAAGCCAATCAGACAACCCATCAAGTAAACAATTGCCCAAACCAGCTCTTCTCGAGTCAACATAATCAGCTTCAGAAACAGAATTCAACGCACAAGCCTCTAACAACAACTGCTGGCTTTCTAGAATTCCATGGTGCTCTTTTAGTAGCTTTTGAAAAACGCGTTCACCAAACAAATGCAAATAGCTTCCCCTAAAGACGTGGCTGCCACACAAACAAACAGATGCTTCATACTCTCCCTTACTCGTTGTTACAGCATCATAACCAATTGTAGATTCCTGCCTATAACCAATTGATCCCAGAGTGTAAGTTCTAATTTGGAACCGATCAACTACAGCAGTAATGTGTGCTCCACAACTAGGGCTGCAAGAGTGACAGATACGGCTTGCATAATTGACCTTGTGCCTGGCATCAACAACGACTAATTCATTACCATCAGAGTCTCCTTCTATGTTATAGAACTCTGGAGCTGGATCTTTACTGTTCTTATGAAGGGATCGAATCTCATCTTGCTGCTCAAAACATTTCCAAGCAAGAAAAACTGTAACTCTCAGAACAGATGCCTCCGTATCGGTGGTGCTTGTTCCGTCGAGCTCAGCGGCCCTAGTACTTTGTCCTTTCAACCGAGTGAGAAGTATTGGGTCCTTGCGTACGCGCCTCACGAGCAGCCTCCTTGCTACTGTAGTCCGAAAACTGTGAGCAGTCCGCTGTGCGAGAGCCCCAAAACATTTCTGCAAAACAACTGGGGAAATAGCATCACAGCTTGCAGTGAAACACTCGGTCTTGAAGATGCTGTCACCGGCAACGAACCCCACAGCCATCGCAACACTGCAAATCCAGTTCCGCTGCCTGGTTTCCGTCTCGATTTTGCAAGGTTGAAGATGATGAGTTGCTGGTTCGGTTCGGTCAGTATGTGGTTCTGGTTGGTTTTGGTTTGGTTGGTTGAGTTTAATGGGTCCACAAATAATAATGAGAAAAGGTGGGTGTTGGGTTAATGAAATGGGTTGGGTCCATAGTGGGTTTTTGAAGGAAGATGGGTTGGGCATTTGGTTGAGGAAATAAGATGGGTTGGGTATTGGGCTAATGAAATAAAATGGGCTGGGTAATGGTTTGATGGAAGGGGTTGAGAAATATGGGTTAATGAAATGAGATGGGCTTGGGTGGAACGAAATGGGTTGGGCCCAAGGTGGTTTCCTTGGGGGTCTAGTGGTCCAATCGTTGTATTGGGTTTGTTTGGGCCCAAAGTGTGAGTTAAAACATAGCTGAATGTGGCCCAAGAAATAAGGTTTTTGGCCCAATTGGTTTGGATCAAACCCATGAACTGGTTTGAACTGAACCCAACCAACTCCACTAACCCTAACTCTCCATCGTCTTCTTCCCCACGCTTTGCAAACGAAACCCATAGTCACCGCCTGTTGATCTCCACCGAACGCTCCAGGCCTCGTGCGATGCTTCTGTTCTTCGATATCATGGTTTTCTGCCGCTGCGATTTCACTCCGGTAGGTTTCGACATCCAGAACTCTTCTTCTCTTCTTCTCTCTTCTCTGAGTAGGGTATGGAATCACCGTAGCAGTCGTTCGATCTCTTCCGGCGGTCTCATTCTGCATTCTTTCCATTGAATGTGCTTTGTCTCCCATTTCGACCACTGCATCAGCATCCATAGTTTCTTCTTCATGATTTTTCTCCAACGTCACACTTGCCTCTGTCGCCTGATCATCGTCAAACGTAGTTTGCAAGGCTTCTCTGAAATTTATCCAGTCAAATACTGTCCAGCGATTTTGGTAAACCCATTCCAAGGCTTCACCCTCCAAATGCTGGAGAGCCACACTCAGCTGTTGCTCATACTCGATCCGATTTGCCCAACAGAAGATCAGTACCTCGATCAGCCATTTCCGAGCACTTCCATCACCGGAAAACAGCAACAATTGCATCTCACCTCCCTGGAATCGTTGACGCTCTGATACCAGGTTGTTAAGACCCTCCCTAATTTGCCCTGAACCCCTATTAATCTCTTACTGCTACGGCTTGTAAAGAATTAGTGGCAGAGACTATCACAGGAACTGAATTCAGAATGACATATTCAGCAGGGTAAACTTGAAGTACTAATCGATTCCATTAAAGAACTCTGATGTGGAAATAGCTGCAGACTACAGATTGATATACTAAGAACTGATAACTCTACTGAAATTAAACAAACTAAAATGAAACACAGATAAACACAGCATCAATCGACATTTACCGACTGAGCAACACCATGGCTAAGCCATTACCAGAGGTCTTCCCTCTCCCCGCAAGTTCTGCTTGCTGCTTCTATATTTTTCCTTTTCTAAACTCCCCTCACCCTTTCCCTTACATAGCCCCTTCCATTCTAACCAACTCTGTTGCACAACAAACTCCTACACGTTCACTCAATCCACTCTTGCCACCTGTCTGTCTCTTCTGGACCTCTGTTCACAGCAGGGTGTTTGTTGCTGTCCATTGGGAGGCTGCCATTTGTATTCTCTATATTTAGATCCCCTGTAACAGCAGTAGGTAATGTTGCATACTCCCTCCTATCGCTTCTCTTGTATACCTTGGATATTAGGGGCTTATCAGATACCATTTTTATTCCAAAGAGAGCTCTACTGTCATTTTATATGTAAAATGTGCATGATAATGATAATTTTCATAATGATGTCACCTTTAAATAATTTCTGAAAACCCTATTATACACATCTTAAAGAACTTTTGCAAATAAAACCAGGAGCAATTAAAAGGTGCCAAGTTCTAAATTTATCACTTAGAAACTCTCAAATAATAAAGAAATATAATTTGAAGTAAGCAATACTACTCATATACACAATCACCGAGTATGCATCCAAACAACCACATTGTAATGCCTTGCCAAATAGAACCGCAAAGAACAGAGCTAAAGGCAGCAGAAATCTTACCACTCCATGTTTGTGGGCTACAATATCAGCACTGGAATTACCACCACGAAGCCCGAGCCATGCCCTCGAGTTTATATTCTCATTTTCATCATTTATCTTATTTTTAAGAATATCTATTTGTTCTTTGCATGCTTTTATAAAAACACTTACCTGTATAGAAAGAATTTATTAGATAAGTTGTTTTATTGCAAAATAAGCAGCCGTCAATTCAGCCTGAAAGATCTGAAATAAAATGAGCTTATGGGAGCTTCTGCAGTGGAGATGTCCAGATACAAGTAAAAATTCAACCACAAGATTCACAAGAACAACAGCGGCATATTCAGTCAACTCACTTCATGCTCAATGCTGTCTCTTTCGTGTTCAGTAGTGCGCTGCAGATCAGTATAATCCTTTCGATGTTTAAAAATAAACTGCTCCAAACTTTTGATGCTTTCCAGCTTGCAAAACAAAGGAAGTAAATAATAAATATGATCATCCCATGCATCAGCATCACTACCTAGAAACCATCTTTAATGACAATGGAACTCTGGACCATGATTCTCTAATAATTCATAGACAAACCATAAGAGCAAGAGAAGATGGTGTACATACAGTTTTCAATGCAGCTTTCATAAAAGGCGACCGTTGCCGAGGTTTTGGCAAAATGAAAGATGCCAATATGGCTGCAGTTTTGGACTGTCAAAAATATATCGCACTCAACAGATATTAGAATGGGGGAAGAAACCAAAATGGACCAAGAGAAGGCACATGTCATCAGAAATAGATCTTAAAGCCTTTTTCTTTTTCCCTTTCTTGGGAAGAGGAATAAGGACAGGTGCTCTAGAATAGATATCAGTTACAAATTTACAATCCCATTAGAAGTTTTTCAACAGGCACACCTGCAACAGGGGCTGGGGTTGGGTGGGTGGGAGTACAAACAAACCTCATCATATCCTAGAGAAAGAGCTACAGCTTGCACAGTATCCTTGAAATCCTCTGTTCTGTCCCTGGTTCTCAACATTCCCCCTACATTCCATGAGTCGGAGAAAAAAGTAAGAGTCTGGATCCCAGATATGTCCCATAAAAACAAGAATCAAAGCAGCAAAGAGAGGGAACAGAAGGGCTCAAAATGTACATAACTGGGGTTTTGATTTCCTTCTGTCACTAATCAGGAAAAAATATCGAAAGTTACCGGAAGCAAACCTCGTAAAACGTTTGCCAACACATCAACTAAAAAATAAAAATATAAAGGGATAATTACTGTTGCCCCCTTGTACTTTGATTTTATTACTACTTTATCCCCTGTACTTTTTAAAATTACTATTCCAACCTTTAACTTTGTCAACAATTACTAATGCCCCCTTACCGTTAAGCTCTATCAGTTTACTGATGATGTGGCATCTATATATTTTTCCAAAATCTCAAAAATAACCCTGGAATTATCTTTTAACTTATTTGCTCTTTTTTCAAGTTATAATACTACCCTTAATAGGAAAAAATTAACTTTAATTTCACTTTTCTTTTTTAAAAAGAAACCACCAAATAAAGGAAAGATGTGATTTTTTTTTCTCTAAAAATAAATCACCAAATAAAGGAAATATGTAATTAAATAAAAACTAAAATATTAAGAAATATCAAATTTAATTCAAAGCTGAAAATTGAAAATCACCTAATATATGCTGACCATTATGTATGTTACCAAATTTTCTATCAATTAGATCTTATATGCTAATTTGTTTGTAAAACTTCCATCATGGTGATTATGAAAAATTTAAGTGGAATGTGAAAGTTTCAACAATCATAAGTATATGGTCCCACCAAATCCAAAACTAATTCTAAAATATAAGATTTTAAGGATATAATTGACATGCAATATAGTTTCTATAAATGAGGGTAATGCCATATTTTTTTACTTCTTAATTTTAAGGGCAAAATAGACATTTCATATTTGATGTTAACAGTCACTTAACACCTTTAGAAGTGAGGGTGGCAATAGTAATTTCACAAAGAATGGGGTTTGATTAGTAATAACACCAAAGTATAAGGGGGCAATAGTAATTATCCCAAACATAAAACAACAGCTGAACAGTAAAGTTCTGAATCCTTCATCAGAAACAGGCATGAGCATATGAGAGAGTTACAAAGATAACAGAGAAAATTTTGATTTCAGGAACCATTGACAATATTTATCTACATCTGTAAGAAAATAATGTTCAGCGGAACAATATCCACATTTTCATTTCACCAACTGATTACTTCAACATCTGTGTGGAACCTGCAATATGACAAGATTATAGAGTCGGAGACTTTGAGGCTTAAGCATTCAATATAACACATTCTACAGCTAATTATAGGATAGGACCCAATTGTTTTCCATCATTGTAATCTAATTGTTTTTTATTTTCTAAAGGTAAATTTTCAACAAATCAAATCACATGGTTGAACATAACATACAGGACCATGGAAATGGAATAGGCAAATCACCAGTACCTTTAACTGGGAAGCAAACTGTACTACTCTCAACAGCAGCTCTGTGGTTTCTGTACAGTAACACCTTGCTGAAACTGAAGAATAATATCAAAGAAAGGAGAAGAAATACTCACAGTTAAGAAAGGAGAAAACAGGTTGGTGAAAAAAAGAGGGGAAGAACAGTGTCAGGAAGAAGGCATCCTTATGTTAGGTGTTCTTCTGTCATTTATCACTCATCAAAGGGCAGGAGGTCGGGGCAGCTTTTTTCCAGACAACTAGTAGATAATTCAAGGGATTCATCCAACAGTACTGGCTTGTGCTTGCTAGATGGATACCATCCTTACTGCTAAAGTGCCTTCTATGTTCCTTGTGTCCTATGACTGGATGAGCTTTTCTCTTTTGGAGTGGATGCAAAACCGAGAGATATTCAACACAATTTATTCACAACATCGGTACTTACCCAGTTACCTGCTTCATGGGAAAACAGAAATAGAATTCTAAATTGCTTCAACTACTAGATAAGAATGTATTAAAATCTTTTGAATAACTCAAACAATTTAATTAACTCTTCTGAACCAATTCACAACTAGGATAGCCCCCAAGATAGGTAGCTAATATAATTTTAGAATAGAACAGCTTCCTAACGAATAGCTAAAGAACCCAGAAGCTATTCTTATGGACACCTGAACCCAAAGAACAAAATACAATCCTTGGGACCATAAGGATCCGATATGCCTTGTCTTGCTTCATTTTGGGTGTTTTCACGGGGAACATACGGGTCCCATATGACTTATTCAAGTATCCAATGCGGGTCTTTGTACTCTAAAAACTTTTTGTCAACAACTTGCTCGTCGCAGATGTAGTTATGAATAGCCCAACAAGCAATGACAATTTTGTCTTGAGTACGTAATATAGTTCCTGAATCACTTGAGAGACAAGGCAGAACACCTACAAGGGATAATGAGATGAAAAACAACAATGTAAATGCTCAGGCCCAAACCCAAGGTCTGCCTAGTTTACAGAAAGAAATCTAACAAACTTGACTTAAAAACAACTGAACAGCAGAGAACTAGAATTAGTTCATCCAGTGGCCTTCTCTTTTTCTGGAAATGTTGGTTGAATGTTCATACATAAGCCATGGAAGAACTGATAGAGATGGCCCTCAAATGGATATTCTAACGAAGACACCATTTTGAATTGCATTGGTTGGTCTACTTGCAAGGTAAAGGAAGTGAAATCAAATCAAAACCAAAATGAACTCCAGCAATCATCACCCATGATCTCACAAGTAATTCCAAACCTTTCAGAATCTGGTTATTAGGTCCTTGCTTTTAAAAGAAAATAAGGTCCCAGTACCATTTTCATTTGGGAATATATCATGCCCCACCCACTTTAGATAGTCTAATATAATGTCCCACTCCTGTTGTGAATATATAAACCCTACCCTAATCTAACAGTGTTAACTTGAAACATCATAAACAAATAAAAATACCTTACCCCTCTTATTTCATTACCCATCTTATTTATGATTCCACATTACCCTAACATACCACCTACCCACCACCTAAAAAATGTAGTAGACACCATGCCTAACCAACATTAGTCTTCCATTGCTACCACCCTGGAAATACCAAGCCATCCTCAAAATCACTAACCCACAAACTTGGCTCATTCATTTTGATAGTTGGCATTTTTTTTAACATTTTACATTGAACTGGAATTGGGAATTATATGCCTAACAAGAGGTCCTGTTCCTGTACCACCTTGAATTGATTAGCTCTCCCTGAGTAGAGGAGGATGAGGAACCAAAATCTGTTGTTATGTACAAGAACTTAAATCTTCATATCTACTTTGGTTCTTTGATTGTTACAATTATGCTCCAGTGTCACCGATAATCAAGTGCATAAATTACAAAATACTTCAAGAAACAAACATTCATGCTTAAACCATATCACATTAATAAAGTATTGTGTACACCAAAAAATTAAGATAAGCATAAAAACCTAATGTAAGAATATCAACCTTAACAATTACTACTAACTCACTGCAAACAGTTTCAAACCTATATCTATGTGCTGTCTTATTGTAGAGGTGACTCTCCCAAGTGCAAGCTTATAGCTACTTCCACCAGTTTTGCTCTTGAACAAAAAGAAAAAAGACCACCGTGTTGCTTGTTCTTTCCTCTTTGTTAAATTATTCATAGCCGTACAGGTTTCTTTTTTTCCCTTTTGAGAGGTTGAACACATCTAGTTTTGCTGATATTCTGTTACAATGTTGAAATTGAAGCTTTGGGTGTAATATCTGCACAAACATAAGAAGCTCCCGGTTTGCTTTTGTATCATCCACATGCGGTCTAAAGCATGATTATGATCGTTAACATTGCTTTTTATTCACTCCTGTTATCTTCATGTAATCTTCGGTTGATTGATCTAAATTTTCTCTCTCTTTGGAGAGAGGATGAGAATGTTTCCCTATTGATTCTAAAGAATGTCATCCTTCAGATTCTCCACTGCTTTTTTTTGAATTTCCTATCTTTTTTAGTTTCCCTATTGATTCTGAAGAATACAAAAGGCTGGTAAAGCATGATTGTATGATTGTGATCATTAACAAAAAAAATTTGGCTCTTGTTATCTTCATGTAATCATAGTTCGGCTAATTGATCAAAAGTTCTTCTAGTGAATTTAGAGTTTCAGACTCAGGTTTTTTTTTTTTTTTTTTTTTTTTGTGTGTGGTCTCTCTTTGCCTACAATATCATGTTATTTTCACATCAGGGTTTTATTTATACTTTGCTTGGGGATTTGCTGTTTCTAAGATGAAACCTGTGATAAATCAAGTATGAGTAAAAAGAGGGAAAATATTCTCCCAAAAAAGAGGAAAATTAATGAAAGAAGCAGGCAACTTAAGAAGAGAAAGAGGGATTTGAAGTAGTAACAGTGGCTGCTCCAGGCCTAGAGAAGTCTTGGCCAGCAACCCTTGCCTCTGCTATAGTGGCTGCAGCCACTCCCAGTCCCCTGGTGTTGTTGGTGTGTGTATTTGATTATGTAAAGAGTGTAGATTTGTATGTTGCTGCAGATATGTGTGCTGGCATTCTCTTTTTTTTTTTTTTTTTTTTGGGGGGGGGGGGACGGCAGAGGTAAAGGGGTGTGATCGTGGTGCAAGTGTGTTTGGTTGAGATCCATATAATCTCAACCACAACTACAAAAAGAAAAGAATAAAGTAGAGAAAAATAAGGAACCAAAAGGAAAGGAAGAAAATGTAGTCGAAGGGGAAGAGTAGGAGAGGTTGGTTCCGGCTGTAGAGCTTGGTCAGTAGCCCTTTCCCTGCTTTGAATGTGGGTGACTAAGTGAATGTGATGTGTGAGTAGCAAGGCATTTCATGAAATGTACACCTGTTGTCAAGCATTTCAGATTTGTTCAAGCTATTTCTAAATATAGAGCCATTATAAAACAGAAAAGCAGAACGTACTAAACTTCGAATGGAAAGAGACCCCATCTCTTTGGCACATGTTGGCTGATTTTGTCATGAGAATCTGAATCATGGGCTTAGTATCGAGACAAACTATGATCCTTTGTCATATTCCTTTGAAGAGATTAATGGCTTCTATGCAATTTATCCTCTGAGGTTGATGATTTTGTAACTATTATACACTCTGTTTTTTCCTTTGGCACATGTTGGCTGATTTTGTCATGATAATCTGAATCATGGGCTTAGTATCGAGACAAACTATAATCCTTTATCATATTCATTTGAAGAGATTAAGTGCAATTTATCCTCTGAGGTTGATGATTTTGTAACTATTATACACTCTGTTTTTTCCTTTATCACAGTTTGTTTGGTTGTAGGAAATCCAATCAAAGATGACATGATCCTCATTCTGGGAAACAAGGGAAAAGCTACAGGTCTCGAAAACTATGTTTTTGAGGTGCAGAGTGCAGTGGTCAAGCTTCTGCAAGATGAACTGGGCTTAGATGTCATCCTGGAACAACCAAGAAATCCATTTACTAGAAATGATCTTGGAGGCCCTTGCAACCTAGACATGAACGAGAAGCTGCCTATTGACTTGGAACCCTTGGCCAGAAGACCTGAAGTTTTACAAAGGCTGAAGGTGACCAGGAAGTCATTGTATCAATGGTTATAGAGAAGAGGTAGGTGTGACTGAAATATTTCTTACAGCTGATGCAAATTAAAAATTGAAACTGCTTCTTTTTGGGGTCTTTTTTTTTTCTCTTCATATTTCTTCTCTTCTCTTAGCAGCTTCAAATTGTTTTGAAAAACCAGAAATGGTTCTCAACTCTTAATTTAACATTGTTAGCAACTGATGCTAGCACAATTGCATTAGCTTGAACATCACTTCATAGTGTGCCATCAGTTTTGCTCTTGAACAAAAAGAAAAAAGACCACCGTGTTGCTTGTTCTTTCCTCTTTGTTAAATTATTCATAGCCGTACAGGTTTCTTTTTTTCCCTTTTGAGAGGTTGAACACATCTAGTTTTGCTGATATTCTGTTACAATGTTAAAATTGAAGCTTTGGGTGTAATATCTGCACAAACATACAATTAGTGCCAAAATGCTAATATGAGATGCTAGGCACCTAACGTTCTTGTTTCAAACTCACTCAAACAAAATGGGCATGTATATGTATAACTCATATTGGTTCTGATTTCCAATCTAAACAACCATTTCAGAATTTTATATCTTATGATGTAAGGAAGCAAAAGTAGAGGAACACCAAAAATGCAATTTGATGTATTTCAGTCATTCTTACATGACACAGATGTATAAGTGAGCAAAATAGTCTTAATTCCCAACAAGAAGAGGGTGGCAATTTGTTTTAATACAACACAACTTAAAGAGCAAGTTATAATTTTGGTAAAATGTATCACGGGTTTACATTACGTACTCAAGCCAGAATTGTCATTGCTTGTTGTGCTATTCATAACTTCATTAGCGATGAGCAAGTTGCCAATAAAAAGTTTCAAGAGTACGGAAACCCGCATTGGATACCGGAAGAAGTAATATCGGACCTTATATTCCCCCTTAAAAACACTCAAAATGAAGCAAGACAATTGGAAGAGCAAAGGAAGAAAATTGCACATGAATTGGCAACAAGAGCGAGACTCCCACTAATCACTTGAAAACATTATAATCTCACTTGATTTTATGTGAGCACCTATGTATGAATTGAACAAGCATATTTACGTATTTTTAATTTTTTTTATTTATCTTTTTAAATATTTTATTAAAAAAATGTTCCCATTTTGGCACAGAAGTCGTACATACCATACAAGATTTTGTGCCAAGATGGGCTAGAGAAACGTGTTCATCTGTATCCAACCATACAAGATTGTGGCAACGATTCTGTGCCAAATTTGCCCACTTCAGCACAGAAGTATAAAAACTGGATTCTGTACTGAATTGGGAATTTTGGCACAGAATCGTTGCCATACAACCCCTAAGTTTCCCATAACCCCTTTGGGGCAGGTAGAAAGTTTCGTCATTGCTATGAAACTGAGAAAATGGGGGAAATATAAAAAAAAAAAAAAACAGAAGAATCCCAGTGAGGAGACAAAAACCCATTTGACGAATTTCGCGGAAGAGACAGAAACACACACAACCCTTTTAGACAAGAAATTATGAGATTTATTTAGCTGACCTTAACTGCTGTGCTTCTCACAATCCCACCACCAAGAGAGGCCGACACGGAGAAATTGGAGAAGAGGTGAACCGCTAAGGTTGCGTTTGGTTCCGCAATCCCCGGAATCGGCTTCAGAATCATGTTTCTAGGGAATCATGAGTCTGTGGAATTAGGTTCTGTAGAATCATATTCGTAAAAAAAAATTTGTTTGGTTACCCTAATTCTGACAAGTGAATCTATTTGAAAAATCATTTGGATACTGTGATTCTAAAAGTGAATATGTCTGAAAAATTGTTTGGTTACCCTAATTATGTGGGTGGATTCAACCTGAATCACTTGAAAAATTGTTTGGTTACCTTGATTCTGTGGGTTGATTCAACCTGAATCACATGAAAGACATCTTTTGCAAGCAATCGAGTCTCCAAGTCAAGCTCTGTGACTGCATTAATTGCCTCACATAGAAGTTCATCCTTGTCCTTAACCTTCTCAAGAGCCTTCTCATGACAGTGCTTCGCTATGTCTTTCAAAGCAACAGAGATATCTTCAAGGGACTCGCTACTTTATCAATTCCTTTCTTCTTCTTCTTTGACTGTTCAGACTGGTCATCACCTCTTGGCCTACCTTGAGATCGAGTACTTCCATGTGGTGTAGATTGGGTACACGATATGTCAGGTGTATTAGCCTTAGGCTAAAAACTCGAGTTGCCAATCTCATTCGCATCCGATTGGATGTTGAACTCATAGGCTTCAGGTGAATTCATTTGTGAATCATTCAAGGAATCTCTAGGAGTTGGAGCTTCAATGCCAATTGCAATCTCATTACCTAGGGCTGTAGCAACCTCTAAGTGAATGGGACGCACTGAATGGTCCTTCCCACAATTTCAAATTTTAATTTTCAACTTATAAGCAACTATAAAGTATTGTAAACTATAAACTGATGGTTTGTGAACATTAGTAGTTACCTTCACTTCACTCTAGAAATGGGGGGCAGCATCGAATCTCAAATCAGTTGCATTTCATCCTAGTCCACTTTGTTTTTGCAAGTCAGAAAGTGCACGCAACCTACTTTTCCAAATCCTAAAATGATTGCGGCATTGTTCCCAATCATAATTGGACCAATACCTTTCATAGATTTGTGTACTAATGGCCAACCAATGCTCTTTCTTGAGAGTTGAGACGTTGTCTCCTGCCCTCCCACTACCATGGATTTGTAAGAAAAACTCCTATAGAGAGAGAAAGACACCTCTATAGGCCATGAGGCAATGTCTTTCCCTCTTGACTGGGATGCATTTTGAGAGTCCATCTGGTAAAATCATAATTGAGTGCCAAAAGTAAACAAATACGATGCAATGCTAGTTATGATCAATACTTTCATAGGTTGATATGGTACAAACATAATGGAAGCAATCATATCGTGACACTAGTATTCCAAATCAACTGCAATTCTAACATTTGAAGCAATCATAACTTGAGTTCTGAATACTGCTTTCCCAACTAACACTAATTCCTAACCTGAATTTTCCCAATCTGACCATTAGAAACTTCTCATATTCAAACCATATACACAGTATACCAACCACTTACTTGATACAAGTTGTAGCCTTGTCATACCATTCCAAGACTCTAAATCAGACCCCCTACTAGGTGCCTCTGAATAATTTTAATTAGTTGAGTCCCAAAATAGTGTTTCAATTTCAATTCGGGATAGCTTTTCTTTTTCTTTATAAAAGGTTGAAGTTTGTTAAATGATGCTACCAAGAGCTGTGCTTACCTCCTTCACCTCCTAATTTATCCATCTTATTCTCCTCATACTTTTCTTCACTTTCTTCCTGTTCCAGGCCTTCTTTTCTTCTGTTTCTAGCAATCACAGCAAACCCTCTCTGAGCAGTTGGTTTATTAAACCTTGTTTATAATTAGTGTTATGGTTAAGTGTTAGATCTATAATTTATCATCCTCATTGGCTTTGTATGAAACTCTGCTTGGGGTTACGTCATTCTTGATCCAACCTTACATTGAAGGAAGGTATATGGAATTAAATTATTGAAGATTTTGCTGGTCTTGTTAGCTGTTAATTTTGTCTAGGAAGAGTTTCTTTTGGTAAATATTGTCTTAATGTTTTGGTCACTCACCTTTTAGTTAGCATCCATTTTTATTTGTTTATTTTGTTTTATTTTCAGTTTTTTAGAACATTCGGGTTAGATTGGGTTTATTTTGGTAAAGGGTCTATATTGAGTTACTAATTTAGGTTTTGGGTCTAGTAGGATGCAAAAAAATAATAATAATAATAAAATAAAATTGAGCATCCCAGTGCATGAAGCTCTTGCTTTTGCAGGAGTGCTATGGGCAAGTGCATGCACCTCTGCCCCCTGCTTTGCAGAAAAGGCTGTTTCCAAGTTTTGATCCCACAACCAGGTTGTATTGTGAAAAGGCTGCAGTGTTTGAGAATTTGGTGATATTTTTCCTTAGATTCTTTGTTATTGCCATATGTAAGAGCTGGCAAAAAGAAGGGTGGCAGTCTGCTGATTACTGGGTGGCTCAAAACAAAGAATCTATGATGGGTTCATAGCTGAATACATCTCCAAAAACATATGTGCAAATAAAATTGGACTTGTATCCAGCCATTCAACCTCTGAAACCAATAAATTGACATATAAGCAAAAACTCCACAGAAACATAACGCTACAGACACTTTCTTCGATTGAACCAAATCTCAGTGGGAATTGTTCATTGGTTAACTGATACGGTTTGCAACTATTCAAAGACCTTGTTAATCATCTTACTAAACTATCTTAATGTGTTGAGGATTCAAGAGTTACACCACTTTGAAGTTTTGTTCCCCTACAGGACATTAATCATAATATTGTTAATACCATAACGCCTGCAACTGACATGAAGGACCAGCAAGAACCCATATCACAGAAGCCAAACTCCTAATAAACCTATATTGAAATGAAGAGGAAAATAGGAGTTGACATTGGGATATTCTCCATTGAGGATTTCTTGCCAGATATATACATAAAGAAATGCCGATTTAACTATAAATAGTCATCCATGAGAAAACAAAAACAAGACTACAAATTGCCATTTACATGGCAAGGAAATTCAGGATAACTGACACTACGAGAAATATGAAACAGGGAGAAATATATGAAAATAAAAGAATCGAAACAAGGAGAAAATACCCTTATAACTGCTCTGTTTCTCACAATCTCACCACCAGGAAACGACGAGACGGAGAAGATTGATTGAGAAGAGATTAACCACCGCAACTGTTCGGCACGTATATTGTGTCACCGGAGAGGGAAAAGATGAAGAAGACCAACCGCTTTTACTAACCTGAAGTTGGTTGCACACACACGGCTTCAATTTACCCTTGATCGGTTGCAGGTTGCAGAGAGTTTTAGGGCTTGAGAGAGACCTATTCGGTTGCAGAGATGCCTCTTCGGTTGCAAAGAGAGCGGTTGCAGAATCATGATCATAATACTTGTAATTTTTTACAAGCTTATACAATGCCGGATTGAACTCAATGAGGATTTCTCCCTCTCGGCTCCGCACAAGATCAATGTCGATTTCTCCCTCTCGGCTGAAGAAAAACTTGCTGGATTAGGGTTCGTGATGAGAGACTCCACCGGATCTTGCCTTCTCGCAGTTTCAGTGCCTTCGGTTCCTTCCTCTATTCTCGCTGGAGAGGCGTTGGCTCTCAGAGATGCTGTGTTTTGGGCGAAATCTGGTGGCTTGAAGAACGTTTTTTTTTTTTTTTTTTGTTAATACAAGAAAGAAAAACATAAATTGGACCTGAGATAGGTGGGATAAGTTATCCCAGATTCTGGGTTTTCTACAACCTATTGATTGTAATGCAATCCTGCTACCTATATTTAAGATTTTACAATATTCAGGCATTTCAATTGGGGGTTGTTTGGATTAGATACTACGGAAATGAGGTCTGGAATTGACTCAATCGGCCAAGTTTTGTGAGGGATTGGTAAATATTCCTTGATTTGCTCCAGGTTGACCCATATAGAATCAATTTGAATAGCATTTTGTTGTGCATTTTTCATTCCACGCATTATTCCTTTGACAACTGCGTTAATAATTGTGCCACCATAGAATTCACAACTCCAGCAGTAGATCAATTGGCCGTGATGCACCACACCCCAACAGTACCCAACCTCTTGAGCAAGAGGATGTTTTGCACCTGCACAAAAGATTACCGTAAGTCCTTGTGGTATGTTTCTCTGAAGAATTAGATAAAGAGTATCCATATTTTCTGTACTCCTATATGTGGAAGCTGGAACATTCTGCCATTCCGGCGGATTAAGCTATAACGCAGATCGCCAATAGTTAATATAATTTATTACCTTAAGGGGGTTTGGTTGTTCATTTCTGAACATGACAACATTACGCATCCGCCAAATACTATAACAAATTATAATTAGTATGGAAAAGATCCACCTTAAGGTTGGTCTAGCATTATGTGAGTTATAGAATAAATCCACACAAAAATCTTTAATGCTAGAGAAAGGTAACCGATCCGTAATTAACCCTAGTGGTCCTGTCGCCCAAATTCTTCGTGTCCATTCACAAGCGAAAAAGAGATGCCAACTTGATTCGTTGCCTCCACCACAAAGCACACAGCAATCTGAATTCGGAATCCAATTGGCGAGAACCGCATTAACTGGGATTCCTGCATGAAACAGACGCCAAAAAATAATAATAAATTTCGGAGGGATTTTGAGTTTCCATAAAAAGGACCACCATCTTTTATACCTGTTCAAATGTGCAAAATCGATAGAGGTTAACAACAATTGATGATAAGCCAATTTAGTAGTCAGGCGCGGAACAGAAGAAAAACTTAATTGCCAAGAGTCAGGTTCAGATGTCAACACAATATTGTTAATTGCAGAGGATGAAATAGAACAAAATGTCATTGAGATTTCATAAGCAAAACGATCTCTCACTCGCACAATTTCTGCTAGAGTTGATTCACGAGAAGCAAACAGCATATTAAACTCACCTACTCCTTTGTCAGGAGTAGTTAACACCCATGGGTCAAACCAAAATGAGGTATCATTCCCCATTCCCACTTTCCTAGCCACCAAGTTCCTTAAAGAACAAAGTACAGAACGTATGCTATTCCATACAACTGATCCAGCTTTGTTTTGTACCCTGGGATCAAAAAGGGAGGTTTGGGGGAAATACTTTGCTTTAAAGCATTGTGCCCAGATATTGGACCTTTCAGTTAAAAGTCTCCACCCCTGTTTGATGAGAAGGGCTCTATTCATAAGCTCCAACCTCTTAAATCCCAGTCCTCCCAAATCCTTAGGTAAACAACATCTGTCCCAAGAAATGAGGGAGAAATTTTTACCTTTATCAAATTTACCTAGCCAGAACCTCTGGCATATCGAATCCATGGACCTGCAGACCTTCTTGGGGAATAACATGTATTGCATATGATAAATAGGCACCGCTTGTAGCACGGATTAGATCAATACAGATCTCCCCGCATAAGAAAGTGAATGAGCCTTCCAACTTGCTAATTTAGAGTTCATCTTAAGCAAGACTAGGCACAAACTATTAGATTTTTTCCTTCCAGGGAATAAAGAACTACCCAAATAAGAGGAAGACTTACTCATCTCCTTCATACCTAGAATATTGAGGATTTTTTCCTTTGTAGGAGGAAGAGTATTCTTGCTGAAGTAAGCTTCACTCTTCTCCATATTAATCATCTGTCCTGTCATAGTCCCAAACATGTCTAGCACAGTCTTGATTACACAGATATCATCTAAAGAAGCACGACAAAAAATAAAAATATCATCAACAAAAAAGAGATGAGTAATTTTAGGGGCAGATCTGGCAATTTTTATACCCTTAAAAGCATTTTCAGATTTAAATGCCTCAAGAAGTCTGAACAGAGTTTCCATAATGAGGAGAAAAAGGTATTGTGAAACCCAGCCCTAACCTTGACACGGAAACTTTGTTATTTGTAGGTCCAGTGACCCGAAGTAAAGCAAGAAGTCAGCTTTGGGCCATCCCAGTGGAGGACTTGGTGTCTGGCTTTGAATCCATGAGTGTTGATGACAATGTGCTATTTATGGAAACTGAATCTTGATGAAGATCGGATTAGTTGACGGACTTTGAGTGTTCTCTATCATGGTTTGAAGGCATTTCTACCTATTAGGTAAGTCACT
This sequence comes from Hakea prostrata, assembly GCF_041222555.1. Taxonomy (NCBI): domain Eukaryota; kingdom Viridiplantae; phylum Streptophyta; class Magnoliopsida; order Proteales; family Proteaceae; genus Hakea; species Hakea prostrata. The sequence goes on from NC_142604.1 coordinate 27,881,604, forward strand.
TGGTGTGTGTGCAAAACCCCTTTAGGTTTGGATTTGATCTGAGCCTTCAATTCCCTGTTTTGAACTTGCTGAAATTGGTCGACTAGACCAGTCGACCAATCCACTCGACCAATGGGTTCTGTCTTTGGTAATTAGGTCTTGCTTGCTCTATTTAAGTCCAATCTCGAGTCTACTTCATATTTTCTGCCTCCAAACTCTTTGGAACGAACCAAAGACCTCTGCAAGTCATCTCCCTTGCGTCCTTGGTGTTTATCTTGACGGATCTTCGTCAAAACTCGTGTTCTTACACAAAAAGGTATGTTTACACTCTCTTCTTCTTCTTCATCCTTGTTTTCTTTCCTTTTTGAGTTGAGACAGTAGAGGAGATGCTGCATTCTCTGTTGCAAACATCTCTGAACTTATCTCTCATGATCTTCCTAAGGATTAAAGGCTAAAGCAATGTCCGTAATCATGATCATTGCAAGCTTTTGAAGGAATCATGATCTCGTCTTCGTTTATCTTTGATTTAAATTCTGATGTTCTTAGATCTATTATATTGATCATATTAGTAGTCAATCGCTGTGTTTTCTTTACATAATCCATGATCTATCAATCTCTAGTTGTTTCTCCTCTATCATACCATGCTTTCTTCAAGAATCATGACTGATACATCTATGGTAAGTTTTGTTTCCTTATTTAGATTCATGTTCTTAGATCTATTTTCTTGAAGATCTAAGTATGCCTTCCATGATATCTTTATCAAAATCAATGATTCATTCTCCTATTGTTCTTGTCTATGATTTGTATCTTGAATTCTTCAAGAACCATGATTAATCTAATTATGGTAACTTGTTGTTTCCTAATTTGTAACTTGAAAACTTGATTCGATTAGTGTTTTGAGGTCCTCTTTATGTTAGGATACTACCAATGTAGTTTACCCCTTGTTTAGTACCCTTTTGAACCACCAAATTCGGTTCTTTATTCTTAAAACTCTGATTTTGTAGGCCACTATCTCCATTGGTCGACTGATTGGTCGACTGGGACAGTAGACCAATCCAATCGACCAATGAGTACAGCAACTCCAGATTTGGTCTGTTTTGGATATTTTGATATCTTTTCTGTTAGGGATCTTTCCTAATGTATTGTATACACTTGTTTAGGACCTTCTTCTCAGGTTTGTCAAGATCTTACTTGATTTCTTAAGATTCCTTTGCAAGTTATAAAAGGTAAGGATGGTTACTTCCTTAACAACATAAATTGCATATCTTAGTTTCTATATTTGAATCTTGTTAATTTATTTCTTTAATTAGATTCTTATAATGTTATACTACTGTGGTACTGTCTTGATATTAGTAGCATTACTTGTTTATATTAAATTGACTCATGTATGATTTACTTACCAGTTATACACAAGTTGAATGTAATTATTGATTTCTTTCCATATATGAAGTTACCATATATGTGATGTTATGGATTGATGCTTGTGTATGCTTAAGTATGGTTTGGAAAGGAGAGGTGTTCCTTTTGACATTTCTGTCATAGGACTACTACGGGAATATTATGGGATGTTTCCGGAGATGCCCTTTGGACACCTTCCTAAACTGTTGGATGACATATTTAGGACTGTCTAGTAGTGTTTGGCTAGGATGTCCCGTTATGTTAGACCCTAATCGGAGGGGTATTGAGACCGAACGACCCGTGGTAGCAATGGGGATTCATGGGCGCTCAAGACCGGTAACCAACCCGTGAGAGGACAGGAATCACATTGTGGGGACCATTTATTGGTAGGGTTGCATATGGTTAGACTTGGGCTCACGGGGGCTTAAGACCGGTAACCAACCCGTGAGAGGACATGAGAGCTTCCCGTTTACCATATGTGGATAACCAATAGGGTTGATGAGTCCGTAGTCAGGGACTATGAGGACTCTAGTGTGAAGGATACCGAAAAGGATCGCCAGGGGCGAGGAATGGACGTATCCGGATCGACTTGATGTAGCTGAGTAGAAGACTTGCATTTGGCTAGGCTTTAACCCTGACATGCGCCGGTACTTAGACCAATGGTGATGTGAGAGAGTGGTGACCTATACCCCAGCCATGGAATATCCTGAGGGATGAAGGACCCATTACCAACTGATGATGAGTGAATGAGACTTTCCTAAAGAAGAACGGTGCTATGACTTAAAGCATGTCTGCCATTAGAGACCAGCATACATAGAGTTAGATTCATACATTCATTGTTTGTCTCATACCATATTGCATTTATGTTTGTTTTGTAATCCTGCCATTTATGTTATTATGGATTTAACTGCCTTACTGAGTTTTTTTGAAACTCATTCCTTTTTTGTACAATGTTTGTTAGACTACTCTACGAGTTCGAGTATCATGATTGCTCGTATGAAGAAGCGCAAGGAGAAGAGGCATATCTCCAGGAAAGTGATTGCGGTTACGACAATTACACTGAAGATTCCACGAGTGGTTATGCTCCGTACGATGCTTAGTCCGACCATAGAGTGGAAGCGCCCTTGTGCCATTTATGAGATTTATACTTATAGGGATATTGTCTATAAGATTGAGAACAATTTAGTTACCTATTGTACCTGCTATTGGGATTAGATTTCATTTTGTTTCTTCTCTTTTAGAACTACATTTCCGCTGGTTGTAGAGTGGGATTTCGCCTCACTTTACTTATTTGATTTAGACACTCTGATTATATTTAGTACTCTGATTTATATATGATTCATTCTTTCCTTATTTGGATCTATGGTTTATCTTTCGCACATCGATTATTATTGTTCATGATTATGTTATTGTTTATGTGGGAGGTTGATTACTCGATACCTGATCTTCGGGCTATGGATCACACTCTCGGGTATGCCAGTTAGGGTACCGGCAGGGAGGATGTGACTGGTATGGGCTCAAAGGGCAACCTTGACGTAGCCCTCGCGACCCAGAGAAGTATGAGTAAGGGGAACCATTGAGCTTGATGGAAAAAGAAGTGGTGGAGATTAATCCGTTAATCAATTCACAAAACTTAGAGTCAAAGCCAAGACATTTTAAGACCTTTAGGATGACACTCCATTCAACTCTGTCGTAGGCTTTTGACATGTCCAACTTGAGTGCAACAAATCCCTGTTTAGCCCTAGAGGTCTTCATGTAGTGGAAAACTTCATGAGCTAACATGATATTATCAGTGATTTGTCTCCCAAGTACAAAGGCTCCCTGGAGAGGAGAAATGAAATCATGTAGGAAAGGCTTGATTCGGAGGGCTAGAATTTTGGCAATGATTTTATAAGAAACATTACACAGGCTAATAGGCCGAAATTCGGACACTGAGACAGCCTTATCAGATTTTGGAATGAAACATAAAAGAGTGTGGTTAGTACCAGGGGGGAGCATAGCATTAGCAAAAAAATTTGAAGTAAACTGTACAATGTCAGATTGAAGAAGGTCCCAGAAGTGTTGGAAGAAACAAGCTTGATATCCATCGAAACCCGGAGCTTTAGAAACCCCAATGGAGAAGACTGCCTGTTTAACTTCTTCTAATGAAGGGCAAGAGGAGAAATTAGCATTCTGCATAAGAGAGGGTACCGGTGGAAAAAGCATATCAAAGAGGGGAGATATATTTGGGTTGCTGGATGTAAACAGGTTTTGCATATAACGAGCAAAGCAGTTAGCAATACTAGCAGGATCAGAAATGAAATCATCACCAAATTTAATAAACTCAATTTTTTGTTTTTTCCTTAGTACTTTGGCAACTTGATGGTAGAAATGTGTGTTTCTATCCCCATCCTGAATGTACTGGTTCCTTGATTTTTTAAACCAGAATGCTTCTTGTGCATCATAAATCCATCGTAGCCAGCTCATCTTTTGATGATACAGGTCCCAATTAGGATGGGGGCAATGCTCCATCGCAAATAATTCAAGCTCAATTCTTTCACACAAGCTGTTAACATTACCAAAATGAGTAGCATTCCATCCTCTAAGAAAATTTGAGAGGGAAGCCAGCTTGGAAGAGAGATTCGTATGACCAAATCCCTTCCAAGCATCACCTACTGCATTCAAGAAGCTGGGGTGACCCTGCCAAGCAAGTTGGTAATGAAAAAGTTTTCTCCCAGATTTAAATGAGCCATTAGTGTTCAAAAGAAGAGGAGAATGGTCAGAACTAATGGTAGGAAAAATTGTTACAGTGAGATTAGGAAAACAAGCCAAAAATTCGTGAGAGGCCAAAGTTCTATCTAGCAGTTCCAGAGTAAGATTCAGAGGCTTCTTGTGGTTAGACCATGTATGTGAGATCCCACCTATTCCTAACCTTGCTGTTGTACTAAATGCATATATACCATATGCATTGTTCAATTTATTCTCTGCTGTACGAATTGCCTAGTTTCGTTTGGTAGAAGTTTACCCCAAAGCTGATCTATTCTCTCCATGATTTCTTCTTGTGCCTTACCTTCCCTTTGATAGGAGGATGATCTTAAATCATTCCCATGACTGATCCTTCTATCCTTGCTGTTCTAGAGTGGATCTCCATACACTCTATAACCTTGTAAATTCTCCACATGATGATTTTGAAGAGAAATCAAGTGTGATCTTCATGGTTTGTTATTCCTTCTAATTGTTTCAAGACTTCAAGCTTTTCATCCCCTATTCTTCAATCAAAGAATTGTAATCTCTCTTGTGTTGTATTGATCTACTCTTGCTATGGTTTATTCTTTGAGATTGAGATTATGAAGTAGATGTTGCATCCTTGTAACATATTGATCCTTGCAACCATCTCTTCTACAATCTCCTTTCATTCTTAAAGTTTTATGATCTTCATATTAATCTTCGCCATGATCCTTGTGAAATCTTCATGAAGCCATGATCATACTTTCCATTTGATTTCAAAGCATGTCAGATTTACTCCTTGTTTTCTTACAAAAAGACTTATTGTTATTTGTTTTCCGTGGACTTTGGGAAAAGGAAGCCAAGATAATAGGAAAGTACCCCTGCCTTTTTGAAACCAAGTTCTCTCCCAATTTCGAGGACGAAATTATTTTAAGGGGGGGAGAATGTGAAATCCAGCCCAAACCTAGCCAGGTCACCCTATCTGTTTTGGGTAAAGAAGGGTTAGTTTAAATGTTTGACCTTAAAGTTGGACCTTGATTTGATCTTAGCTTGTTGCTTGTAGACCCTTTTGGTTGACGATTTGGTGTCGGAACCCAAGCCCATGGACATTGTCGATGATGCCCCTCACTTGAGAGCATTGTCAGTGTTAGTTTTGAATCTGCGCACCGAAGAGGGGTGAATTAGTTGAAATACCTAATGAACTCTTGTGCCCAATCTGAATATATTTCCCGAAACTAGACTTCTTGATGGACTTGTAGGAGAAAACCCCACTCAATTTGACCCCATACAACCTTCCAAATCCCTGTTCGAAGTTGCTGAACTATGTCTGTCAAATCCTGCTTGCGCATCGAAGAAGATGAGCCTAGTTGGTGAACCTAATGAACTCCAATTCTTGATCCAAAGGTATTTCTGGAAACTAGACTTCTTGATTGACTCGTAGAAGAAAACCTCACTCAATTTGACCTTGTATAGCCCTCCGAATCCCTGTTTGAACCTTGCTGTACTGATTGGTCGACTCATTGGTCGACTGGACCCGAGAGACCAATCCAATTGACCAATGGTGTCTGAATTTACCAATTTGGTCCTGTCTCCTCTATTTAAGTCAAATCTCGGGATTACTTCGCCTCCTATGCCTCCTAAGCCTCTGGAACGAGTTAGAACCCTAATCTAATCAATTCCCTTGCATTCCTTGGTTATCTCTCTCAAGACTTGAAGTAATCTTCTTCCTCTCGCATCAAAGGTATGTCTACTCTCTTTTATTTCTTCTCCATCTCTGATTTTCTTTCTTTAATCTGTTCTTGGCTGAGATCAGGAAGAAGATGATGCACTCTTGCAACCATCCACTCCATGATCTCATCTTGTTCCTTGAGATCTATGATCATCATCATGATCTCAACCCCACCCAGATGGAATCTTTGAAAACCCTAACCCTAATCCTTTGAAACCCTAACCGGGTGATTATCTCGAGAACCTTTTTGGTAACCTCCCATGTGAGGGAAACCTCATGGGTAATGTGGAGGTTGATCTAAATTCAATATTCTTTAATTCTTCTTGTTGTAATTGGCCAATCATCAATTCCCTCCCTCCTGTGATCTTAACCTTTTTATGGGAACCATAAGGGTGAAACCCTAATTTCTTGGGTTAGATCAAGAACCCATATTTTGACCATGATTATCTTCCCATAATGTTTCTATTAACCTAAACAAGATTTTCTTATTATGTTCTTGATTGCAACCATTCCCTTTCTTCCTGTGATCATAACCTTTTCATGAGAGCCATAAAGGTTGAAACCCTAGTTTCTTGGGTTAAATCAAGAACCCATCTTTTTACCATGACTTGATGATTTTATCTTCCCATATGATTCTAATACATCCTAGGAAGTTCCCCTTCGAATTTCGGATCAATCCGACTTCAAACGAAGAAGTTATGGCCAAAACAGTTTTCACTATTCCGTCTTCGACTCGATTGGTCGACTGATTGGTCGACCGGGTCGATAGACCAAGGCAATCGACCAATGAAGTCAGTAGCTTCAATTTTCGCTCGATTTGATTCGTTTGCTCTCTGATCTTTTAGGTATCTTTCCTAATGTTGTATCTATGCTTGTTAGGGGTTTATTTGCCATGTTTGGTGTCTCTCTCTTTGATCTTTGGATTATCTTCGGCGATAATCAGGTAAGGACAGTTGATTCCTTAACTACATAGATTGCTTGTTCTCTCGATTTCTACTTTATGAAACTATGAGATTACCTACTGTTATTGTATTTTAATTCTGATCTCCTATTGTGGGAACAGTAGCACTTATTTATATCATCTTTTCATTGTTTATGTTATATGAATTACTTATTCTCGCTTAATCTGATGTTGCTTTTACATTCTCTTATATATGATGAACTACTGGTTGTGTATGTCATGACTGATCCGAGAATGTGTTTGCTTAAGTTTGGTTTGGGATTGGGAAGTGTCCTTTTGACACTTCTGTCCTTGGACATTATCGGAAATAGTATGGGATGTTTCCGGGGTTGCCCATCGACACTTTCCCGAATCAATGGTTGTCATACCTAGGGATGTCTAGCGGTGTTTGGCTAGGATACACCCTGTTATATCGGACCCGATTCGGAAGGGTATTGAGACCGAACGACCCGTGGTAGCAATGGGGATTCACGGGCGCTCAAGACCGGTAACCAACCCGTGAGAGGACGGGAATCACATTGTGGGGGCCATTTATTGGAGGGTTGCATATGGCTAGACTTGGGCTCATGGGCGCTCGAGACCGGTGAGTTATATCCGTGAGAGGACATGAGAGCTTCCCGTTTACCATATGTGGATAACCAATAGGGTTGATGAGTCCGTGTCCGAGTTGGTCGGTGCCATAGGATACGCCGACTCTAGTGCGAAGGATACCGGAAAGGATCGTCGGGGACAAGGAATGGACGTATCTGGAACCGAGTTGATATAATCGACTAGATGACTTGCATTGGGCTAGGCTTTCCCCTGACATGCGCCGGTACTTATGCCAAACGGTTGTGAGAGAGTGTGTTGACTTAACCCCTTACCATGGAAATTGTCCGAGAAGGATGCAGGACCCATTACCAATCGGTCGCCCGAGATATCTTAAATGGTTGGAGGGAATCCAAGATATCTTAAATGGTTGAGGATGTGAGCGGACCTACCCAAAGAAGTACGGTGCTATGACTTAAAGCATGTCTGCCATAGAGACCAGCATACATAGAGTTTAGATGCATACATACATTACTTGTTTCATATTGCATTGCATCTTGTTATGGTTTGCTTCCATGTTATTTATGTTGTTATGGATTAACTTGCCTTACTGGGTTTCTTTCGAAACTCATTCCTTTTTTGTACAATCTGTTGTTAGACTTCTCTACAGGTTTGGATTTCTTTGACGGCCCGTATGAGGAAGCGCAAGGTGAAGAAGATGAAGACTGAAGAACCAGAAGAGCTGACTGAAGATGTGGATTAGATTTCTTTTGTTTCTTCTAGACTTATCTTTTACTTTACTTGTATTAGCTTAGAGCCTTATTTAGATTTCGATCTACCTTCCGCATATGTTTGTGGAGTATAATTCCGCTATACTCTACAGTTGTCTTTTGATTTGGTATCTTGTTATTCCGCACTCTGATATTTTTTTATGATCCTTCTGAGATCCTTTCTTGACTTTTATTATAAATTACTTGAACATTATGATTTGTTCTTGCTTTTGATTATGTTATTGTGCGAAATGGATATGATCGTTCCTAAACTTGATCTTTTGGGCTGTGGATCACACTCTCGGGTATGCCAGATAGGGTACCGGCTGGGAGGATGTGACAATGTATATTTTGGTCCCTGTCCCATTATTTCGGTGAGTTGGAAATCAGTGATGAGCCTGGTTAAGTATGGTAATGTTGGAGATGGTTTAAAAGGGCCTCCACATTTATCCTCAAGAGATAATAGTTCATTCAGATCACCGCAAATGATAAAAGGTTTGGGAATTGAAGACAAGTGATTGGCAAGATCGATCCACACTTGTTTACGGAGGGGGTATTAAGGCGGAGCGTAGATGAAAATGATAACCCAGCTAGAATTATAGTCATTCACTTGGAACGCCGCGAAATGATTAGTTGAGAATAGAAGAGAAGGAGCTTGTGGTAGAGAAGAAAGAACCCAGAATCCCCCTTGGTAACCCTTAGAACCCGTACTTGGAACCATATGCAATGATTGATAGAGTTTCAAAACCCCCTGGAAACGAAGCTGAATAGTATTCAAGTTCTTGCATTTAGGTTCGCAGATAAAAATAAGATCAGGATGATATTTCCCACACATTTTCTCCAATCGTGTTAACGTGAATTTACCATTAATACCACGAACATTCCAACTTAAAGCAAGCATTGTGACTAATTTTTCCCTCTGCTTCCCAACAAAACAGACCCAAATCCACAAACTGGATAAGAACCACAAAACACTTGAGAGATACCACAGACTAGCAAAAAAGATGATAACAAGTACAACAAGATTAAAGGAAGAACGCATTAAGGCTACCATTGCAAACCTGAAGGAATAGACACAACCAACAATCAAGAAAGTTAGAATAAACGCAGACAAAGAGTAATTAGGGAGCGGAATTAACGAGTTTGCGAACAAAGTTAAAAAGGCGTGAGCAGCAGTCAAAAACAAAAACAGCAAAGCTTTCAAGAAACCACAGGAAATGGGAAACAGGGGTCACCTGGTTGTCCATCAGGGTCCGATCTTGTGCTGGTGCTTGATAAAATGTGTTGGAGAATGGATGAAGCATACTCTGGTTGGCTCTATCATAGATCCTCAGCAGGATAGCATCTTTCATCGAGTTCAGAAGAGAATCAGGATTAAGAGAGTTAGAGAGTAGTGAAGAAACAAAAGATTGGAACGAGTCCATAGGATCAAAGGGTTGGACCAGATTATCAGACAACCTTAACCGCTTGCGAGTGGGGTTTCCTGGGTCGTCCTTCCAATTCGCATTAGTTTCAGAGCATTCCTCCACATTCACACCATGCACCTTCGTATCCTGGCAACCCCCTTTGGCATTCGGATTATTGCAGTGCACATGGTAAATATTGACAGTCTAAGCCCCCTCAACGCTCTCACGTTCCACAAAGGCACCACATTTAGTAGGTTCGCAGTGTAGAGTGGATTTTTCATCCTGAACAACTTTTCCTTTGCCCTTCTGCTTGTCTCTAGATGAGATGTCTTCAGTAAACAGAGATCGAAGAGTCTGTCCTTCAGAAAAGACATCACCAGCTTTCTCTTCAGACTTTAGTTTCGTAGGACATTATTCATCATCACAGTCCATTTCCATAGGGAGTAATTCCTCCGACTCCAGTGAGAAAATAGCAGAGTTGATAATTGGTTTGCGATTACCATCTTTCAGATTAGAGATTTTGATTGTTTTGAGCTCCAAGAATTTCTCTAAGGCTTTTGTAGAGAAGATCTTGGAAGAACCCGAGAGTATAGGCCGAGTTTTCTCCTTAACAAACGAACCAGCCAGCGGAATATCTATATTAGGTAGACCATCTTGCGATTTCTTATGGGGGCAGGAATGGTCACCGTGAGAAAGACATCCACATCTTGAGCACAACATCTTGATTTCAAAAAGGCATTTGACTTGGAAAGCTTCGCCCTTGGTGTTATGGATTGAAACTTGCATTTCAACCGGCATATTTAGGTCATACATGACCTTAACACGAGCAGCATCAGGAGGGAGGCCCAGAGCTTTAAGATTTAATTGGATGTCCATCACTTTCCCAAGACACGACGCCGCAACAGACAACAACTTTTCATTGTAACAGTCTTCCCGAACATTATGGAGTTGAATCCAAAGTGCCAAAGGAGGTGCCAAATCTCCAACAGAGAATTTGTCAGGAAACGGGATCAAAGCGAGATGTAAGAGGCTTGATTCCATTCCCAGGCTCTGATCCATTATTTTGAGGATCCCTTTTATCCTGTGGCGTTGGATGCGCATCGGGTGGTGGAGGACATCCGGCACTGTCTTTTGTTTGTACTGTCTTGGTCGGTTCGTTTTATTTCTAGATGGGCTAACTCTGTAGCCAACAATCTAGCTAGGAAGGCCCTGTCCGTAGCAGGAAGGACTGTATGGCCTAATTCCACTCCTTGGCTTCTTGAAGTCTGTACTTAGATGTCTTGGCTTTTTCTTGCCCTCCTTTTAATTGAAGATCAGTTTACAAAAAAAAAAAAAAAAAATGGGGAAAAAATCGTTAATGATAGTTGTAATATACTAAATAGAGGGTACAAAGACTTCAACTCCTTCGAAAAAAAACCCTTTGTCCTCATCTAATGAAGAGTTTTGAGGTGAGCAAATCAAACAATCAAGCATCGCATTAGGATTTCCAATTTCCCTGTTCGAGCATGCTCATTCGAGTTTCCATTCCAGTATCATTGTGTATCCATATAATTATTATGGTGGGGAAGAAGAGTAAGGGAAAGGGAAGGCAGAAGATTGATATCAAAGCGGAATCAACACGAAGGTTACCAATATGTTACATTCTCAAAAAGACGGGAATGGGTTATTTAACAAGGCAACCGAGCTTAATATCTTGTGCGGAGCCGAGGTTGCATTAATGGTCCTCTCCTGCTAGTAAGGGCTATTCTTTCACTTACCCCTTTATTTATTCGATGATTGCTCGTTACATCTATGGGGCAGAAAACTTTGCAGTTGTCCAAAACAATTTTGTCTGAGAACATAGACAGCAACTCATCCAAGTTAGAGAAGAACTCAACTGAGAAGAGATATTTAATGGATTGATTGATAGTCTAAACAGGTTATGAAAGTGGGGTTTTTCACTTAAGAATCAACTTTTAGTCTGTACCCTCTACTTAGTATATTACAAGTGTCATGCTATGGTATTGCACTTCCGTGCACAGCAAACGTTTTTTTTCCGTTCTGTTGACTTTTTTTAAATTGAATCTTAACTAATGAAATCTTAACTTTAATCAGCTGGAATACATAAAGGATAAAAGACCATCAAACCATTGTTGAATTAGACAATAGATCATAGCATCCTAATCCTTCATTTTGTTTCATTCGTTTGTAATTTTTCAGATGATTACAGTGAAGGACGATTGGATTCGTCCATTTCCACAATTTGGTTGGAGCAACATCCATACAAATGCCTTCGACCACGGCACACTGGAGCACGATAACATACACAATAAGAAGAAACAGAGGAATTTCCTTCTTCATATTCTTATTGGCATTGACATCCTTTGTCAACCTCTGCCATTGTGTAATTTTCCAAATTGGTAAACTACCATCAAATGCTAAACCATTCCAAAGAGAAAGTAGGAGCTTGATTCCATTCGAATCTCCTAAAAATGGAAAAAAACCATACTTAGGGCTGTAAGGATGACCATTGCCAATAAAACCTAGAATTAGCTGAAAAGACATCTGAATTACTCGGTGACAATTGTAGACATTAAAAATACAAGTAACATGAAGATGCAGGGGTGCCTAGCCTCCATTTTGGGGTGCCAATACAATTTGCTTAATATCTAAAATTGTGACACTCCATACAGGTGTCAATTTGCTCCAAGGGGCTTGGGATCATACCAATTTAAGGCGATTGTCGATATAACAGAATTGGATAAAAACGCATATTGAAATCAGCATCTAATGATCCCGAGCTAACAAATACATGATTCCAATAAGAACATTAACAGAACCAAAATCACTTAAATTATAAAAAAAAAATCCTGCTTTGGATAGAATTTCTAATGAAACAAAATACGCTCTTCATAAGGAAAAAGTAAAATCACGGGAATAAAATGTGAATCCTCAATGAGAAAACTTAGTGCGCTCTTATGCCAAGAAAAGTAATGCCATTAAAGCTTTGGTGCAACCATTATCACCATCCCAAGTCTCCAAACAAAAAGGGCAATGTGATTCAGAATATTCTGTTGGGCTTTCCCATGGTACTCTTCAGGTATAAGCAGCGTACCTGGTTCAGGTCAAACGGATGAGAAAACGAAAAAGAAACACAAGGGTATTATTATACCAAACAGTTAAAAGAAACTGGGATGCAAGGGTACTCACGTTTTGCCAATTCTTCTTCAAAAGGGAGACCAGAAAATTGACACTGAGCTGCACATTTTGGAAGATCTGCTTCTCTTCCATGCCACAGTTACCCACAGCAACCCCCATGCAAAGAACTTTCTTAAGCTGGAACTTAACCATGGCCTTGGTCTCATTCACCTTTGACTCAAGAGACTCTTGGTGGGAAACCAGAGTTGGAAACTTACCAGCCTTGTTAAGACCTGGACCAAGAAGCCTAGGAATCTGCTTAATAATTGCCTCTGATGCAAGAAAAGCATGGTACTTCTTTGCTAGTTTCTTCACCAGCTTCTTATTCTTGTTCATTTTTTTTAAAGCCTCGACGTCCATGGACTCCAATCCAATCCTTTCAGCCTACAGTTTAAAGAGAGGAATAAAATGGAGATCAACACAGGGAGAGGGAGGGGGAATAGATGCTCAGCTACCCAAATAACATTTAGTTTAACATCACACCTCCTCAACATGCTGAGCATCTCCAAGCATGCAAACCTTCATTTTGGGGCGAGGGATGTGAGGCAATTTCACAGAACCACTGAAACGCTTATCTTTCTGTGGGTCATAGTTCTTCAGACCAATTTGAAGCTCTATTGTCTCTGTAAACTTTCGGTTCTTTTCCTTGACAGCGGCCATGACCTGGCCGATGGCCTCCCTCAGAACATCACTCTGAAGCTTACTGCAAGTATGGACATGAACAAGGGGGACCAACCAAAGAGTAAGGATGGATTGGCAATGCTATCTCATTTTTTTCCACTCCAATGAAATGAATAAAATGCATTGAGGAAGGTCATGAAAACAACAAAAGCAATACGAAAAGCAATACCCCCTTCAGCATCTATTTTGCAATATTTCTATCCCATCGGAGTAAACCCTAGAGCAATCCTTATTCAAGATTTTATGTCCACAAATTTGAGAAACAAAAACCCTTATATTCACTGCAATCTCAGAAGGGCATCGGATTTCAAAATCATGACGCAGATCTAATCTAGGTGAAGAAGTTATTGTAGCTTCATGAGATGCACTAATGAACTTAAAAATTTACCAGGGAATCATCATAATAACGTTAAATAAAGAAATGATATAAGAAAAGATTATCGGGTGCATACTGTTAATCATTCTAAAATGATCTAAACAAAGCGAAGAGATGCAAAACTGAACAATAAACTAAGCAAGATCTCATAGAATACTCGACTCAGGTTACCAAAAAGACTGTCGAGAAAAACAAACTAAAATCAAAATGAAGTTGAATCAGAAATCTTACCTCATTGTTGTTTGCTTTTCTTTCTTCTACAACTAATGATAAAGACCTAATTCAGAAAGGAAAACGAAAAAAGATGTGAGTCTATATGAATCAGAAATAGCAGAGATTTTACACAGCTACCGGACCAAAAACTAGTAACGATTGCATAAAATGAATCAAAAGAGATCAGTACGGTAGCCTGAAATCTCCCGTGGAAATATTCAATGAGAGACAACGAGAGCCGATTTAGGGTTTAGAGACTTACAAAGTGTCTGCAGAGCCGCAGAGGATGAGAAGGCAATGTAGAAAGAGAGGCGAGAATTTAAAACCCTAAGACCTGTGAATTCCGAATAGGAATCTCAAGTCTCTCAATAAATCCAACGGTGAGAAACACAATCTAGGGTTGAGGAGAACGGTTTATGGGGCGGACCCAGAAACCCATGGGTCAATACTGCTTATTATTTTTCGGGTCAGCAGAGCTCGGATTTTTTTGGAACCGAATCACTCGCTTCTCAGACGTTGTGACTTGTGAGAGTCAAGGTTTCGGTAATCTGTACGGTTTCGGTACGGTATCAACTTTGAATACCGAAAACCAGAACCGTACCATACCAAATTTAAATAGTTTCGGTATTTACAAAAATGGTTTGGTACAGTTTCGATATTAAATCCGTACGGGAAAACGGTTTAAATACGGTATCTAGTGCGATACAATTTTGGTACGAATGAACTTATGCCACTTTTGTGATTAGTTCATTAATATCTTAATGAAATTGTGATCAACCAATCGATATAATTTCAAATTAACATAGATAAAACAAATAAATCTAATTAATAGAAACAAAACAAGTAAATCTAAGAAGATGAGTGAATGATGAAACGAAAAATTAAAACAGGGAATTAGGGATAGGGAAAAGGTTAAGTGTTTTAAGTGTAAAATTACAATTTATATCTCTTAATTTGGTACCGTACTGACGGTATGAATATCTAAAACCGGAATCGTACCGAAGAAATTTGGTTTCAGTACATACCGTCGGTGCGGTTTTAGACTGCGCGGTTCGGTATGACACCCTTATGTGGACTATGGCTTTTCAACCGATTTGTTTCTCAAATTTTTTTTTTTTGGGTTGTTAATAAATACAAATGAAATTGCGAGATTGCTCAACTAAATAACCAATATCTTCTTCTTTCTTCTTTTTGATCAAATGGTCATGGCCTCATGGGTTCGACTCTTGTCCTCTACCTCACATAGAGTAGGGAGGAAACATTCCAACCTACATGGTTGCAGGGGTGGAACTAGGATTCAATATTAAGCCCGAATAATGAAAGTATAGATTAGGGAAGCACCAATGTTTTTTCACCACACGTAGTGTGTGGGCCCTTATAAGATCCATTGGGGGTTTCACTTATGAATTATTTTAGGGATAATTACTGTTGTCCACCTGTAGTTTGATTTTATTACTGATAAAACCTTGTTATTTACGAAATTACTGTTGCCCCCTTCCTCATAACGGTGTTAAGTAGCCGTTAAGTTTGAATATATAATGTCTAATTTGCCCTTCATTAAAATTAAGAAATCAAAAGACGATGCTACCCCATTTATAAAAATCAGATTAAATGTCAATTTTACCCTAAACTTCATTTATTTTGAATTAAAGAAATGGGCAAAATCTAAATTCAATTTGGTTTCCCGCCTTCACTAAGCTTCATTTATTTTGAATTAAAGAAATGGGCAAAATCCAAATCCAATTTCGTTTCCCACCTCCACTAAACTTCATTTATTTTGAATTAAACAAATGAGCACAATCTAAATCCAATTTGGTTTCCCACCTTCATGAAACTTCATTTATTTTGAAAATATTTTAGGGCCTGTTTGGTTACATGAGTCTAAAGATTTCAAATATCTAGATATTTCAAATCTATAGATTTAAAATCTATGGAGTTATAATTTATAAAATTAGATGTTTGGTTGTGGAATGAAAAATGTGGATTCATCCTACAAAACTATTTGATCGACGTGACTTTTGTGAATGTGCAAATGTATAGGTTTTTTGAAATCTCTAGATTTCACCAATTACCCATAAATCTACAGATTCACGTTTTTAGTGTAAAAAGGTGAATCTATAGATTTCATGAATCTAGAGATTTTTACAACCAAACGGGTATAATTCTCAAAATTTATGAATCTAGAGATTTGAAATCTCTGGATTCATGTAACCAAACAGGCCCTTAGGTGATATTCAGTTTCCAATTCGAGTTGAATTTGATTTTCCTTTTTCTTCCGTTTCTATTTGAGTTTTATTCAATCATTCTTTTTTTATTTGGTGGTTTTTTTTATAGAATAAAACGGATTAGAGTTATATTTTTCTCCACAGTTAATTAAGGGTATTATTGTAACTTGAGAAAAGGGTAAATAAGTAAAGAGATAAGTATAAGAATATTTTGGGTTTTTGATAAAATATAAAAATGTCACATAATCAGTAAACTAACGGAACTTAATTGTAGGGGGCAATAGTAATGGTAAACAAAGTTAAAGGTTGGATTAGTAATTTTAAAAAGTATAGGGGATACAATAGTAATAAAATCAAAATACAGGGGGTCAGTAGTAATTATTCCATTATTTTATTATATTAAAGAATAGACCCACATATTTTGTGGGACCCACACATATTTGACAAAAATAGATAAATTATTGATAATGACATTTTCTTTTCAACAATACATAGGTAAATTATAGAGGTTCGGTATAAAAAAAATGACTTCAACCATAAAAAGTTAGATGCAAACCAATGGTAACTATAGACATTTTATTCACAATATAAAATCAAATAATAAAAATTGCTAAAGAAAAAAAGAAATAAATAATATAAAATCAAATAAATAATAACAAAAAAATGAGAAAAACATAAACGATAAATTAATTGAGAAAGAGAAAGGGTACCTAATTGTGGAGATGATTTTTTCCAAAATTTTCCTTAACCCACGCTTACATAAAAGGAAGAAGAAATAAGAAGAAATAAACAAAAGAGAATAAATAAGAAAAAAAAAGAGAGAGAGGAAATATAGAGAATAAATAGGGATTGAGGAATTAGTTTTTAACTAGAGATGACACTTATACCCATTATTTTACTTTTTAAAAATTGTTTTCAATATTAAAGGGGGCACATAGTGAAATTCTGCATGTGAGAAGATAAAAAACTAGAAAAATGAAGGAAATTAATATTAAAAAAAATAAAATCAAGGGAAACATAACAAAATAAATAAAATTAATCTAAAGGGGGCATGGTTGGATTTTGATATATTCAAACATTGTAATTTTGAGGGAATAGTATCAAAAGACATTTGTTTGGGGAAGAGGGGTATTTTAGCTTTATAATGAAAAATGTAGATCTAGTGAGAAATTCCTCTTAAAATATGTAACTTGGGTAACTTGGTTTAGTGAAGGAGTATACCAAAACTTATGACCCTTGTGATAATTCATCTTAAAACAATTTCTAATGTTTCTTGCTTCAAAAAGTAGAAAAATTTCCGACGAAAACCGCTTGATAAATCCGTTTTGCTTCGCATGATTTTTGCAACATAAATTGAAATTTATGAAAAGTTTTTGTTTTGAACAACACTTTTGATGCAACAACTACTTTTCGAAGCAAATTGAGTGCAAATTGGAATGATCAAGTGAGACAGTTTTAAAAGTGGTATTTATAGATTTTGGCAAATTTTATAAATTATATTATAATATCCAATATTGTTCACATAAACAAATTCAATCAAATACACACAAATATTGTTTATACTCTAAAAGCTAGTTTTATCGAACACCTAAAAAAAAATATATTTATGCTTCCAGAAACACTTATAATTGTTTTTTAGTATTTCTTGAAACAAAAACTCTTGAGTTCTCAAGGCTATTTTTGGTATCAATTCTCATTCTCTATTATATCTATTTAAAAGAAATAAGTACAAAAATTCATTATTGGTCAAGAATGAAAAAATGGTTTGGTGAATTTTGTCAAAAATAAGTTATAGAATAGAAAATAAGTTTGATATGTCAAAATAAAAAAATTGTTAGAGAATGATAGTGAACAAGTGAGAAAAGATAAAAAAATATATGATTTTTTATAAATGAATATGTATTGACTATTTTATCCTTATCCTAACTATAATATTTTAAGTAAATATTTTCATAAATGAAGAGAATGAAATTCTCACCATAATCCATAATAGACTTTTCTATTATGGATTATTTTGAAGGCTTTTATATTATTTTAAATAAAACTAAAACTGATAATAAGTACCAAACAATTTAAAATAATAAAAATTCTCATAATTAAGAATGATAATTGATACAAAAAATAGCTGGGCCTGTTTGGTTACGTGAATCCAGAGATTTAAAATCTCTGGATTCACAAATGGGAGATTTTTACCTGTTTGGTTGTGTGAATCCCTAGATTCATGAAATCTAGAGATTCACATTTTTACACTAAAAACGTGAATCTGTAGATTTATGGGTATGAGGGGAAATCCAGAGATTTCACCCATACTATCAAAGCGTTAAACATTTAAACCATAATTCAATAAATAATTTTTTAAGATAAATCTAGAAATTTCATTCCAAAAATTCAAACTAACCAAACAGTTAATTTTATGAACCATGACTCTAGAGATTTGAAGTCTATAGATTTGAAATCTCTAAATTTTTGAAATCTACAGACTCAAGTAACCAAACAGGCCCTTAAAAGAGTCATAATTTTTCAGATTTGTAGGATTTTGTTTTAGGAAAGTTGTAATTTTTGAAGAAATAATATAGAAATATAATGATGGACAAGTACGGGTATTTTTGTCAACTAATGAAGATATATAAATCTTCAAGTGTCCTGTAAAAGATGATACTATTGAGAATGAATAGGACTAATTTGGTTTAGTGAAAATAATACACGAGAACTTCAGTTTGTAATTTTATGTGTCAACTTATCAATTTATTGACAATTGCTATGGTACCATTCAAAGTTGTTCAATCTCTTCTTCCATGACCTTGATTGGCTACATTATAATTGTACTAAGGATGCACCAGTTTTTAGTAGAAATACTCCACCCGACTTAGAAATCTCAAATCCATGGATACTTGGGTGCAAATGTGGTAAAATATTCATATAGCTTCAACCATGTTTTGCAAGAGGCTATTTCAATATGAAAAATAAATAAAAGTGATGTGAGAATTCTTTAAAAAAATGAGAGAATTCACCAAAAAAAATCCACTAGGATGATCAAATAGCCGTTTGTTATGTACATTATGGTCTAGATCGTTAAACTGGTACGAACTATTCGGTTGAGGACATTTGCATAGATCCGGTTTGAAGAATTGCCCAAGCGCTTTTTGGTAAGCCACTTATCAGAGTAATGTTGGCCTTGAAGAACGTCCCTCAGTGAATGCCACGTAGCATTGAGACTTCTTGGCATAGACTTTACGTGGCGTTTATAATGTCAATTATCTGCGAAAGTAACACTGCAAAGGGATTCGGCTCATCTTTATCCAAACATTAGTCAGTGCATTAAATTCAACATTAAATGTTATGAGGTGCATTAAATGCTTAGTGCCCATCAGGAAGCCTCCCGTTTGTAAATATCTTTTTGAGTGTTGTTCTCTTACAATTTATCTAGAGATTAAAGGGATAGATGTCACATCTAAGCCCACGTGAATCACTGATCAATCTGGGAGAAGGTGCAACATGCTCAAAGCTTTTCTAGGAAGATTGAGTTCTTAACTTGGTGATTAAGTTATCTCCCACCATCAATCTTAACCCTTCATCCCAATGGAAGAGATCCTATGATCAAAATTTGCTTCACAATAACAGAATTATGGAGTTGATATATAAGCAAAACATTCGGAACAGATAAGTAAGCCCAGTTACAGGTAACTCGGCATTAATTATCCTGCAAGTTCCAAAGAAAACATTCCATCTTGGAACATTAACTCCTCAATAAGAGGATCTGCGTTCACTGGAGTCTTATTTAATCATTGGAGATGACTTCCTGTCCCCAAAAGCGGCCCACTCTCACATCTTTTTGATCGAATCTAGTTCGGGTTAGTAGTGGACCAAGTAGCACGCAAGCAGATTTTGGATTAACATTGTTCCATATTTTATGAATAAACCATACATTCTGCGTTCATTAGAGTAAGAAAGCCAATGGAAACCCTTGGTGATAGACTTAAAAAAAAGAGGGTAATTTTCATTTGGACCCCTTGAGGTTTGGTCCAGGTCACTTTTAGTCCAGTTTAAGTTTTCTTTTGCATATGGCTCCCCTGTGGTTCAATAAATGATTAAATAAGGACAAGCTTAACAGAAACGGCTAGTTTAATAATTTTTGTGACGAAAATACCCTTTAAGCTATTAGGCAAAATTTCAATTGATTCTGTACATAACCTGATACTGCGTCAGTAATTGACTTTAGAATTTCAATTGATCCTGTAGTATGGTTCTATCAGATTCATGTTTTGTGGTTGTAATGCTGCTTTTGTTCAACTAACCTTCGATATCGGTTGACCTGAATTTCTATTGAATTCTTGTCATTTTGAAGATGTTGGATCATAGCCATTGCTTCCCGCCTTGCATCTACTGCTTCTGTCCTTGCTTGCTCCAGCTCCAAAGAAACAGCATTGGCAAGATCCTTTCTAATATTGAATAACCTTTTCAATGCCCGTATGTCTTCTTCGAACAATTGATTTCTCCAAGATTTTACAGAGAAATTTAACCAAGAAAAAACATAGCCGCATTGACCAAGTTGCAAAACCTTCACAGCCAAATCAAACATTGTAAGTAGGGCCAACAAAATGCCTAAACTTGGATAAACCCAAGACCGGTTTTAAGAGAATAATGATTAATAGACCACAGATTCTCCATCATCAGAAATCTAAAGATAATCCTCAATCTGTTGAAAGAATGAACGTATAAGACTTGGGCAGCAAAGAAATTCAAATAACAACAAAGAAAAGCAAAGCCTCAAAAGAAGAAGTTTATTTGAAATCCTCAAAAAAAAGGGTATCTTCAGAATCTGAATCAGGAGGAGGCAGAGCTTCTGTAGAAGAAGAAGACATATCGGCATTGAAAAGGTTATTCAAAATTGAAAAGGATCGTGCCAATGCTGCTTCTTTGGAGCTGGAGTAAGCAAGGATAGAAGCAGCAACTGCAGTCAAGGAAGCAATGACTATGATCCAACGTCTTTAGAATGACAAGAATTCACTAGACAGGCCAATCGATATCGAAGGTTAGTTGAACAGAAACAGCATTACGACCACGAAACATGAATATGATAGAACCGTACTACAAAATCAATTGAAATTCTACAGCCAATTACTGACATAGTTATCGGATTATTTATAGAATCAATTGAAATTTTGCTTAATAGCTTAAAGGGTATTTTTGTCACAAAAATTATTATATTAACAGTTCCTGTTAAGCTTGCTTTATTTAATCATTTTCTGAAAACACAAGGGAGTCATATGCAAAAGAAAACTTAAACTAGATTAAAAGTGACCTGGACCAAATCTCAGGGGATCTAGATGAAAATTACCCAAAAAACATTTTAGATCTTATTCTTGTGCTAATAAACTACATTTCATAACTCACTGCCAATCTATTTTTTGTTCTCCAGGCCATCCAAATTGTTCTAAAAATGCTAACACCACTCCATTGGTCCAGCCAAAGCCCGTCTGCAACAGAAATAACCATTAAATATATCTTAGGCTCTTTATCTATTATGCATATATAAAAGAAATAAGTACAAGAATTTACTATAAAATAATCCAAAAAAATGTATATTTACTATTTTACCCTCATTTTAACTATAAAATTTGAAGTAAACCTATGCACAAATGAAGATAATGAAATTCTCACCATAATCCATGATAGACAAAAAAGTCTATTATGGATTTTGGAGGGTTTTTTTTATTATTTTATTTTAAATAAAAATAAAACTGATAATAGATGCCAAAAAGAGCCTTAATCAGTTCCAAGAATTTTTAGCAAATAAATACACTGATCTGGGGGAGGGAGAGAATTTTCTAATAAGGAACCAATATCATAGCATCTTAAAACAAACTTTATATCGGACTCCCTATGTGAATTCCAAATTACACACACCAAAAAAAAATCTTTTAGAAACCAAATAATTTAGTGGTAATTGCTTTATAACTTGTAATTGATCATCAAAGCAGGATCACTACCGTTTACCTACAGATATCCCCTACAAGTTGTTTCTCTATAAAGCATGGATTTTCAAATGAACAGCAAAGTGAAAGAATTATTACCTGAGCTACGTATTCACCAATCACCACCCCCTCCAATCTCACCACAGGTTTCCACATCATATTTTTCAATCATTTTGCCAGTTTTCTTGTAAGCAGCATAGTTTGTCCTGAGCCACCTAAGAGCAATGTCTTTTGCCATGGACCACGCTTCTTTTGATCCAGAATTTGCTAGACCTTCTACAATCATGTGTTGAGTTGGGGCCCAGCCATTAGGAAAATCCCTGTTGTTTTTACTTTTATCAGAACAAAGAAAAGAAAGCTATCTTCGATCTATTCATGAGTGAACGACACATCCAAAACCCACATACCATTGTTGTCCTGAATTTGTTAAGGAAGTAGCAATCCCAGCAGCACAAAGCAAACCGGAACTCTGGAGACTTTTCAGAACCCTTTCCACCAATTCTCCATCTTCAAAATCAAGTAAGATATCACTCACAAAGATCATGTTAACAAATAAGTCATTATGTTGTTGGTCTGTATGTGACTTTTTTTCCTGGCATGTGGTAGGTTATGGAAAGAGGAATGTAGAAAAGGGTAAATTACTCTGCTGCATTCTGTTGTATGATCTCTGGCTTAATAAAAAGATGGAATGAGCAACAGGAAAACAGAGCCGGGTTGTCTATAAGCCAACAATTATAAGATGATTACACAATATTCTGACAGGATGAAGTACTACTGCAAATAGCATATCTGGAAAGTCAGTTGATAATAGAGTAAACTAAGAGAAAGTGAACCTGAGTTAAATGATTCAATCCATATGGGAATGAAGTTTGAGACAAAGCTATTCTGATTCTGGTTCTGAATCTCCCATCCAGAAACCTCCTGAAAAAAGCATCAATACAAAGGAAATCAAGAGAAATTAAAAAATTGATTGTTTACAACTGTCTTAATCTCTTATTATGTTACTTTACTTCGCAAGTTTGGTTGTTTATGAGCCAGTAATCAAGCCACTGGCCCTTCTCTTCATTCCAAAAGATGGACTTAATAGCCTTCTTTCTTGCTCGAGAAGCCTCCAAGAAGCGTTCCAAAGTTTGATTTTCCCCTAGTATCCTTGTCATAAAAGCTATGTCTAGCTCCATCTGAGATAAAGGGATATATCACTTCATGTCATGTTGAGGCCATACTGCATCATAAAAACATTCAGCATTTCAAATTGAAGCACTTCTGAAAAAGTTTTTTCAGGCATACCTTGAGTATGTACGCATTGAGATCAACAGGTATGATTGCTGTTGTAACCAATGTTGCGAAATCGGATGTGTTCCTGCAGTGAAAATCCATAGGGTAAAAATATCTCCATAAATATTGATTTCTGATGCTGTAAAAGTTCCAGCAGCAGATGTCAACTCTGGTTGCCCCAAATGATACTTAGCAAGTTTTACTATTTCAATCAAATTAATATAACTATTCCTTCTGGATGGTCCGAACTTTTCTGCTACACTGCATTTGTCTTGAAATTGTTTTTACATCCAAAAAGTTGTAAACAACATCATTTTCATTGGACCCCATGAGTGAATTTATAGTTTATATGTGTGCCAACTATTTTTAATGAAGAAGATGTTACAGCTTCTAACGGAAAAATCCTCATACATATTCTTGGTCATGCTGTATGCATCCATGCATCTAAATGGGACTGTAAGATGGTAAACCGCTCCTTGATGATCTCATATCAAAATATTAGACTGATAGGGGAATCATAACCAACCGTAGTATCAAGCGTAGAACCATCGGTGACCAGAGGTATGAACGTAAAAATGTTTATTGACTAATCGTTAGAACTTTTAGGCCATGGTTCATCATTCGGGTAGACTAAATTCCATAGTTGGCATAATAAGATAAGCCCCAAAAGATAATGATAGATGAAAAATATATACATCAAGAATATAGTAGATCACTCCACAGCTGAAAGGACAATGTGAAAAACTTTACCTCATCCATCTTGTACTGAAATCCCATCCAGATTCAGCTGCAGTTGCTACTTGGCGGTAAAGTTGCTGTTTCTCAGAATCATGCAAAAACTTCGAGGCATTTCTTTTATCCTAAAAAATCAGAAAATTTTTTTGGAAAAATAAGTCAACATTAACATCAACTTGTTGGCAAACAGTTAAAGACTAAACCAAAAAGAACATACTATAGTTAAAGATTCTGGTCTAGGTTTGTTCCACATTGCATAGTATCGACTTAAAGTGTGATTGCATGCTTGATTATCTTGAATGGTCACCTTGTGGATGCCTATCAGAAATTATTTCCAAGTTTTAGCTTAAATCACAAATAAAATGGTTCTAAGTTAATGCTACCAAATACCTAATCCTGAAAAATTAGGCAATGGAGGCAGTAACCTCAAACTAGTATATCAAAGGGAAACCAATTTCCAGGTACCTGTATTCCAGAAATCATGTTCTTTGAGAAGTGAAGGAAGTGCTCTTTCCAGAAGGTCCAAATCATTAGTTCTCATGTATATCTCCATTATCATAGAACTCAGGAGCGGGGGCTGGCTGCAGGCAGTACCATAATGCTGATAACTAAATCTTGAAGAAATAATGAGCAGCAAACAGAGCAAAACTTGAAGTATATACAGTAAACAGGATCCAGCCACCAAAAGAAAAAGAGACAAGAAGGTCCATAACAGAAATTTGATAAAAGGTTAAAACAAATATTCATTAATGTTCATCCAAAAAATATTCATTAGTGTGAGAATTCACTTTATAGCTCAGAAACAGAGATCTGATGTAGGTCTATCTTGTAATCGGATGTTATTAAGTAATTCAGTGAAATTATGCAGATGATGCATAGTAACATAGCTGATTGGGTAGGATAATCATGCCAACTAGGAGATGGATCCAGCATAAGAGATCCCTATGCCAAATATTCACAAAATTGGAAGATTTAGTCCTCTGTTTACCAATTAGCTTCTCAATTTTCATGTAGGAATAAACAAAACAGAGTAGATGATCTACAAATTGATTATCAACTCCTGATTCAATCAACTAACAGATCCTGATTAGGCTGTTTTCTTTTGGAGTTACAAAGCTGAGAAAATAGGTAGAAGAGGAAATTAGGAAATCTTACCTTCGATTAGTATAATAAGCCCTTGCACCATTCAGGACATAACCGTATTTCTAGTAGATAAAGAAGATTCAATGCAATTGACTTCGCGGTGGCATACATTTTGCAGACCAACAGACCCCTGCAGAACCAATAGAGTATTTCTAAAAGATAGTGAATAATCTTTGAAGAGCATGTCATAATAATGAGAATAAACCACCGAACCATTACTCAGTTTTAGCAGGATAAACTAATGATAACCTAAAAACGCCCTTCTCCAGTTTCAATAATGTCGTTTGGGGAAGAGTCACTTAGAGAACAAAAGATGGTAGCCATGTTTCTAGATGTTTACTTTGATTTGACTAAGCAAGCATTTTGATTTGAGCATCTCCAAATTCCAACAGACTTCTTAGGATCGAGCTCTGTTGAGGCTGCCTTAGGTTCGCCCGCTTAAACGGGTGCTTGCTGGCTCTGTATAAGGAAATATTAATCGCACCTATCCACAAGTCTGGACTTTTGGAGCAACAAAGCTACAGACTAATGGACAGTTCTAAAACTCACAATTCACACTTTCTCCAACAGAATTGAAACCAGTGATTTGAAGTGCAGTTGTGATATTTTAGGTCATAATCACAGTAGTAAACCTCTCGGAATAGCGATCCAGGAATAATGAAACTGGATAAAATGAACATTAAGTATAATGTATGAGGAAAAATCAAACCTAACAACCCAGTAAGAATCCCAGTAGTAAACCTCTCTGAATCGCGATCCAGCAATAATGAATGGTTCAGGCAAAGGCAGAAGCGTATGTAATTCAGGATGTTCTTTGACCCCATCAGCAACTTTTCCGCTCAAATTCTTCCACAGTGAATGCACTTCCAGGGCCCATTTCCTCACCTCTGGATTTTCCACTTTGGGCAAAAACCCAATTGGCTCCTCCACGAAATCTGGAGGCTCGAAGTACAACATGTCGCTTCCGGCACTGTCCATATACGTCTCTATAAACCTTTGAAGATCCTGAACAGGAACCGTTCCGTTCTCCGTCCTCGGAAGCTTGTTGTAAGCATCCTCTGTAGTGGAAAGATTCAATTTGAGTGGCATATCAATGTAAAGCTTGGGATCGTAATTCGAATCACCAAATGAAAGAAGAGCGTCTGATTGTAAACGTTCAAGAAAGGCGATTAGTGGAATAGTGGCTTTAACTGGACCTGAATCGGAGAGGTTGCAAAGAGGTAAAGCTTCTGAAACAGTATTCATGGCTGTAAAGAAGTAGAAGAACAAGAGGCGCAAGAAGATTACACTGGGGCTTTTTAGGAAGCTTGTTCTTAGAATCTTAGGTGGCTCCGCAACACTCTGTCTTTATTCTTAGTTTTTTTTGGTCAAAAAAAAACCGCAACACTCTGTCATTGGTATGTTACGGGTCTAGGGTTTCTACTCTCTGGTCAGTCTTATCCGATTTCTACTGGTATCCTATCCGATTTCTTCAAAGTCCTGTGATCATGGGGGACTGGCAAGATCTTGCTCAATCAGTACTAATCGGTCTCGTTTCCTCATTCCTTGTTGCAAAGCTTATATCCATGGTCATTTCATTCAGAGATGACAACCTTAGGTTGACACGCGAAGAGCATACTCCGTCCATATCATTTGAAGCTGAATATGAGAAGCCTGATGC
Source organism: Hakea prostrata (assembly GCF_041222555.1). Classification (NCBI taxonomy): domain Eukaryota; kingdom Viridiplantae; phylum Streptophyta; class Magnoliopsida; order Proteales; family Proteaceae; genus Hakea; species Hakea prostrata. The sequence goes on from NC_142604.1 coordinate 27,908,541, forward strand.
TGTCTTGGAAAATCCTAGTGCCGCCGCAGAAGAGAAGCTCTGTGCGGGTGAAGAAAATCAAGATATTACCGAGAACCCGAGCAAGGACAGCGAGAGTTATTTCGAAGAGGATGACGATGATGATGACGATTGGGAAGGAGTTGAGACTACGGAGCTTGATGAAGCATTTAGTGCTGCTTCGACTTTTGTTGCTGCTGCTGCTTATCGTTTATCACAGAAGGTCTCTACCGAGGTTCAATTGCAACTTTATGGTCTCTATAAGATCGCCACCGAGGGCCCTTGCAGCACACCACAACCCTCAGCCCTCAAAATGTCAGCTCGTGCTAAGTGGTATTTCTCTATGCTTGTTATTAGGTTCTCATTTTCAAGCATTCAACAACAATAAAAACAACATAGCTTTATATAACACAGTCTTATCCACGGAACATAATTTCGGCGAATTATTTCGCCCCCGGCGAAACGAGATTTGCCATTTTCGCCGGAAAATCGCTTATCCACGGAACATAATTTCGGCGAATTATTTCGCCCCCTGGCGAAACGAGATTTGCCATTTTCGCCGGAAAATCGGCGATTTTCCGGCGAGCTCACGAAATTCAGGCGAAAATTGCCGAAATCCATGCCGAGCCTGAAATACTTTGCCTGAAATACCTCAAGTCTTCAACAAAGATGCCGGCGTCGGCCAAGATGCTTGGATTTCAAGTCTGCAACTCCGGAAAATGTCGGCGAAATCTCCTCCGTCGTCCCCATCGGAGCTCTCTATTTGCTCAGCCTCTGGTTCTCAAACTCCGGCTACATCTACGGTGGCTGATACGAATATCCAAGTGTACCCTGTCCCTGATGAATAGTTTCAGATTCCAACCTGCAGAAAAAAGAAAGAAAAAGACAGCGATGAAATCATGAAACGCTAACCACTGATTATTATTGATTCTATTGAAGCCCTTCAGAACCGATTGATAAGAAAAGTAGAAAACCCAAGTAGCTAGGTATTCTTTGGAGAAACCTTCAAATGCTCCGCCTCACCAACTATTCTTTCATCCCTAATGGTCTTAGAATCCATTAACAGAGAGAACGGCATCGAAGCTATCAATTTTCTCTTACTCTCTTTTGGAAATCGTATGGGTTCGTCAAATGAAGAAGAAAATGGAGAAGAAAATGGCGACGAAATATGGGTTACTCTCACTCTCTCAGGTGGTGCTGACTGCTGAGAAAACTATGGATGCCTGAGCCCTGAGGCCGAGATATGGGTTACCTCCGAAATTTTATCGCCGATTCTCTGGCGAGATTTCGCCATATCGTTCCATGGTCTTATCCCAATTAAATGGGGTCAACGACATGGATCCCTACTCTCCAATCAGCGAAATCATGCAAGATACGAGGTCTGTATTCACTCACTACTTAATACTTATCGATGAATCATTTTAGGCTTCCCCTGCCTATTTTAGTTCCTTTCAACTTGATTCGAAGCACTCCTCTGCACTACCCAAAAAGTTTAAAAGATAGAAGTACACAAACAAAAATAAAAGGCTCTTTTTGTGCTGGAGATCCGTAAAGGCCTTGAAAAAAATTTGGCATGCCACTTCAAACAATTCTATAACTTGTCATGTATTAGAACTATTACTCCCAACTCTTAACTCTAATATGGCCATTCATAACTTTATCCTCCTTGGAGTTATATACATCCCTCTTATCTTCTTCAGTTATGCATAGTGTATCTATATATTGTATATAGGTATCAGCTAGATGACCAAGTTCGGTGGTTGGCTTGCTGCTTTCTTTTTAGACCTCTCCAATGCCATGGTCCCCTTGCTGACTAGGTAATTATGCAGATCAATGCCAATTAAGGTTTTGAAGGGCTTGGGGGTGAGGGTATGTATGTTAGGCCTTTGCTAGGCGAGGCTGGGCTTGGGTTTAGTTAAGCCTGGCCATTTGACACCTCACTTTATCTTACAAATAATTTCCTCCCTTATCTTGGGTTAATGTTATGAAGATTTTAATAGTTGTTCACCTGTGCTTTCCCCACAATTCTCTTTGCTTTCTTTTGGCAAATTTTACATTTTTGGTCCTCTACCTCCTTAGTTCTTGGCCATGCCCTAAAACTAGGTTTCTTGGTCTTAATGACTACTTCAACTTCATCAACATCAACAAGCCTCGTTATCTGACTGCAAATCTCTTTACGGGCATGATGGTTACTTTCCAATACTCTTCGAAAACCTTTAGCTACTTTTTAATAAGTTGTCCCATTAGACATTTTATTAGTGTCTTCCTGAAAGAGCAATAGTTGTAGACTAGTCACATTGGATAACCAGTCCATCATAAACTTCAAGGCTACAAAAAAAGTCAAACAATAGCAAGGAAGGCCTAGTTCCATCCTTAACTAATAAGGTGACACAAACTGACTATGAAACTAATATAACGAAAGAGAAACATAAAATAACAGAACAGAAGGTATATGTCCAATAACTAAGCTTTGTCTGACTCATTGCATCACATACTTAATTTCCTTGTTCAGCGACATTATCAGAATGAATGAATTTAAGGGATCTCCTTTAAGCTTCACCTCCTTTCTAAGGCCAATATCTCCCCTTTGTTTACAAAATTTTAATTAATTAATTCATTTATCATTTATCATTTTTAGGTACATATGTAGGACCACCAGTCTATGTTAAGTGGTTAGGCGCTTCCCTGGTATAATCTTACAGTTCTTATAGAGCAATCTGTTGGGCTTACTTGTTAGGAAGAAATGTATTTAGTTGAGTTTTTTTTTTTGGTAGAAAAATGTATTTAGTTGATAGAGTCCATATATTTTTTGTTTAATAAATGCTCCTCTTTAGATTTTCAAGAGAAGCATTCAACATTGTCTGATTTTAATGATTCAATTTCATTTTTCTTTATATCTTGGTGATTGAGTTTCTCTCAGTTGAATGTCTTTTTTGGTGATTGTTACTTGTTAGGATTTCAGAATTTGAAAGTGCTAGCTTCATCGAGTAATTTGATCTCTACAAATTCAAGATGTGATAGTTTTGAAACTTAAATTATCTTTAGAGTAAATTGACATGTGCTGTATCTTGTCTATTCTATTTTGGGTTTAACTTGATTTTTATTTTGTTGTCAAAGATGGACTGTATAGTCAGAATTTTGAAACCAAGTATATTGATTTCGTGATATATAGGCATATCCAAAGTGGCTGCTACTGTAGTAAACCTCTGCATTAGACTCAAACCTTGCAAACCTTTTACATAACTAGTTAGCTGTTCAGTGGTCCTAATTCGTTTTTTGGGGTATGTTGGATTCTATTAGGAATCTAATAAGAGTTTGTATAGGAGTTAAATTAGAGTTTTCATTCATGTAAACTTCTATTCCTTGTAATAGTCTACTTTCCACTTAATTATAAATAGAGGGCTTGAGATCATTGATCAATAAGCCATTCTGCCAAACATTGTATTTCTACATGGCATCAGAGCCTAAATTCGATTAGGTTGTTCTTCTATTTTTTCTATTTCTTCAAACCCATAAACCCACAGCAGATTACCTTTTTTCTCCAAAACCCTTCACAGTTTTTTCTTGTTCTTCTACAACCTAATTCTGCAACCATCGTTTGGCAGAAATTTTTTCCTTTTCAAACCCATCGCACCGCTGCACTATTGTTTCAGTTCCACCTCGAAGATCAGAGAAGAAAAAAAAAGGGAAAGAAGAAGAGAAGAAGAACCACAACCTGCTGCTGCTTCTTGCGATTAGAATCACAGAAAAAAAAGGGAAAGAAGAGAGAGAAGAAGAACCACAACCTGCTGCTGCTTCAGCTAGAGTTTGCATCGATCGCAAACCCTCACAAATCCATCGCAACCAATTTCTTTCTCTACATTACAGTGGGCTCGACCAAGAAGAAAAGGAAAGAAGAAGAGAAGAAAGAGAAGAAGAGAAGCCACCATCGCCTTCACCTTTGCTTCCGATTTTGGTCACAGCCTCTACCATCAAACCAGGTAACCCTTTCTAAATCCCGTCTCCCTTGTTAAGCTGGCCCTTCAAAAAACCCATTGAGCCATAATTTGTTCCCTAATTTTCTTTGGCCGAACCAGATTTGATTTTTTTCCAAATTCCCAAACCAAATTTAAACCATATTTTAAATCAAATTTACCAAACCAAACCAAACCATTACATATTTGGCTAAACCATATTATTATTATTATTTCTTCTAATCTACTATTTTGTTAGAAAAAAAAAAGAAGGGAAAAAGGAGATTTGATCATATCATTATTTGGCTATTGCATTCTGCGACGTTTTAGTTTTTTTTCAAAAGGTGAAGACTGAAGAACTGCAGACAATTTTTTCAACATGGCCACTATCGATGGTACTACTGCTCCCATTGTATCCGAATATTTTCCCACTCTTCATTCTCTTTTGGTAAGATTTGACGGCACAAATTACTTGATCTGGTCTCGATCTGCTTACCTGACTATTGCTGGAAGAGGACTAGTTGGATACATTACGGGCACCACTATCAAACCCACTACCGCAGGTGTTTTACAGGATAAATGGATATCAAATGACTCTCTTATTATGTCATTCCTTTTGAATTCCATGCATCCAAATATTGCCCGGGGTTACCTATTACTTGATACTGCAGCCCAAATCTGGAAGGCTACTACTGAAACATATGGACAGTTGGGGAATGATGCACAGGTTTATGAGCTACGAAAGAAGCTTCATGAGACTACCCAAAAGGAACTAACTGTGGCCCACTATTATGCTGAGTTGTGATCTCTTTGGCAAGAGTTGGATCATTATGGGGATTATCACCCCACTAATCCAGATGATGTGGCGACATATAAGAAGTACATTGATAAGATTCGAGTATATGGCTTCTTGGCAAGTTTAAACGTGGAGTACGATCAGATCAGAGTGCAAGTCTTAAGTCGTTCTCCCTTTCCTACACTAGAACAGTCTTATGCTCTTGTTCAGTATGAGGAAAGTCGTCGATTAGTCATGCTTCATACTCCTATTACGGAGAAATCAGCTTTACAGTCTGTTCGCACTAAATCTGATCCGGCTAAGGAGATTGTCAAGTGTGAGCACTGTCACAAACCATATCATACCAAGGAAAATTGTTGGAAACTGCATGGGAAGCCTGCTGATTTTGAGCAAAAACGAGCACAAAGACAGGGAAAACCAAAGGCTAATCTTTCTGAGACAGTTTCCACCACACCCTCTGCAGATGTTGGTTTTTCACAGGAGCAGTTGGCTACTCTGCGACGTATCCTGCAGTCTTCTACTGCTGGTACAGCCTCGACCACTGCTTCCTCTACTACCCCTACCAACTCCTACCATGCTACTTCAGGATCTGGTCCTAGGGAAGGAGATTGGACATGGTAAATGGACTTTATTTGCTCGAGCCGATTGGAGGATCTACTTCTGCTTTGACTACATCTTCTAATCCGGTCCATTCGGTAATATCAGACCTTCCTCAGTGGCACAGTAGGCTAGGTCATCCCCCTTTCAAATTTTGTCATTTTCTCTAGATTTGTTTTCCTGATACTTTCATCTTACCATTACAATTTCTTCCTTTCCTTTGTTTTCCCACGTGTAAAGCTACACGTGAGGGGGAGATTGAAGATGTCTACAATTCAATACCTTTCATGTAGACTTCCTTATGTAGAATTTGATCTTTGTTACCTTTGAAAGTTTGTCCCTTACCTTCACAATCTTCTACTTTGGAGATCTAACATTGCTATAGAGCTATCTTTTTGACTGTGCAGAACTTGATCTCTGTTAACCCTGGAGATTTGCCCCTTAACTTGACATCTTCCCTTCGGAGATCTAACCTTGTAAAAGATTTGTCGTTTGACCTTTGCAGAACTTGATCTCTATTACCTTTGGAGATTGTCACTTATCTTGACAAATTTTCTCCTACCTTTGGAGATTGTCCCTTGGCAAACTTTCCCTTTAAAGATCTAACATTGCTACAAATCAAAAGTTTCACTTTGGCTGTTTTACCCTAGCAATTGTTACCCCAAAAGTATATTTTCCCTCAGATTTGCGCAGAAATTTAGTCTTCTCAACATTTGAAGATTCTACCTTTTTTCTTGGGCGTTCTTCCTTGGAGACATAAAGTTGCAGTAAAGATGAGGACAAAGCAAATGGAAGTCTATAAGGCAGACGTAATCTATAAGTTTGAAGATCAAATTGCAGATGTTTACCTGGACAGATGTTTTATACTCTTTTGGTCAAGTTGGACATGTGTGATATCCATGCCTCAACTTGAGGGGGAGTGTTGGATTCTATTAGGAGTCTAATAAGAGTTTGTATAGGAGTTAAATTAGAGTTTGCATTCATGTAAACTTCTATTCCTTGTAATAGTCTACTTTCCACTTAATTATAAATAGAGGGCTTGAGATCATTGATCAATAAGCCATTCTGCCAAACATTGTATTTCTACAGGGTAAGCAGAGCGCAATAGATTAAATTGAGAATCCAGGGCTGTCCATCTAGAGGAGGCTAAAATGTTTTGGGCCTTATGGAAGTAATACTGAAATAGATTGGGTTGAAATGCAATTTAGCTTACCTAATATGTTGTAGATGCGGACAAACTTGCATTGCCATTTATGTTGAAAAGCCATAGTCCCCATTTTAGCTAAAAATGGACCTTTTAATCTTTCTTAAGACCAATAGACTTTGGACATGGTTTCCCTTTCTAATGCATCCTTTATAAAGAAACTTGCTGTGAACTTGCTGGAGTGGTTTTCTGGGAATTTTATATGTTTTGTTGCATTATCAGGGAATCAGGAGAACCTTTTTCAGATCCCTGTGTTTTCCAGTTAAATGTCTCTGGTTACTTCTATTCAAGGTTTAAGGGATAGTAATGGACCTGGATCATTCTCAGGTGATACAGATCCTGATCAGTGTAGCTACCTGTTCCAGGTTTCCGGAAAACTGGTATCTGATAGGGTGATCAAGACTGGGCATCCTTCAAAACATGCTGGTTTGTCTCTGTGTTCTGGTGAGCGTATTTGCTATTTACTTATAAAAATAGAAGAAGATGGCAGATGTATGTGGAAATTTGATTGCTTGACTGGTTCTGTAGTCATTTCCTTCTAATCCTTTTACATTGTATTGATTAACCAATGTTTTATTTTTATTATCAAGCTTACATGCTGAGTGACAGAGAAAAATGAATTTCTGGTGACATGTGCAAGGAATGCATGGCAGAGGTTGGGTGCTATGCCTCCAGAAGAAGCAATGCAGAAGTATATAATGATAGTTAGCGAGCTATATCCTTCTTGGGCAGCTGGATCTTCTGTTGTGGGTATCTGACAATTTAAATTTTAATGTATGTGGTGTCCTCTTTTTCAATATTTGTCTAAATTTTTAATTTTTCCTCCCATATGGCTGTGGATAAAAAGAAACATAAAGATGGAGGTGATGATGAATTTATTTCGGACACTAAAGGAGCAAGAACAATGGGCCCAGTTTTCAGCAGCTTTGTTCATGAGGAGGAGTCTGGAGTTGAATTGTAAGGTTCTTTAGCTCTTTCTTTTCTTTTCTTTTTTTTGGGGGGGGGGGGGATGAATAGGTTCCTTCTCTATTGGTTGTATGCTTGTTTAATTTTTAGTTATTTTGCATATAAAGGTTGGCTTGTGCAACTTCAGGGGGTTGTGTTATGTGCATATGGATCAATATATTTTTTTTCTTTCTATAAATGCCAGTGCTCGAGTTTACAACATTGGGTTCCCCAAAAGATATGGTTATTATATTTCTTCATTTACATACCTTAGCACCAATGGTTGGTGGACCACATTTGTAGCCCAAGGTCAAGGCATTGATACAGCCTTTCAGCAAAAATTGCTGGTCTAAGATTGCATAGGAAAATTGCCCCTCTAAGCTCTGCTTGTGCGGAAGCCTTTGGTACCAGGTTTGGCTGTTAGAGCCCGGGATGCAGGATGCAGGGAGGAAATAGAGTGGGGTAGTTACCATAACTGACTCATTTTGGGGGATAAATAAGGGTAAATAGTGAGAAGAGGGCATCAGTTATCTTGTGAATGTTTTGGGCAGCCCTTGGCAGAGGGCAGCATATGCTGCATGGGAGTACCATCAAAACCAGAGTTATCTTTTGTATTTTCTTGTATCTTTTATATATTGTTAGTCCAGAGAGGAGGCTTCCTATCAATGCCCTTTTTACATATCTTGATATATCTCTGGCGCCAAATTTACTTATGCTTATATTGCATAAAATAGAGTTTAGGATCGTTGTTATGCTTGTATTGTTTTGGAAATAGAGTTTAAGGTCATTATTAGGTACACAGAACAATGACCTCCTTGGACTTACTGCCTCTACATAGGAGGCTGCCACCACTGTGCTAGAAGCAAATCCACTTAGTGGTTGTTTAAATTGAATAATGCATGATAAATTTTAATATTTCCTATTGTTTTGTTTTCTCAAACTCCGAACTGCTGCAAAGCTACTAAGAACTTTTTTTGGGTTTTTTATTCATTGCACACAAAAATATTGGTGAATGAACTTATGAACCACAATTCCTGTATACAACTCTTCCCTGTTTGCATCATTCTCATCCTTCTTATAATGCAGTTAGGATTGTAATTTGAGTCTTGGAAATTTATCTTGGCCACGGGTGGGTTCTCTAGACCTTGTTCTTGTTACTTGTGTGTGTATTGATTGATGTACTAGGGCTAATTTATGAATCCATAAAATAAAATAGGGATAATGCTAGCGAAATAAATTATTATTTAAATTGAGTTTTGTGAATTAGATTAGTTTGATAGCTAGATATAATTATGTTTCAACTTTATTTACATTATTGAATGCATTTGAGTGATTATGATTCCCTTTATGAGTCAAATTAGGGATTTTAGAGTGCTTAGCCCCATCAGTTAGAGATGATTTGAGCAAAAATATTAATTTTTCTAGACGACTTGTTGCTGTTGGGAAGTTCTTGTGGTTGGTATCCATAATCCAACATGTGAGTTTAATTCCTTCTTCTCTTCTGTTATCTCGTTCTCTTGTCTTCCTCCCATGAAGATTGTTCTCATCTCTCATGTCTCCCCTTCTATTAATCTGATTTCTTTCCTTTTAACAATGCAGTTGCTTCCTTTATCTCAGATATATATAATCACACATTTGATTATTAGGCCTGCTTGCATCTGAGATCCTTCATCTGGAATTTCAGATTGCATCAATTCAATCTTTGACTTTTGACCTATCTGCCCTCATGCATCAATAGAAGGTGAAATTGGTTGAATAATGGAATAGCTAGCCTTGAAATTTTATTACACATCTACGTCTGACTGCATACACATTGGTATTTGGAGAAATGTTCTCTGTGGTTCTGAACTTGTATTAATTCTTTGTGAGGATCCACCGAAAGGTTCTATAGATGGATCACCTTTTCTATGTTGAATCACATGTGGACACGCTGAATATTATGCTACATTTCCATTTCTCTGCTCATCCTTTCCCCCCCTCCACATATATTGAACTTTTCTGCTACTAATACCAGTCATTAAATTCTTGTTTATGCTTCTTTTAGTTAAAAATATCCAGAAAGAAGGGATCTATTTCCCACAATGCTTTTTAGGGTTCAACTTATGATAACTGTCCATATTTGACGTCATGAACAGATTCAGCACATAGATTCCTAGGTTCTTTCCTTGCACGACTCTTCTAGCAAATCCATCTCATTTATTATTTTAGTAGCCAATATATTATATTCATGCTTTCGGTGGAGTCAGTAGGAATCTTTTGGAAATTTATTGATGCTTGTGTACATGTGAAAAGTTATATTTGACAAAAGATATTAATGGCAATCTTCTTAAATTCTCAGGAAGATGGAAGCAGTACATGTGAGTGCAAGGGAAGGAGAGATGAGTAGCTTGCTTAAACATATTGATGGTGGTGTTTCAGTTAATCTTAAAGGTTTGAACTTAACAATCTTCTTAGTCAATCATCAGATTCTCTCTCTTGATATGCTGTTGTTCTATCCCATGGGTTCTGGGTTACCCAAAAAAAAATAAAAATCCCATGGGTTCTTTTATATATTTATATGGCTAATGAGAATCTTTAAGTGTCAGATATTAATTCATATCCCTGTGATATCTACATTTGTGGACACAAATTTGTCCTTGTACATGATATTTTAATTCTCAGATTTTGCTTCTTTCTCTTGCATGGCTGGATGTAGCATCAAACTCATATCCCCATGATATCTACATTTGAGGACATGATTTCTCTTTGTGCATGTCATTTTAAAATGGTTCTGCTTCTTTCTTTTGCATGGTTGGATGTACAAAGGTAAGTGGTAAAATTTATGTGTGAACTGAGATTACTTGAAGTTACCTGGTGGCACTGGCAACATTCTGAAAATTGCATGAAACTGAAATTCGATGTTTAATTTGATTCCCTGCTAGAAATGCTTGTCCTTGTTTATGTTTGTTGTGTGCATGTCTGATATTGGTGTAGCTGAAGTGTGGATGTCTAGATTGATGAGTAAAAAAATAAAAAATATATTATATTAGAACTGAACACATTGGATGCTTTTTTTTAATGAAACAGTTAAAATATGTGATAAGTTGAGAGATATTTGAGATGTCATGGGCATGACATGACCAACAATAGTCTCTGAAATGCGCTAGTTTGGTATAAAATAATTCAATTTGGAAGCAGGCCTACATACTTCAGGAGAAGTGGGGAGAAAAGGCACGTGTGGCCTATGGGTAAAGGCTCATAGTCGAGTCTATTGGTGGAACAGGATTTATGTATCTGACAACATTTAGATGATGTTGACAGATACATCTTAGCATTGCCAAGATGTTGTGAATCTTGGCCATGTGCAGTTCCGAAGTTGCCTAGTGTAGTTTATTCCTATTTTCATTGTTGCTTGGTTGACAAGTTGTCTAATAGTTTCATTTTTAGTAGATTTGGGAGATCCTATGTAGTAGTCTATGCATATTTACTTTTTCTTTTTGCTATAAGTTAGTTTAGGAAAGTTTTTTCTAAACTAAGGGTAGTATGTAATCTATAAGTAAAGCATGATAGGGGAGAGTCTCATACATTGAGTTCTCGCCCTCTTTCTCCCTTTTGCCTTCTCCTTCTTCTCTTCTTCTTCTGCCAATTTTTTTTTTTATCCGTACGCTGATTACAGGCACTGAAATCCTAACAGATGCGATAAAGCTTGCTGAGTTGAGCTGAACGAACATGAGTGGTAAAGTTCAAAATTAAACCAGTGTGTTCAATCCCCTCCCTCCACCCCTGTACTCACTAGAAGAGAAATCTACAGTGACTGAATGTGAAGATGGATCCTTTTCGTCTCCTGATGGGTCTAACATGGCAACCATGAATCACATATGTTCTCAGTTAATACTAAACCCGACCCTGGAATACCTTGATAAACTGAGTGGCAATTAGAACCTTTGACATCTTATTTTTCTCTTCATAGTAAATTGTTCGAAAACTCTTACAGTTTTCACATACAACCACAAGAAGTCAGCCTTATCCCAAGTAATGGGGTTGGCTACATGGATTGTTGCTCTCAATCTGCCCCTTTTGAGGTCAAAAAAAGGGAAAATTACATGATTAGTTACTTTTGGGTTCCCCTTTACAAAAGTAGCCACTCAATGCTTTAATTAACAAAACTAGCTAAAACTGACTTTGGGTTTACTAAACTAAGACAGTGATCTTTCATCGCCTTTGGATATTTTTACCCCTAAGACTAACGATATTGACACATTAGACAACCATGAAAAGGGGGGGGGGGGGGGGGAGAGGTTGGGTTTCAGAAAGAAGATGATGGTTACCTAATATGTTGGTATGGTTAGTTTTAATGGTAAAAATATCCAAGGGGATAAAGAATCATTGTTTTGGTTAGTCTTGTAAACCCAAAGTCAGTTTTAGCTAGTTTTGTTAATTGAAACATTAAGTGGCCACTTTTGTACAGGGATTCCTGAAAGTAGCTAGTCATGTAATTTTCTCCACTTGATGCAAGTAGTGTAAAGATCTATACAATACTTGTCTTTCATCACTGTTTCTCCTATGGTTGATTTCGATGTAAGTCTCCATTTACCATGGCTTCTTTGCCACGCATGGGACCCCAGGTTGGAAATTGAATGTGGGAATATGGGAATTAAGTCTAAGAACTTGGACTTGATATGTTGCCCTATAATGTGCTGCAGCTCTGCATGATGCAAACGCGGTTTTGGCCCAAGACTCAAAACTTTGGCCAAGAGTGTATGACAAGAGAGCCCAGACCCAGCATTGCCAGCTGAGCACCAGCCAGCCTCATTACATGGCCAGGTTCACTCCCCTGCATTGTGGAGAAGTAGATCCCACATGGCCCTTTGAGTTCTCTTGAATAATAAGTTAGACTAGATCTTTAATTTTTCTTCTTTAGTCTTTTCGTATTCTTTGGTGTTTTTAGTGTCTTTTTTAACTTATTAGATTAGGACAGTCCAAGACTAATGTCTTAAGTAGTTATTTTTCTAGGATTTGTTATCTGTCACTTACTGTTTATGAATTTTAGGTTTGTGGAAGTTCTAAGTCTTCATATCATTTCACGGGAAGTCATAACTTCAACGGTCCTTTTTCCTTTTTTAAAAACCATCAAACACAATGACATAAGGATGAATTTGACTTATCATTGGATTACAAATAAATTGATTCTTCTGGAGTTTTCCAATAATAGTTGTGTGAGCAACTATGCTCAATGTGGGAGCCTTGTGCCCTGGGTACAGCGTTCCTTTTTATGTCGTGTAAGTGACTTCCTTATACGTGGAGTCTTTGTTCCCCCTTCCCTAGCTTCTCTCCCTCTTCTACGCTCTTTTTCTCCCATATCTTCTTTTCCTGTCAACCTAACTTCTCATCAACTTACACCATCATCCATTAAACTGTCTTAACATGTCATCATCTCCATCACCTGCGGTTACCTTTTTCCCTTCTTTGTTTCTATTTTTTAACCCCCTTATACATAATAAGTCTGTTAGCAACTTGGTATCCATTATTTTTCAGATCTGATGCTCTGGGTGGGATTGTAATATCGATGCCTTGGTGGCCAGATCTATGTTGAAGCAGTCCTCTTCCCCTCTCCTTTTTTACATCTTCTCTTCTTCCTCTCCCTCTCAATCTCATTCCTTTCATGATGCCTCCTCACATACTTGTCTCTTCTATCTTCTTCTGCAAGACTACAACCCTCCTAGCTATCTCCTCTACATCTTCTTCAACCTCCTGCCCCTCTCCATTACACCTGCAACTCAAACTTAATATTTCATATTCCATTCTCTTAGATTGCTTTACAGCCCTTAAACCTAGCCTCTTCTATTCCCCATCTTTTGAACAACAGTCACTAGCCCCTTCCTTATCCCTCAAAATCATGATCAGTTTTGAACTCAGCTTTTTTTTTTTTTATGCTAAATAAGCAATATATTCTATTAGTTAAGGCAACAACTACATAGTTTGGTTGTATCTATTACAACCACATTGTTGTGATAGTCTAGTGCAGATGCATATGCTATATGGTTAAACCATTGTTGGAGCATTGGCTGGCTACAACCACTAAGCTGAGAGTCTTTAATATTACATATTATGTTAACCAAAATTAGGACATATGCTATTGGCCAATTGTTGTGATTCCGTGATGAGAGAAGGTGTAGCACATTCTTGTCATCACAGCAGATTTCATCCAGTAAGATATTCCTTTTCTGTGCTTGATCCAAACCATCCTTGATCCCAACTAGTATGGCCTCTTCTACCTTTCCTTCCCCTATTCCTCTAGTGCTAGCATAACTTAGTCTTCCTTTCGCAAAAAGGCCAATGCTCCATCCAGTGCTATTTAAATTTGCGTTATGTACCCCTGCACATATCAAGAAAGACAACTGACTCATATTAGTTAAAATTCTACAAATACAAGTGTTTGGTTTATCAGTTATGACACTGGTCTCACTATTTGAGGCATCTTGATAATCAAGAAAAAATAAATTTAAGTCTTGGATCCACCTAGCTGTGTTGTGTAACACTTTGCTTGGGTTGGGATTGATTTTATTATTCCTTTCCTTCCATACAAAATAACATGTTATTATGAAAACTGATGCCATCCATTGTTGTGTATCTTTTCCAAACCTAGGATTTAGAATAAAAGAGATGCAGAAATCCATAATAGACCCTTGTGTTAGTCTTTCAGTCCTTAAACCTAGGGGTCCAGCAGCCCATATTCTTTTTGTTCAGTCACAGGACATGAAAATATGCCCTACAGACTCCACATTTTTTCCACACATCTCACATATATGGTTCATCGGTATCCATTTAGTGAGAATTTCTTTCACTGGAAGCCCTGCATTTAACAGGCGCCAAAAGAACAATTTAAATTTGGGGTAAAGGGGCAGTCTCCAAAAAAAGGTCCACCATCTTTTAAGAGAGTGGGATCCTGGCAATTCTCTTCTTTGTAATAGGGATTTCCTTGCCAATTTGACAGAGAACTCCCCATTACTAGAAATAAGAGCCCTCCACTCATCCTGTTCATTATTCAAAACTAGATTGGAAATGCTATAAACTTGGGAAGGTTGAGGAAAGATTAACTCCCTGTTTTGATGGTTGACTGCCACTTGTTCAATTGACGCACTTCTTGCCCACAGATCTGTGTTTGGTGTTAGGTACGATCGATCCATTGGTTCTTTTATCCATGGATCAAATCAGAATGATGTAGTCCTTCCATTTCCTACTTTCCTCCAGACCATTTTTTCGAGGGTAGGTAAGGTTTCATAGATGCTGTTCCAAGTCCAAGAGCCCTTTTTCTTCAAGACCTTGGGATCGAAAGGTGTGGTATTTGGGAAATATCTCGCCTTCAGTATCTACACCCACAATGCTTCAGGATTTTTGAGAATTCTCCATCCTTGTTTTAGGAGCAATGCATTATTGATATCTTTCATTTTCTGAAAACCCAAGCCACCCTTCTCTTTTTGTTGACAGCATCGATCCCATGAGATTAGCCTTAGTTGCTTCTCCTTTGCTGGATTCCCTAACCAAAAGTTTTGAACTCAGCTGTTCACCTCCCAATGGCCTGCAACTACTCTCTTCATCCAAGATTAGAATGTGATATTGAAATCTTGTCTTCCACTTATATCCTCTTCTTAACCTCACTAGAAATTAGATCCGATCTTTCTATTACATATCTGAACTTTCTGCTTGAACCCTTTTGCTTCTTAGTACTTTTTATTGACATACTACATTCAAGATGCTTCTCAAGTATCCATCAGAGACAAGAATCTGAGAAGTGATTAAACATTTATATTCCTCCAAATTTTCATTTTTCCTTGACATGTCCCAATTGATCTGCTTGCAGATAGTGAGGGCCGGACCCCTCTGCATTGGGCTGTTGATTGGGGGGGCATCACAACATTGTGGAGCTGCTTGTTAGCAGGAATGCTGATGTAAATATGAAGGTAAAAGTCAATGACACTTCTACGTAGTTTAGATATTATTATTATTATTTTCTTTCTCATTTGTTTTTCTTTACGTGCAGTGTTTTACTGTTTACATTCTCTGAATTGTTGTCCCCCGAACCCCACCTATTCCCCCCACCCCAAAAAAAAGAAAGTGATTCTAGAATTTTTTTTTTTGGATGAATAAATAAATAATTAAGGGGAAACGCGGGGGGGGGGGGGGAAGAGCAACCAGTCAAGGAGACGGCTGGATAGAGGAATTGAGACTCTAGGAACTGACAATCAGCCTATTCCTTGGAGAATCAGAGACAGGGGGATGGGGCATAGAGATAAGCCTAGAAGAAACATAAAAATAGATGTCTTTCCAAATCGAGCTACAGGAACGGGATTTGGAAGTTCATCTTCTCATGTTGCGCTCCCACCATAAATGGTGAATAGTTGCAGCAAAGACAAGCTTACCTACTAGATCGCAAATCGTGGAGCCAGAGAACATTCTTAGGATCCACTTCCAATCTCGAGCAAAACCAAAAGACCGTTTTGATCTAGGCCAAATGGAAGCAAGGGCTAAAGTCCAGATGGAACTAGAGAAGGGGCAAGTGAAGAAAAGGTGGTCAAGGTCCTCAATACTGTTCCAACAAAGGGTACAGTTGGGGTTGGCGGGGATGTGGCGGCTAATAAGAAAAGCTTATGTGGGAAGGGCCAAGTTGAGGGATCTCCAAAGGGTGAGGGAGTGGCGAGGGGATCTAATGAGATTCCAAGCAGAGGCGATAGAAAAGGTTTTGGTATGGGAGGGGGTCCACAAGGTAATGTCGGAGGTGGAGGGGGAGAGGGGAGGGAGGGAGCGCCAGATTTGTGTGAGACAGGGGTGGGGAGAAGGGGACCAAGAGCCATTTGAAATGAAAGAGGAAAGGTTTTTTTGTTTACATTTGCATTTTGGCAATTTCTTCACCTTCTTGGGGTTCATTATTAGGTTTTAACATTATCAAAAGCATGGTTTAAGCAAAAACGTGATGTGGGATTTTTGGCTGGGTTTCAATAAACTCCTTGTGTTGGCATCATATTGCTCCTCTTATTTTGGTGTCCTTAGCCCTTCTTTGAATATGACCATACCACCTTAAATGTCTTTCTCAAAGTTAATCATTAAGGGCAACTCCAGCTCTTATATGTTAGCTTTTGTTTTTGTTTTGTTGTTGTTATTTAATTTTCTTTCTTTCTTTCTCTTCCTATTTTATAATCTTGTTTTCCCATATGCTGTACTCAAAGCTTATCGATATGACACTTCTTGCTCGACAGTCTGCTTGATACCCCATGGTCAGTCAAACAGCAGTACTTTCCTTTGAGCTTTAGAGGAATATAGCAATTCTTTTTGAAACACCTGCCGCTGTCAGCTTCTTATTTATGATTGACCCAAGTATCTAAAGTATTTACTTTGCGGTATTTCTCATTCCTTAATCTGTGCCATATTAATATTCTCAGAGTTTGACTAAAATTACACTTCTTATGCTCCTTTTTTCTATTTGTCTCCAAGCATTGTTTCCAAGTTTCATCTCCAAAGTTGTCATTTAGGGCTAGTCCTTTCTTTTGTCTTATCTACCAAAGCAATATCATTTGGTTAAGAGCATAAACCTTGGAACATCATCCTGAATTCTCTTGGTTAAATCATCTTGAAGTACAAAAATGTAAGTGCTTAAGGCTGAATCTTGGTGTAATCCAATTGTATTTGGAAGTTTCTTGTCCCGATCTCCAACTGATCTCACACCAGTTACCACATTCTCATGCATATCTTTAATGACATCCACATAATTGGCATCCCTTTCTTCACAAGGACTTGTTGAATTAGATCTCCAGGGACGCCATTAGATTAAACAATTCTATATAATTTTATTTGTGAGACTTTGTGAATGATAAGCTGCGCCCTACCCTTTTTGTGTTTCTGCTTCTCTTCCCCCCCCCCCCCCCCGCCTTATCGGTTTAGTCCCAAAGCAACCGGTTTCTGTTCTCTTTCTTCCACCACAAGCTCAGCTGAAATCAGCATCAATATCTACTGTGATTTTCGAGAAATAATTTGGATGTGTCTATAGAGCTTCAGAAGACTGCAGTAGAAGTTAAGAAATGATTCAAAGCTATGCAAAATTACTGGAGGCAAAAACTTTTGTTTACTCTAACTCGATTATTTGCTGTTTTTTTTGTAAAAGAATCAGTTCAGATGCAAGCTTGTGTCTTGGAGTTGGATCCAGTTGGATCTTAGGATTGAGGTACTTTTGTATGGATCCACCTACTAGCAGGGGTATGTAGGCAGATATATGTAGAAAAGTTAGTTATCTGGATGCAGCTTGCATCTAATTATTCGCACCTGGTTTTGAAAGTAGCAGTCAAAGTCATCTTGGTAGTAACCCTACCTTCCTTCCGGCTCTCTCTCAGTCTTGTTCTCTGTAGGAGATCTTGGACACTTCCAACTTTGGGGCACCATTTTATGATGTTCTTTCCTTCATCTGGTTGTCCTTGCTATCTCCTATTACACGGTGTTTGGGCACCACTAGGGAGCAAGGGTATAAAAGGAATATCTGCCAGTACCCCAAAGGGTGAAAAAGATTAGAAGCAGTTGAATAACATTTAATGGAGAAGGCTGACCTGCTATATGTAAAATCCTCTTGCCTTTTTAATGATATGCATTTTTCAGGTTGCAGTCTTTCACCTTTTATGTTCATTATGTTATATTTTTATGTTAGTAACTTAAAAGCAAACTTTGCAAATATTATGGTTCTTATTGCTTTTGGTTCTGTTTTCATTTCATTCTAGGATGATGAGGGTCAAACTCCATTGCATTATGCGGCAGTTTGTGATCGAGAAGCAATTGCTGAGTATCTGGTGAAGCATAATGCAGACATCAATGTGAAAGACAATGATGGCTGCTCCCCTTGTGATCTATGTGATTCAAACTGGCCTTGGATGCCCTCTTCATCTGGGAAAAAAATTGGTTGATGGGTTGCTTTTTTTATCTCAATCCTGGAAAAATTCAGCAAAACCTGCTGTATGCATATAACCCAGGGACATACTGTGTTAATACAAGTGCAGCCTGCTTTTTATATCCTCTTCCTTTCCAACCCCCAACCCCCCCCCCCCTTCAAAAAAAAAATACTAAAAAAGTAGCAGGAAAAGAGAACCTAAGTCTCCTGTCCTGGCTCTCTTTTAGAATTTAGGTCTAAAATGTAATGCGTACTCATTTGTTAATTTGTATACATTGGGGATTCTGACATTACTTTTATTGACTATAAAACCAAGGTTTGAACAATGTTAGACGTGTTTGAAGTGGTGAATATGGGGTCCATCATCAATTTAATAACATGAATGTGCAACGAATAATTTTGTGGACAATCAACTTCTCCCATTCAGCAAGTGCATTAATTGTATCTCAGCCTTGCTGTATTGGGTCTAAGGAATTTTAGTGTACTAAGAAATGGTAAGGGATGACATTGGCCCTAAGGTTACTGTATAAAAGTGGAGTGGAAAAAAGTAAATTTTTTTATACAAATTCAAATTCTGGTTTGTTTAGTTCAATGGGGGGGGGGGGGGGTTGCTGAAAAAGGTAAATTTTTTTATACAATTTCAAATTCTGGTTTGTTTAGTTCAGTGGGGTTTTATCAGTGTACGTGACATGGAACCCCCCAATGAGTCGATACTTCCCTTTTATCGGTGATATATCGCTGATGGTTGACTTTTTGCCTGGAAATCGTGGATGCTTCCCTAACGATGGTAAATTCATCTGCAAGCAAAGAGACGAGCACCTGAACCGCTTCTGTAAACAGAGATAGAGAGGCAAAAATGAGTATTAGATAGAGAAAATGAAGAAGCAAAGAATTGATCAACTTTGGCCAATCATTCTCTCTTTGGATTTATGTATATCACTACAACTAGAGAACACCTGGAGCAGCAACCGTGCTTCCAGAACTTGAAGAAGCCATCAGTCGTCGAACAAATTCAAACAACAATGAGACAAGGAAGTGGAATAAACAGGAAAGAAAGAGATCAAGGCAGAGGGAGGGAGCTTTAAGCCTTTAACAACCAGAAAAAAGACAGCACACACTGCCTTCTGTGACAAGAATAGCAGCAGTAGCAGAAGATAAAGAAGAGACCGGGTCTTTGCGAGTGAACTCTGAAATGCTTAGGGATGCAGAAGCCCTTCCGTCGAAGCCCTTCATCCCCTGTACTCATGGTACCTTGTGTCAGTGATTTATCGCCGACACTGGGCGAAATTTCGAGGTGTCACTCGGGGGCGACACGATATCCCCAGCGACACCGACTTAACATTAAGTCAACGATATGTCGCCGATTTCCTGCGATATATCGCCGACAGTTGAAAACTTGACCTGTGTCGATCCACCAACCGTTTGACAACCACCGTTGGTGATATTGCAGAGGTCGAGATAGGGAGGGAGAGGCACACAGACAGACAGGAGGGTTCATTGCGTGCTTCAGCCCCTTGATCAAACACGAATTCTTCTCAGACCGAAGCCATGGATGGCTTCCACCCCAACCCAAACCCCTCCACGGCTTTGAAAAAAAACGCAAAAACCCTGACTCTCCATCCAGGTCCTCTCCCATTCCAGATCCGATCCCAAAAAGTGAAACCCCAGGTGACGATCACAACGCCACCATCCACCGCCAAGACGACCTCAAAAAAACAGCCACCGGAGGAGGAGGAGATCGAGTGGTTTGGGATGGCTGACGGCGAGTATCCCTGGGAAGGAGAGAAAGTTGCCACCGGAGGAGAAGGAGGAGATCAAGTGGTTTGGATGACTGACAGCGAGTATCCCTGAGAAGTAGAGAAAGTTGCCACCGGAGGAGAAGGAGGAGATCCTGACGGTGATTAACCCAGAAAGGAGAGAGTTACAGATAAACCGTGGAACTGTAGAAGACTGAACTGAAGACGGTTTTAGTATTTAGGTTTTAAAAAATTTAACATTTAGGTTTTAAAAAATCCGGCGACTTTTGGCGACATGTTGCCGTGTCGCCAAGGTCCGACACGGTGACACGAGCCGACATGTCGAACCTTGCCTGTACTGTGCATTTCATCAAACCCTTGTCCTTGGAGACTTGACAAGGGTAAGCGCAAGAGCAGTTATAACAACAACAACGACTTTCTTTCTTCTTCTCTCTGCAACCCAGTCTCTTTCCAGCCAAAACCCACAATGCCTAGTTCTTTTGCCACCTCTGCATATCTCCAGCTGCTTCTATACTCAAAAAGTCAAGCGAGATGTCGCCTGTGTCGCCAGGCACTGACATGGCGACACCAGGCGACATGTCGGACCTTGGGTTCTATAAAGCAGACTTGGAAATGACAAAAGTAAGTCATATTTTTAACTTTTTCGCATAACTCTTTCTTTTCTTTTTATTTTTTATTTTTTATTTCTTTTAAAAAAAATTTAATTTTCCATTCCACTATTTAGTGGATTTCACCAGTTTATTTTTCCATCTCCTTTTATCTTACAAACGAATGAAGGGTTAGTAATATGAAAGATTCGTGTAATTGGAAAGTTTTGATGTAGTCCATCTCCAAACGAAGTTGATGACACCAATGGCAACGACTAGGGCATTCTTCCACGGGTTAAGGGGATTTATTATTTTGGACCTGAGTTTTATTAAGTTAGTTTATATACACCTGCTAAATTCTTCGGTAGCAGATATATGAAGTTATATGCTAGTGTGCTCTTCACTAAGTGGATTTTTTTTTTTAAATAAAAAATAAACTTTCATTGATTAATCATGACAGATACATATATCCTACATGCTTACCTTAAACCAAGTTTTTGTACCAGTAGAACCTGAAACCTGGGTGCTTACTGTCAGACCATTAAAGGTAAATCAAATGGGTTGAGACGTAAAAGGAGAAAAAGCAGTCTCCATGGTGTTAGATGGTTACAAAGGTTAAATCTGAAGAATCCGGATCAGCGACCCCGTTGGGGAGGACAAAGACGGCTTACCACCACAAAATACAGAGGGGCCCGAGGTGGTGATGGGAGTGTTTTTTTTTTTTTTTTATTTTCAGGTGTGGGGCCCACCATTTTGTGGTGGAGAAACCGTCGGGCCGTCGGGGGTGATGATCCGGATTCAAATATGAAGGCCAAGCGTGCTTTGGTTTAGATAATAGATCAAGAACCATATTCTCTTTGCACCAAACTTGATGTATTGGGTGCTCATAAAGCTGCACCTGATCTACAACAAATTGCAAGCAGTCTATCATCATGCCACCCAAAATGTCAACTGTAAATGTACTTTCTATACAGAAGCAGCCCTACCCAACCTGTTCTTTCTAGTTGTTGACTAAGAGGTGCCGATCAATATGGACTCAACAACCCTTTGATAGTCCTACGAGTGATGACATTTACTCCCAGACAAGATTAAAAATTCTACCCAAAAAAAAAAGAAGACAAGATTAAGAATTTGGGATGTACTCTTTTAATAATATATATTTCAAACAAATATAAACTAAAGGCGAATTAAATAAACAAGTCAAAATTAGTTTCCCACCGAGGCAACAAAATTTAATGGGGTTAAATCATGAAATCGGAAGATACAAGAAAGAAAATGTAAGTCCCCTCCTCCCCACCACACATATATTCTGAAACGGAAGGAAGATGAGGAAGCATGAACTTGACAATTGCTACACCGACGAACATATTCCATAGTAGCTTGTTGGATCTTAGGCCAATATAACCCAAGTCTCAGGATTTTGTGTGCCAGGGCTCGTCCACCCATGTGAGCGCCACAAATTCCTTCACGTACTTCGGCCAGAGCCGACTCCGCTCCTTCGGGACCGAAACATCCCAGAAGGGGTCCAGAATAAGATCTTTTGTACAACCTTCCGTTTTGCATAATATCCCGTTGATCGTACTCTGACTAATCTCGCCTCTTTTGGATCCTCCGGATCATCTCTCAAATATTCAACTATTGGATCCCTCCAGCAACGCTCTGCTTCAATATAGGAAATTTCTTTCTCGTGATAACTCGGAAATGTTATCTCTTCAATGTAGACTGAAGGGTCTAAATTCTTCTCTTTGGCATTGGCTAATCTGATAGCTCATCTGCCACTGTATTTTCTGTCCTTGGAATCTGACATATGTTCAAATTCCTGAATTCTTTTTGAAATGCTTGCACAATCTCTTGGTATTTCTGCAAGCAAGGCTCTTTAATACCATACTCACCCTAAACTTGATTGACAATAAGCTGAGAGTCACTATAAATAGTTACATCTGCTACTGCCAATGCTTTTGACAATCTTAGTCTAACTATCAGAGCTTCATAATCTGCTTCATTATTGCTAGCTTCGAATGCAAATCTCAATGCATATCGAATGATAAATCCTGCTAGACTCTTCAAGAGAATTCCAGCCCCTGCTCCGTCTTTATTACTCGAACCATCCACATATACTTCCCAAATGGTTGGTATAGTGGGCTCTTCAACAATGTTCTCCATTGGTGCAGTAGTTTCTACTACAAAATCGGCTAGTGCCTGAGGTTTGATTGCCGTTCTAGGCTTAAAGCTTACTTGGAACTCGCTGAGTTCAACTGACTAGGCCACCATCCTTCCAGACAAATCAAGTTTATGAAGAACTTTACTAAAAGGGAAAGTTGTAAATACCTCTATTGAGTGAGCCTGAAAGTAAGGCCGTAGCTTCCTAGCTACTGTCATGAGAGCTAGAGCCTGCTTCTCGATCTGAGAATACTGCGTCTCCGCATCAAGTAACACGTGGCTGAGATAATAAATTGGCCATTGCTTCTTATCCTTCTCGCGAACGAGTACCGCATTGACGCCGAAAGGGATGCTGCTAAATATAGCTATAAAACTTCTCCCTTTTCGGGTCGAGATAAAAGCGGTGGTCTTCCCAGTGTTTCCTTTAATTCTTCGAAAGCTTTCTGGCACCCTTCAGTCCAATTCGCTTCCTTATTGCCCCTCAAATCTTTGAGTGCTTTGAAGAAAGGTAGACACTTTTCTCTCGATTTTGAGATGAAACGGTTCAGAGCATCTATTCTCCCCGTCAAGCACTGCACATCTCGAACAGTTTTTGGGGCTTCCATATCAATTAAAGCTTGTATTTTGGCTGGATTAGCCTCTATACCCCTCTGTGATACCATGAAGCCTAAGAATTTGTCTGAAGATACTCCAAAGGCACATTTCTCCGGATTCAACTTCATTTGATACTTTCGTAGTACTGAGATTTGAGAATACCTCTGTTAAATCTGCGATATGCTTTGCCCTTGCAATGCTTTTTACTAGCATATCGTTAACATAAGCTTCGACATTTTTCCCGATTAAGTCTTTGAATATCTTGTTGACGGCCCTCTAATATGTAGCTCCCTGCATTTTTTAGGCCAAATGGCATGACTTTATAATAAAAGCTTTCACGATCGGTCATGAAAGCCGTAAATTTTTCATCCTCCTTATTCATGAGGATTTGATTATACCCTGAGTAGGCATCCATGAAACTCAAAGTTTCATATCCCGCAGTTGCATCTATCAAGAGGTCAATCCTGGGCAACGGATAGCAATCTTTAGGACAAACCTTGTTGAGGTAGGTCTAATCTGTACACATCCTCCACTTCCCATTCGCCTTCTTGACCATTACCACGTTGGCTAACCAAGTTGGGCATTCAATCGGTTCAATGAAACCAGAACTCTTCAGTTTTTCAACTTCGTCCCGAACAGCTTCGCATTTTTCTATGGAGAAATTTCTCCTTTTTTGGATAATTGGTTTCACCTTTGGATCTATCCAGAGTTTATGCTCTGCGACATTCCGATTGATTCCTGGCATGTCTTTGGCAGACCATGCGAATACGTCACTATTTTGTTGAAGAAAAGACTTCAACTCTCCTTTGAACTCTTCCAGCTTCTCAGATCCAATATAAGTGATCCTTTATGTATTATCAGTAAACAACTGGATTTGCTCCAACTTTTCTCTTGGCTCGGGCCTTTGCATTTTGCTTCTTCCCGATCATCTCGTACTTCGATTGGTAGGGCAGTCACCTTTTTTGGGCCCTGCATGTCCTTCAAATAGGCAACATAGCATTGCCGAGAGATCCTCTGGTCAGATGAAACTTGACCAATTCCCATCTTTGTTGGGAATTTTATCTTCAGGTGCTTCGTAGAAACAATAGCACCTAACTTGGACAAAGATGGCCGCCCGAGGATAACGTTGTAGGCTGGAAGTTCCCGAACAACCAAAAAATTTATTCGGACGGTAGCTTCTTTGGGAAAACTTCCAATCGACAGGTCCAATTGGATAGATCCTTCTGCTATTGTAGACGATCCTGCAAAGCCATATAAATGTGTGGATGATGGCTCCATCAAGTCTTCATCCACCTTAAGCTTCTGATACACCTCATAAGATATTAGGTCTGCAGCAGACCTTGTATCAACCAAAACTCTATGTACTTCTCGACGCACGATCTCTACCTTGATGACTATGGCATCATCATGAGGTAGACAAACGCCTCTTTCATCTTCTTCGCCAAAGGTGATAGAATCTCCACCATTTGGCCTTTTACGCTTCTGCATTTCTCCGGTTCCAACAAATTTAGATTTTGTTTTCAACCTCCGGAATGATTCGGGCTCGGGGCCTCCAAATATTGTGAGGATTGGTGACTGAGTAGCATCAATCACCTCCTTACCCTTTTTAGACTTTGGAGCCTCCCTCGGTTGTTCTGGACTAACTGAACGGTCCCTTTTGGGGCCAGCTTCACGTGGCTCCTCTCTTCTCTTACTAACAAAATTGGACAAGTGTCACATCCTCCCAGCCGGTACCCTAACTGGCATACCCGAGAGTGTGATCCACAGCCCCAAAGATCAAGTATCGAGGAAATCATCCTCCCACATATACAATAACATAATTATAAACAGGAAATAATCAAGGTTTAATATTATAAACGAAGGTTCAAAACAATAAGGAATAATCAGTATAATTAGAGTGCGGAAAAGATACCAGATATCCAATGATATCAAAAGGAATAAAGTGAGGCGGAAACTCACTCCACCAATATAGCGAAACGCAGTATGAAAGTCTAAAAGGAAATACAACTAAAACAAATGTATTAAGAAATAAACTAAGATCAAGCGTCTTCTAGTCTATAGATAACGTCTTCATAAGTATGGACTTCGTCAATCCAATGAATCCATTCTAACTCGATGCTGCCTTCAAATGTAGTACGCAGCTTGATCCGACGGGGGATCATCATAGTAATCTTGATCGTCGCCAGCACCTTGCGTGTAATACGCTTCATCGGCTTGCGCTTCACTGTACTGCTTGTCATAATAATCTGTACCTGCAGGAAAATCTAAACAAAGAATATACAAAAAGGAATGAGTTTCAAAGAAACTCAGTAAGGTAGTTAATCCATAACATCATAGATAACATGTGGCAAAACATAACATGATGCAATGCAGTATGAAACAAATAAAGTATGAATGCATCTAAACTCAATGTATGCTGGTCTCTATGGTAGACATGCTTTAAGTCATAGCACCATACTTCTTTGGGTAGGTCACGCATACGGCTCCTGTTGGTAGTGGGTCCGGCATCCCTCAGGACAAACCATGGGAGGGGATTAAGTCAACACACTCTCTCACAACCATTTGGCATAAGTACCGGCGCATGTCAGGGAAAAGCCTAGCCCAATGCAAGTCATCTACTCAGTTACATCAACTCAGGTCCAGATACTTCCATTCCTCGCCCCGGGCGATCCTTTCCGGTATCCTTTCCATTAGAGTCCTAATAGTCCCGGACTACGGACTCATCAACCCTATTGGTTATCCACATATGGTAAACGGGAAGCTCTCATGTCCTCTCACGGATATAACTCACCGGTCTCGAGCGCCCATGAGCCCAAGTCCAACCATATGCAACCCTCCAATAAATGGCCCCCACAATGTGATTCCCGTCCTCTCACGGATATAACTCACCGGTCTTGAGTGCCCGTGAATCCCCATTGCTACCACGGGTCGTTCGGTCTCAATACCCTTCCGAATCGGGTCTGATATAACAGGGGTATAACCTAGCCAAACATTGCTAGACATCCCTAGGTATGACAACCAATGATTCGGGAAAGTGTCGATGGGCAACCTTGAGAAACATCCCATACTATTTCCGATAATGTCCAAGGACAGAAGTGTCAAAAGGACACCTCCCAATCCCAAACCAAACTTAATCAAACACATTCTCAGATCAGTCATGACATACACAACCAGTAGTTCATCATATAAAAGAGAATGTAAAAGCAAAATCAGATTAAACAGTAATAAGTAATTCATATAGCATGAATAATGAAAAAGATGATATAAACAAGTGCTACTGTTCCCACAGTAGGAGATCAAAATTAAAGTACAACAACAATAGGTAATCTCATAGTTTCATAAAGTAGAAACCAGAGAATAAGCAATCTATGTAGTTAAGGAATTAACTGTCCTTACCTTCTAACTTGGATAGGATCTTAAAGAATCAAGTATGATCTTGACTAAACCTGAGAAGACAGTCCTAAACAAGTGCATACAACATGTTAGGAAAGATGCATAAAGGAAAAGATCATAAATCAATCAAAACAGACCAAGAATGAGGTTGTTGTACTCATTGGTCGATTGATTGGTCTGTTGGACCAGTCGACCAATGGAGACAGTGGCCTACAAGAATCCGAATTTTGAGAATCAAGAACCGAATTTGATGGTTCAAAAGGGTACAAATCAGAGGGAAATTATCATGGTAGTATTCTAGGGTATAGAGGATATCAATTCATAAATCAAATCAAGTTCCCAAGTTAACCTACTAGGTTAAACATAGATTATGAGGGAAAAATATTATAATCAAAAGATAAAAGAACTAGGATATGAAGATTACAGATATAGTAAGGAAAACACATTGATTGGGTTACCATGATCAAACTAGGGGTTCTTGGTTTGATTCCAGAAAAATTAGGGTTTCACCCTTTTTGGTTCCCCTCGGAAAAGTTGAGAGCTCTGGATGAAGGGAGATAAATTGTTAGCCAAAAATAACAAAAAGGGTCATTCAATGATGAAGTTTAGGTTAACACAAATGTCACCCAAGAGGTTTCCCTTCACAAGGGGGGTTACCAAAAGTTCTCCAGATGATCACACAGGTTAGGGTTTCAAAGGATTAGGGTTAGGGTTTCGAAGATTCCACTGGCTGAGGTTAAGATCATGATGATGATCATGGATCTTAAAGAACATGATGAGATCATGGAATAGATGGTTGCAAGAGTGCATCATCTTCTTCCTGATCTCAACGAAGAACAGAATTAAAGAAAGAAAATCAGAGATAGAAGAAAGAGTGAGTGAAATCATACCTTTCTTTGTGTAGGAGGATGAAGAATTCTTCAAGTCTTTGTGAGAAATCACCAAAGAATGCAAGGGAATGGATTAGATTAGGGTTCTAACTCGTTCCAGAGGCTTAGGAGGCAGATGAGGCGGAGTATTCCCGAGATTAGACTTAAATAGAAGAGACAGGATTCAAATTTCAAAAACAGAATCAATTGGTCGATTGGTCCAATCGACCAATGAGTCGACCAATCAAGACATCAACTTCAAAATGTGGATTTGAAGGCTCAGATCAAGTCCAAACATCAAGGGTTTTGCACACACCTAGAGTGACATACCTAGGAGTTAGAAATGCCTTTGAATCAATACAGAGACCACTCCAAGACCATCAACTAATCCAATCTTCATCCGGGTGCAGTTTCCACCATTGGAACACTGGCATCAACACTCATGGATTCCAATCCAGCCATCAAGTCTTCAACAGAAATGGCCCAAAGATGACTTCTTGCCTTACTTCGGGTCACTGGACCTACAAATAACAAAGCTTCCGGATTAGGGTCAAGGCTGGGTTTCACAACAAGTGTCCTTGAGATATCAATCTCTCAATATCTGCCTTCAAATGATGACAATAATTGCTATAATGACCGTAATTCTTATGGAAACGACAATATCTTTCTTGATCCTGTTGCTCCCCAGGTTTTGAAGGAAGCTTTGGAGGCCACTTCAAGATATTTCGCTTTTTAATGATATTTAAAATATCAGCCCGAGGAGTATTTAATGGAGTATACTCACTTTTACCGAGAGATCTCTGCCGCCATGCCTGAGGCTTTCCAACTCGATCTCGAACATTCTCCTTTCGGCTTCTGCTTGTTCTCAAGAGCCTTTTGTTCTTTGGTGGAGGCTTTATTGTCCCCCTGGCATGCATCTAAGATTTCCATGACTTCCACCTGCTTTTGGCATCTTTGTACCAACTCAGCATAAGTTGTAGGCATATCTTGAAGTAATAACTCCAAGAGTCTTCGGTTAGTGAGTCCAGTGAACAAAGCAGTTTTAGCTACTTGCTCATCTAGATTCTCTATCTCCATTGTAACTCTATTTAATCTTTTCAGATATTCTTGGATCGATTCGCTCTTCCCTTGTCTTATAGTAAACAAGGTTTCCTCGGTCTTCTTGATCTGGATTCCACTCTGGAATCGCCCTATGAATTTGCATGCCAACTCATCAAAGTTTATGATCCTTCCAGATGAGAGGTTCGAAAACCATTTCTGTGCCGCTCCGGTTAAAGATGAACCAAAAACCCTGCAGAGAATTTCATCAGAATTACCTGCACTTGCCATAGTCTTCTGATAATAACCGATGTGGGCGTAGGATCTCCGGTGCCGTCGAATGTGGAAAAAGTTGGTAAACGGAAATTCTGAGGAAACTGGTATCCCGCAATTGGCTCGGCAAATGGAGTCTTTCAAATAACTGAATAGATATCATCAGTTATCCTCCCTCTAGCCAATTGTCCCAGCTTTTGATTAATATTGGTCAATTCCTGACCAATATGAGTTAAATGATCCCCTGCAAATATATCATGACTTCGAACAAAACGATCATCACGAACAGCCCGATCATCACGAACAGCTCGATCATCACGAACAGCTCGTCTAACAGTTGGTGAGTGAGTTCTCATTCCTGTAACCAACCTCGTATTCGAATCGGTTGTACTTCCTTGCGGTCTGTCAAACCTATCATCCCGCCTAGGTAGATCGTCGACTCTCCTAGGCACTTGGTCACCTTCACGAAAGTTCTGACCGATATTCTAATCTTCAATCAATCTCTGATCCCGTGGTAATACACGCCTCCCTGCATCGCGATGATCAGGTTCTTGTGGTAATACCACTCGTCTGGTTAGCACACGGAGTGCCTGACTTACTTCCAAAAGTTGGATTTTCAATTGATCCAATTGACTCGGAGTGTCTCTTGGAGGATTGTTTCCCCCTTGATCGCCATCTACTTCGAGAGGTGGCAAACTTCCCTGAGGAATATCTGGATTGTTTACTCCAGGGATTTGGACACCAGTATCGCGTTGTGCAGTAGCTGCTGCTGCTGATCTAGTCACCATAGCTTTCTGAATCGATTCCCACAGACGGCGCCAAATGATGCATCCAAAATCTGCTTAGCCCTTAGATCTCCTTAGAATGACCTACAAAACAAAAGTGTCGATGTGGCCCGATCGCTGGGGTCGGGAGTCCACCTCCGAAGGCTAAGTCAGTCGATGAACTTAATCACAAACGGCTCTGCTAGAGGCGCAGAGCTAAGGAATGAATAACTGGAATACGATCTAGATCATAAGCATCAGAGTGTGTACGTCCAAATATGTGTGTATGGATTTGGTCCTGCTTACCTTGTAGGTAGGTGATGTTTATATAGAGTGTACCTTCGAATCTTCTTTGTTGGATGTACTTGAGCCTTCTTCGGATAGTTGTTGGATCCTAACAGTTAGATCCGTTGAGCGATAGACTTCTACTAGTTTGAACTAGTAGAAGACTCCTAGGATAACCTCATGGTTATTTGATGGTTATCCCTTCGATAGTGATAAGTGACAGCCGCCAAGTTGTGTCTGCCATCATTAGGGTAATTAACCTAATCCATAATTTGGATTAGGGCGTGCTTGTGGCTGATTAAGTTTTCTTCCTCAGCAAGCTACCTCCTGAACCCGGCTCGTTCGGAAACGAGTCGATTCCCTTCGTCTTGACCGGAGTCGAGGGTCGAACCATGAATGAACCAGGTTCGATCATATTTTCTCCGTATCAAATCCATAATCAAATTTGGTGAACAAATTATTCTAAATCCCTAAATTGGTATTCTAATCAATAAAATTGGTGTATTTTTAGAAGCACGTTTAATTGATTTCCTTATCATGAAAAGTTAACAAAATCTAGCATTTATAAAAGAATTAATAAACTGACATTTCAATTGATGCCATAATCAAGCCAAATGATGATGATCATCATAAACCTAGGCAACTGAGCATCGAGGAAGAATATTCTATCCTTTGTAACTTATTTTGCATTCTATATTATTATTATTTTTTTTTGGCCAAACACAGAAAATGCATTCAAAGAAACAAGTCTGGGGAAATTCTCCCAGCAGGAACACAACACAAAGGATCAAGACCTCTATTCTAGAAATATATAAGACAACATAGTTGTCAAACCTCAACAAAGAGGTCTTAATAAGCTGAAGTAAGTTGAGACAGTACCAATCTAAAGCACTAGACTGATCATGTAGACTAGAGAACACGGCTAGACAATCAGAAAAGAGCTTAATTTTCGTGATCCCTATTGCTGATGCCACTTGAATGATGTCATATATCGCTTCCAACTCCACTTGCTGTGCAGATAAAGCCCAACCTGCTTTCATGCGAGCAGCTATAAAAGATCCAGAAGAAGTCTTTATAATCCCTCCACGACCACTATGAGAAGTTGTTGGATCCCATGAACCATCTGAAAAAATATGAAAGAAATTTGTGTCATCAATAGCTATCAGTTGTGTATTCAAAGTATTAAATAGAAAAGTTGAATCATTCAACATATGAGATTCAATCACTCCTGTCGTGGCCGATGAAGATAAAGTATCAAAAAAGTGACCATGAATATCCTGCAATAGACCATTTAGGGACCATGAAAACATACTTAAACTAGGTGCAATCCCTTCAAACCAAGAACGTTTCTTGCCTTCCAAATTAACCAAGCTACTGCACTCCAAATAGCATGCACCCAATCTAAATTACCATTAGGCCGATAGAAGGATTCAACGAAGTTCCACCAATCCACAATGTCACGGCCGCGAAATATATCTGTATCCAAACGAAGTGGAGAGACTTTCCAACAAAGTTTTGCAAAAGGACACTGAAATAAAAGATGAACAATCGATTCATGGGCACATTTGCAATAAAAACACAAAGGAGTGTAGCAACTACCTCTTAGAAACAAATTTAAATTTGTAGGAAGAGCATTATGTCCTAATTTCCAGATAAATAGCTTAATTTTAGGCAAAGTATGAACTTTCCACATGGAAGTCCAAAAAGATAAAGAGGCTGAGCTAGTTCCCCTGGATGATAAGCCTAAAAAATCATGTAACTCAACAAAATAAGCAGATCTAACAGTAAAATTCCCTGTTCGAGTATGCTTCCATATCCATCTATCTGGCCTTGTCTCAGATATAATCGGAATTTTAAGAATTGCATTAATCTCATGAAATGAAAACCATTGCTGCAATTTAGAATAGTCCCAGGATCTTGATGGCCAATGAATTAATTCAGCTACCCATAAAGGACTGCCAGGAGATGGATCTCTCCAAATACGGTGTAAAGGAAAATCAGGAATCCAAGGGTCAGAGAATACCTTTGTTTGATGACCATTACCTATGTTTCGAATCAAACCCTTTCTAAGAACTGTCTTCCCCTCATGTAAGCTCCGCCATCCCCAGGAACATCCCCGCGAACATCTGGCATCAAGAAAATCATCATTAGGAAAATATTTGGATTTAATAACTCGTGCCCACAAAGAATGGGGATTCTGCAGCATTCGCCAAGCTTGTTTAGCTAATAAGGCTTTGTTGAAAAGGTAAAGATCACGAAACCCTAAACCCCCATGCTTTTTTGATATACATAACTTCTCCCATGAAACCCAGGAAATACCTGGCTGAGAACCTCTTCCCCACCAAAATTTTTGAATTTGTTGAGACAGTCCATATGTTACCTATTTCGGTAGTAAAAAGATAGACGTCGCATAGGTTGGGAGAGCTTGAGCAGCTGCCTTTATTAATATTTCCTTGCCCGCACTTGACAATAACTTACTCTTCCAATAAGCCAATTTGTTAGCCATTCTATCACGAGAATAAGCAAACAGTTGACTTTTAGATTTACCAAAAGTAGAAGGTAAACCCAGATAAGTACCATGGGAACTTACTTCAGGAATCTGCAAAATAGAAGTGATAGCTCTTCGAACAGTCGGAACTGTACCTCTACTAAACACCACAGAAGATTTAGCAGAATTAATATGTTGCCCGGAAACATGCATATATTCCTGAAGAATAAAATTGATATGATGAGCATTTGATTCACTTGCAGGACAAAAAATCATACAATCATCAGCAAAGAAAAGATGGTTAATATCAGGACTATTGCGAGAAATGCGCAATCCTGGCAGCCTAGGGATACCCATATTTGCATTTAATCTCCGAGATAAAGCCTCATGACAGAGAATGAAATTATATGGACTAAGTGGGCAGCCCTGTCTAATACCCCTAGTTGGAACCACCTTTTCCGATAATTGACCATTAACTTTAATTTGAAAAGTGACAGTGGTAATGCATTGCATAATCCACCTTACCCATTTTGCCTGAAACCCCAGAAAGTTTAAACATTCCTCAATAAAACCCCATTCTAACTTGTCATATGCTTTACATAAGTCTAGTTTCAAAGCAAAATATCCACGCTTGGATGTAGACTTCTTCATGAAATGAAGACATTCATGAGCCAAATATACATTATCAGAAATGGATCGACCAGCTACAAAAGCACTCTGGGTTTCACTAATAATGTTTGGCAAAATGATTTTCAATCGGTTTGTTAAGCATTTAGCAATAACTCGATAAGGAACTGTACAAAGACTAATTGGTCGGAAATGGCCAACTTCTTGTGGGTGTTTCCTCTTGGGAATAAGGGAAATGATGGTGTTGTTTAAACTTCTTAATAAAAATCCCCTATGAAAAAAAATGTTGAATACCCTTAACAAAATCCTCCCCTATAATATCCCAATTTTTTTGATAAAACCGAGCTGGAAACCCATCCACTCCTGGAGACTTTTTCCCTTTCATTTGAAACAAAGCATATTTAATCTCATCCCTAGAAAAGTCTCTACATAATCTAACATTATCATCATAAGACACACAATGTGCAAAACTTGATAAGAAATATAGAGGGGATTGGGGCTGAGAAGTGGTGAAGAGGTTACTGAAATAAGTCCATATTTCTGACATGATATTGGACTCCGCAGACAGCCAATGTCCAGTACTCGACTTGAGTTTGGAGATACGATTTCTCTGTCGTTTTTGCGAGGTAACTTGATGGAAAAAATAAGTATTTTGATCCCCTGCCTTCAACCATCGCACCCTCGCCCGTTGCTGCCAAAATCTCTCTTCTTCACGTATCAAAGAAGCCAATTTCTTTGACAACTCGGCCTCCTGAACGGTTGTATCTTCGGCTGAATTGGAAGCTTGTAAATCAGCCAATTGTTGTTGAACTTTAATAATTTCAATGGAAGCCACTTTTGTATTTGCTTTGCTCTATAATCGCAAGGTCTTCCATAATGGAAGCCCGTTGCAGTTTCATTCTATATTATTTAATATAACATAATATATTTCTCCTTTCGTGTCGATTTTTTTTCTTCCATATTTAATTTTTCATTTCCAACTTTACTCAATGAAGATGTCGATCTGCTGATCTGTGGTGTACAATATGAATTCATAACTATCAAAAGTATTTTTTGCCATGTTTCATATTCATTATCATAAGATTCATAACTATTAAAAGTTTTTCTTGCCATATTTCATTAACACTAGACTAGACAATATGTCTAGTTAGGTCATTCTTAAAATGCAAGAAATAAAATTATTGAATTCCAACAACCAACAACCATTTTTTTTTTTGGTAAAAACCAACAACCATTTTGATTGTCAAAGAATGTGATTCTAGAGTGAATTAATGTAATCTTTTTGTCATGCTTCTTAGGCTCTTTTTGGTATCAATTCTCATTCTCTATTATGCCTATTTAAAATAAATGAGTACAATAATTCATTACTGGTCAAGAATGAAAAATGGTTTGGTGACTTTTGTCGAGAATAAATTATGGAATAAAAAATAAGTTTGGTATGTCAAAATGAAAATTTGTCGGAAAATGAAAATGAAGAATGATAAAAAAAAAATGCCATATTAATCAAAATAAAATAAATAAATAAATAATTATAAGATTATTGCATCACACAAAATATCAGGTGTACGGTTTCCACACAAAATATCAGCCTTGCAAGAAAGCATCAACACTCACTATAACTCCAGTGTTATGTCTATTAAAATTAAATTACACCAAATATTTATAAGAAAAATAAGGAGTTATACAGTAACGTTTCCATTTCGATTTATTGTTTCTAGGTAAGAATTTCCTATTTCTAAGTGCTAAAATCATGTATGGTTACACGGAAAAAAGAATGTTCTTGTTACGCAAAGAATACGAAAAATTATATGCTTCGCACGAAAAAGGAATGTTTTTTCCCATTTTTTACAAGTACTTAGGTTCATATTAAAATCCATAAAAGGTACTTATAATAAGCAATCTAATCTTTGTCATGTACAATCTATGTTAGTAATTGAAACAAAAGAATCTTGGTGGATTTGAACCACCATCCTCTTGAAACATGCTCATGTTCCAAGTGCTCTACCAATTGAGCTAAAGATCCATAAATTGAAGTAATCAAGTAAGATGTAATAAAGACTACAAGAATGTCTTCTTTGCCACCAAGGGGCATGGACATGAAATAACTTAAATATAAATAATTAAGTATAAAATGGTTCGAAAAGAAAAATAATCATGCTTTCACAAAGGAAGACAACATTGTGAACACTTTACAATGAAGACCAACAACAAGCCAATGATATTCTTGAGTGAAATTTTACTTTACTTTGTCTGTAACTCTACATTAATTATGTCTTCAAATACATATACTGACACACATATAAATTATAACTAGAACAAAAGTAAAGAGCATTTAAAAATGAAACCCAAACCACAAACACAAAGGTGTCATTCATGGAAATAATACTAGGTTAAACAATGAAATCAGAATCTCAAGCTTAGTGGCATATAAGTCAAAGATATCTCTTAAGGTCAATCCGAAGATTCCAACCACAATTCCCAATTCTGCCTTCTCCATGATTAGTTGAGGTAAGAATATGGCAAATGATATTGGTTGTTTTACCAAGCTTAGTTGGTTGTTTATCCAGTGTTAAGTGTAAGACACTCATAAAGTTGGCCAAGTGGAAAAATCAATCACTAAAAAATTTAGGATTTCTGAAACAATTCATACCAATGCTTGGATT
This sequence comes from Hakea prostrata, assembly GCF_041222555.1. Taxonomy (NCBI): domain Eukaryota; kingdom Viridiplantae; phylum Streptophyta; class Magnoliopsida; order Proteales; family Proteaceae; genus Hakea; species Hakea prostrata. Next base: position 27,944,437 of record NC_142604.1, read on the forward strand.
AGCAATATTATGCATACCAAAATGTTAACATACATGCAAGAATCTCACACTTTAGACACCATCATGAAGATTCAAACAAGAAATTAATGATGCAACTAGCTAAAATCACAAGATATAGGGAAGACCAGGGTACAAGGGCAACAATAACCAGATGGATTTTCTACCTCACTACCCCTTTTGATAGATCAACATATCTATTTAGAATCGACGAATCCAATACACTGAGTGAATCATCACCCAAAGCCAAAATAGCGACATGCCTGTAAAAGACATCTGACATTTTATAGGAAACTCACAAAATAAAATTGTCTTCTTTAAATGGAAAAATGGTTTGGTGATCATTAGCTAGGTTGTTAAGACATTTACGGATAACAGTAATGAATGATATCATCTGCACTAATTTGTCCAATGTAAGTCCAACTTTAGGATGTTTATGCTTATGAAACCTAGAAAGGGGTATCAATGCATTAAGGCCTCTGTTTTGAATGTCAGAGAAATTTCTGCTAAAAAAATTCATCCAATGAACAAAAGAAATAAGTGAATAAAGAGAAGCTTCCTCACTTGTTCAACCTAGCAATCACAACTGGTTTCTTCAAGGAGGATTTGATAAGCACCAATACCAAATAGGTAGGCCAGTGAACTATAGAGGATGAGAGCTTTCCACATTCACTAGGAAACCCTCCGTCGGATTTTGGTGTTTCCTTTAAGATTGTTTCTTGCAAGAAAGCTTTGTAAAGTGTAGAATCAGATTTTTTTTTATATAATTACAAACCTTCCAAGTGATTTCTTTAAAATCCCATTAAATTTATCCTATTGTGGGGCTTGTTTTTTATTTTGATTTGGATTGACGACCTTAGACATGGAAGTGGGTAGTTCTCAAACAAACCTAACATTGTTAACTGAGCTAGAAATGGTTGGTTGCTAAAACTGTTATGCTACAGAAAACCAGTAAGGAAATTAAAAAGAGGGTATTTGATTTCTCTACATTAGTTTCAGCTTATGATTTTTATTGGGAAGAATAGAGTAAAATTGGAAAACTTGTTTTCTGTGAATACCAACAGAATCAGGTGGAGAGAGTGACTATTTTAAGCAATAAAGAATTGAAAACTTGAAGCCAGTCACAAATATCAAAGAAGCTCTGTTTCTTTGTCACTTTCCTTGCTTCTTGGGCGGTCATTGTGTTTGGCAATTTCATTACTAAGAAGAAAGAAGGAAATAACAAATGCTCTGATTTGGGGGAGTTCAGCAACCATCCTATATGGTCTTCGATTTTTGAATCGTTAATTGTGAGTTGGAAATTGGAAAGGGAGGAACCACTCATGTGAAACACAACTAATTTGACACACAAAATCTATGAATTCCTTTACATTTACATACAAATTAATGACCAACCAGTACTAGAAAAACAAACGGATTGACAAATATTGACAAATAACAGATGAAATACGACACAAAGATTATAGGGTTCTCAAACAACAGAATGAAAATCACACTCGATTACAGTTTGTTTACCACAAAAAAAAGAAGACAAAAACTCTGAATTTACCTGAAAACGACGAGGAATCAAGAACCCTAGATGGGGGATTTCAGGCGACAAGATAGGGGAAAAAACCTGAGGACTCCGAGTTCTGCTTCATTCTCAGGCAAGGGTTTTGTTCTTGTAAACCTTGAGAATCAATTGCAGGTTAAAACTCCACCGCGAGCAATTTCAGGTTAGAACTCTACCGCGAGCGATTGCAGGCTGAAACTCCACCACGAGCGATTGCAGGCTGAAACTCCATCGCGAGCGATTGCAAGTTGGAGTTTCACCGTGAGCGAGATGTGAGAAAAGGAGAAGAGTCGTTCGTTCTTAAGCTTACGTTAAGGTTTGAGAGAGATTTTTGGAGCGGTTTTTATAAAAAAATGTGTATTTACTATTGTACCCACATCTTCACTTTAAAATTTCAAGTATACCTCCGCATAAATGAGGAGAATTAATTCTTACTCATAAACCACAATAGATAAAAAGTTCATTGTGAATTTTAGAGGTTTTTCTATTATTTTAAATATAAATGAGAATGATAATAGATGCCAAATAAATTAAAATAATAAAAAATTCTCATAAAAGAGAATGAGAATTGATACCAAAAAGAGCCTTAATAAAGTGATTATTTCCTGATATCACAAAAGAGTTTTGTTTTTGTCCTTCATATAAATATCAGGATTCATGTGTAGTAGTTGGTAAAATTATTAGGACCCTTCCTACTCGATTCGTTGAAATGGTACACATCTTTTTAAACTATAATTTTGGAACATATATATATTAAAAGTTGACAATTCAAGAAGAATCACCTAACAAAATCAAAGTAATCAAACAATTTTGACATTATTAAGTAAGTATTCTATAGATCGTCATTCTCAAAAATAATATTCTAAGGCTCTTTTGGTATCAATTCTCATTCTCTATTATGCCTATTTAAAAGAAATAAGTACAATAATTCATTACTAGTCAAGAATGAAAAATGGTTTGGTGAATTTTGTCAAAAATAAATTACAGAATGAAAAATATTTTGGTGTCAAAATAAAAAATTATTAGAAAATAATAGTGAACAAGTGATAATAGAGAGAAAAAGTATGATTTTTATAAAAAAAAATTGTGTATTGACTATTTTACTCTCATCTTAACCATAAAATTTTAAGTAAATTTGTACATAAATTTGTGAATGAAATTCTCATCATAATCCATAATAGACAAAAAATTCATTATGAATTTTGCACGTTTTTCTATTATTTTAAATAAAAATAAAATTGAGAATACATGCCAAACAACTTAAAATAATGAAAAAACCTCATAATTGATAATGATAATTGATACCAAAAAGAGCCTAAATAACACCATATTTCCAACAATTTTATAACTAAAACAATGTAGGCTATTCTATGGAACAAATATGAGGTGTTCCTTAATATACTTATGTTACTCTATAGATAAGGTGATCCATTCATTTGTTAGGAATTAAAAAATATTTATACTGAACACAATTTAAATGTGTTTCTATTATTGCACAAGATAAAATATATAAACGCTTTTCACAAAGCATTATCAAATGCAACCTCAAAGATTTTTTTTTTTCTTGAACCTCCTCTAGCACAAAGCCTTGGAGGGTCTCCACGAGACACTAAGTAGCTAAGGAAATTTTCTACATCACTAAAACTAAGCTAGCAAAAATATCCCCACACCTATCCGTCTCCCTTGCCTGGTGGCAAAGTTGCGGCAAACAAAAGTAGCTGAAGCCATCATAATGTCCTCCACAATACCCAATGTTTACCATGGAGTGCTAAACATCCTCGTTATCATACAGACAACAACCAAGGAGTCTAACCATAGTTTGATATATAGTCTTTAATATTGCTTCTTGGAGACCTCCTAAAATGCCTTGCGGCTCACATATCACAACATTTGTTTCAAGTGTACCCCTAGCTATAGTGAATACAACTCTGCTATCTCGGCTTCATAGCCTTCTCTGTCCTCCCTATTGACCCTTGTATATTCTTTATTGTTGATGAATGTGTAAAGACATTGTTTTTTTTTCTTTTTCTTTTTTCGTTTGGAACTAAGGTTTGTCAGATTAACTTATGTGCAACTTAACAACATCTTCAAGGGAGTGACTCCTTATATATAATTTAACTATAAGGTAAAGTTTTGCCCCTTGTCTCGAGGGAATTCAAACCCTTGACCTTATACTATGAGGCATTAGTCTTTGCCAACTAAGCAAACCTTGGACACATAAAAACATTGTTAATGAATTGCTTTGTTCCAACTAAATAGGTCGGCTACATGAATCCTTATGAAGAAATGAAAAAATGAAAAAAAATGAAAAAGTGAAAAAAAAAAAAAAAAAAAAGACTCCGGTAAATTATTTGGTAGGGAGGGGTTTTATTTTAATTTCTAACTTCCAACAATTTTCCATGGGAGAGAAGGAGAGGGGACGCAGACCGTTGCCTTGCTGAGGTGCCTAGAACCGGCGACCGGAATTTGACCAGAACCACTCAACCCAGATTTAGTTTTGGTGACTTTAATTCTCAATGTAGAGAGATCAGCTATTCAAATGCTCACAAAGATCTTTGTCTCTCCTTCTTCCTCTGTTTTTCACAGAGGTGACTAGTCCAGTTGCTTCCTCTGTTCTATGTTTCTGAGCTTAACATCTACACTTTGTTTGAAATCTCTCTGTTGAGTAGGGTTATTCTCAGAACTGATCATTTGTTACTCGGGTATTTTTTTTTTTTGTTTTCCTTTTCTGGAGGAGTGTATATTGTTTGTTATTAAGATTAATGTAAATTGGAACATGTAACCGGATTGTTGCTTTTGGTTTCTTGGCGAAATTGGTATTCTCATCTGTTTGGTCAAATGGTTTGTTTTCGAATTTGTATGAATAAATGAATGTAAGCTAAGTGCTGAATTGGGTTTTTCGAATTTGTTCTGGTTATCTTTTTATTTATTTATTTCTTTCTTTCTTTTGGGGGGGGGGGGGGGGTCTGGCTGATCATTGATCCTTTTGTACCTAAAAGGTTGAGGTGTAAAAATGGTGTGAAGCTTTAGTGATGTCATGCTCGTATTACCTTTAGTACACTTCCAACTTGTTCTCTGGGTTCTTAAAATTTTGTTCTTGGATCATCATACGTCCTATGTCAGTCGAAGATGAGGTAATGAAATGGCCGTAGGCCTTGGTGATTGGCATGGTCGGGCATCTTATTTTCTGTTGAATTGGGGTTTAGTATCGTGGATTGGAGTTTGAATTGCCGTTTGGGTTTTCAAGAAAATCAATTATGTATTTACAGAACCGCTGTTGTGGGATTAGGTTTGTCCTTTTGGTTTCCACTTGGAGTTTGTTGGTTTCGTGAAATGAGAAACCAGTGTGGCCAAAACCTGAGCTTGTTTCCTGATCTATCTGCCTAAGGATGGGATTTTAATGTCTTTTATGCTGAGGAATCAACATTTTTTTGGGTTCAGGTATTTCTTGTTTTGCCTTGGGGCTTATGCCTGTTGTAGTTCTGATTAGAATCGTGGTTAAACTTATTATTTTATTTTTATTTATTTATTTATTGAAAATGGGATTTTCTTTGTTATCTCAGTTCTCCTGTAAGATTTGAAGTTCTTTTAGACTAGGTACAGAAACATGGTGCATCTTCAGAATATGTGGCTTTCACCCCTTCTATTTTCGATATGGAGGGCAGCCTGGAAAAATTTTCTTGAATGATTGATGATGATAGTGCTTTTAACGTAAATTCCAAGTTTCTGTCATGTTTAATCAAGTTAGCTGCTTCAAAATTTATATGAAAATTTTGTTCCTTTCTGCCAAAGACTTCAAATTCCCATGATACTTGCAATGAGGTTTGTAGATTATGATTGTTAGTCTGAAATAGCATATTGGAATCTCTACTGAACAACTTCATATGTTTCAGAAGTGTGCTTCTTCTATTCAATTTCTGTATATGGCCTGTGAAGAACAGATAAATGTACCAATTTTGTGCCTTATTTTTCATTTGTGATATTTCAGGTTGACCCATCATTTGTTTCAGCAGCTACATGGTCTTAAAAAGTGAAAAAAAGGGTGAATTCAGTTGAGAAGGGCTTAGTATGTCTTGCTGTTCACAGAGTGAATTTGACTGTAAACTGATCACCTTCTTAAAGAACAGAAGAGGTTCCAAAATACCCAAAACGAAGGGATGCAAACCAAAACCAAGATTTAATGTTAAGGAAAACAGTTCGATCTGCTCAAGGAAAAATGCAAGTGAAGTTACAAGCAAAAATGACGGTGATAACCGTGCAGCTAGAAACTGGAGGAAACGAGTGGCTCAGCATCAATCCTACGATACCAATTCTTTTGAGATGCTTCCAACCTCAAAATTTGGACGGAAGTACTCACCTTCTAGCTGTAAGAGACCTGAAAAAAATGCTGGTGAGGATGTTAGAGATCAAAAGACAGACAAAAGGCGAAAACGGAAAAGGAGGAAGAAAAATGTGGAGCAAGATGATCCATCTCGGTTGCAAAGAAGAACAAGGTACTTGCTGATCAAAATGAAGCTGGAGCAGAATCTTATTGATGCTTACTCTGGTGAAGGTTGGAAAGGACAAAGGTATGAGCGTTTAACTATTTCCACCTAAAATACCAAAATTTGTGCATCAGTTTGCATCTTAGTTGATCTGTCGAGATATCATAAAGTTATTGCTAGTCCTGAAGAAACCAAAAAACACAAACTTAATTGAATGCCCAGTATGCATCAATATTTGTGCTCTGTGTTTATGAGGTACAATTTTTGAGAAAATAAGAAGAAATGCATTTACATCAGAGATACATATGGGTACTCTTATCCGACTCCTAATTTTCTTTGTCTTGTTCATATGAAAAGATTCTCAATTGTGGAAGTGCCATCCATCAAAATTAATTAATGTATTGGTTAAGTGTGGAATAGCCTGCTTGGTTTACCACGGATTCAATGTCTAAGCTCCCAATCTGAACATGGCCCATTCTGGTAATGGGAATGGGATAATCTTTACATGGGGAAGATAGGTTCAAGATCAGGTTGGGTAGCTTAATCGGAAAGCCGGCAGCCAGGTGGAGTACTAAGGATAAGTAACAAAGCATTCAACCTGAGCCTTCTCCATTTGTAATTTGTTAAAATGAAAACTCTGTAGTGGAGGATCGGGTTTGGTTGGTCAGGTCAGGTATGACACTCCCAATTTGATGTCTCAGTACATTGGGTTTTATATGGTCATCATGTATACATCTGATGTTGATATAATTGATGTGCCAGCAACTGTCCCTTCCACCTGAAAGGGGTTGGGGTGCCTGGACCCCGTGCGGGTTGGGGGGGGGGGGGGGGGAGAAACTGCCATTATCAGAAGAGATGTAACAATAGACTCTGATTTTCATTTTCATTTTCTCCATGTCAAAGGAATTTGTTTCTTTCATTCTGAAAACAACTCAACTCTGCTATATCCCAACTAAATGAAGAGATCGTGTCAGCTACTTGGATCCTTTTTCTCCAATCAACTTTATTAAAAGCCATATTTGTTGTTAGTCCTAAGTTGTGCATGTCTTTCTTTGCCACTCCCCCTAGAGTCATCAAATTCCTCAATTGCACATGTCCATTCTTCCTTAAATGGCTTTCTTACACCTCCGATCAGATCTACACCTGAATTAGCTCTAATTTGTTCATTTCTTGTTTTATCTTTCTTACTCATTCATCTTAAGATCCTCATCTCTATTGCACTAAGTTTGTTTAAATGTGTTTTATTCACCACCAAACATTCTGCTCCATGCATCATTTGTTGTTGTATGATTGTCCTATAATGTTTTCCCTTGAATTTTAGCATATATGTTACAGCACTCTGACAAACCCTCTTTTCATCCAACCTGTTTAATTCTTTCAGCATTGTTCGCTATTTCCACATATTCAATGATTGGATCTAGGTACCTAAAATTTTCTTTTTCATGGCACCTTATTGTCAATTTTCACCACCTGAATTATCAGTCCTATGGTTTATAAAAATACACCATATAAACCATATAACTCTTTATTATACTTCTTTTAATACCTTGTGGTTCCGATGCTGATCTCCCCAAGTCCAAGGTTGTATTTATTCCTGCTTTTATTGCATGCCCCAAACAATATCATCAGCAAAAAACATGCACCAAGATATCTGATCTTGAATGTCTCTAGTCAGCTCTTTTATGATTTGTGAAAATAACCCCCCCCCCAAAAAAAAAAAACAAACAGCTTTTAGACTTGTCACTACACCATTATACTTTTTTTTAAAAACTATGTTCGCATATTTGGTTGAGACACTGTTCTTCAACATTTGCCAAATTAACTCTATAGGGACTCCATCAAAAAGAACCTTTTCTTGAATTTCAACAAAGATTGGATGGGTCCTTCTTGCATTCTCTATTTCTCTCCACTACTTACCTAATTAATGAAGTTCTGTCGTTGGTCTTCCTAGCATAAAATCATATTGGTTATTCAGCACATAGTAGTCAAGGGCCCAAGGCATTGTCTAGGGCCTCTAGGCAATGCTTGGCATCCAACTCGGTTGGTCTCCCAGATGGGGTTCTCAGTTGCCTAGTTTACCTTGCGTCAAGGCTTCTAATGGGTTGTTTAGATGCAACTGTGATATGAAAAATTAGTATTTTTCTTAAGCTGTTTTCAGTTTCCCTTCCATAGTTTCATAGTAAGCTCACACCACTTTGGATTCTAAGGAGGGCCATAAGGTATGCAGCCTTACCTAGCTTTTGCTGCAATACTGTTTTCAAACTCGAACCAGTGACTGTCACAATTGCACAACCTTGCCATTGACCAACACCCTCCTTTTTCATAGTATTACTCATAAGTTTTATTCCTCTGTAGTTATTACAACTTTGATTCTTCTTCTTCTTCTTTCTCTCTCTCTCTCTCTTATTATTATTTCCCCCCCTTCTAGATCAGAACTATAATGCTTCTTTCCACATTTAGAAAATTTCTTATGCTCTTATTCTTATTGAATAACCTAGTCAGCCAAGTTTTCAAACCAATCCCTATGGACAAATCTACCCTTGTACCCAAATTACAATAGTTCCCCTGAAGTTGGTGAATAGATATCAATCATGCCTAATTTGCCAATGTTAAAGATGGAACTCTTAGTACTTAATCCATTGGTAAAGACATCTGCCAGTTGACTCATATTACAGAACGAATGCAAATAAGAAACTGTTCAACCTTCTCTTTCATAAAATGACAATCAGTCTCTACATCTTTAGTGGGATCATGCAGATTCATGCTGAATATGATTGTTAATTATGCGGACTGCGAACTTGCTATTTGAGTATAGGTGCACAAGTATTTTTATTCTAACACACAGATCTTCACAGTCCGTGGCTCAAAATTCAGTTTCAGCACTAGTCCTGGGACCATTGTTTGCTTCGTATTTACCACATAACTATGTTACCACCAATATTGGTTTGGTATCCTGAAGTAGGAGATTGGTCGTCTGCATACCCAACCTAACCAGCATTTGTCCAGGACTATATGCAAAAATGACCATGTGGATAATCAAAATTCCTTTTCCTGAAGTTGCCTTCAAATACTGATTAACCAAACTGGTTGAATATGCAGTACTTGGGGCAATATGAGATAGGTAAATTAATCTCCCAACTAACCACTATTAATTGCCTTTAGTCACTGGTTCACCAACTTAACTCTTAGTTGGAAATTAGGTTCAGCTGGGGTTTCAGGAGGTTTACATCCCAGCATACTTGTTCTTTTTAATAGATAAGGAGTTTTCTCCATTAAGAAAGCGAGATACCTTGAAGATATTTTGCTAGTTTGATAACCAGATAAATATCTCAATTTTCTCTATGTTTAATCTCATTTTCAGTTCCAGAGGTCTCCAAAGAAGAAAATCCAATTACACTTCTACTGATGACAATGTCGTCAAAATATAGGATTACAATGATTTTATGAAACCTCATGTCTTGGGAGACTAGTTATTCCATATAATGAACGGTGAAGTTTACACACATTCTAATGAGTTTTTATAGAGGCAAACGCTAGGAGAATATCCATGTATACTTTTTCTTGTAGTTCTCCACAGAGGAAGGCATTTTTTTACATCCTGGATTTTGTGTAGTCGACATATTCCTTTAAAGCTCAAATAAAAATTCTAGGACCATCGCATGACCAACTATGATGTATGGTTCAGACTGTTGGGCTGTTAAGAAGCATTGTGTAGATAAACTCGTACAGTAGATTTGAGGATGCTAAGATGGATGAGTGGCAGAACTAGGAAGAATAAGTTAAGGAATGATCATATTGAAGTTGGTCTGGAAGTAGCTATGATAAATGATAAGCTGCGAAAAATTCGATTGAGGTTGCATGACCATGTTCCATGGAGGCCTTTAAATGCCTCTATACAGAGAAGTGATTTAATCTAGATCAAAAGGAACTCGAAGAGCTAGGGGCAGACCTAGAATGACGTCAGGAGAAGTGGTGAGAAAGGATATGCATGGTTAGTGATGTGAACCAAATTCTAGGGTTTAGATGTTGGAATTATGCCCTAGAATTAAGCTAACTCCAGGATCCTCTCTCTTAGGAACCAGCAACTTTCTAGGGTTACAGAATGCCTTACTTGGTTGGTGTTTGGATGGTTTAAGGTTTCACCAGGGTTAGGTGTAGGCATAGAAGGATAGCCAGGCTTAGTGTTAAAGGGACTCAGGGTTTTAAAGCTTAATGGTGCTGTAACTGAGATTTCAGATCTGAAATTTAAGATTAGGGTTATGTTTAGGGAATTTAGGGTTGGCTGCTGCTGTTTTATAGTTTCAGAGCTAGATTTATAACTTAAGGTTTGTAAACTAGGGTCTTAGGGTTTCAGTTAGGTTAGGACTGGGACTCTTGTTGTTTTATAATTTCAGGTTTAATCCTAAAGGGTTTGGGTTTAATTTGAGGTTTCTTACTGGGAGTAGGACTCTTAGGGAAGTCAACTAGGATTAGGACTTGGAAGGGGAAGTAGAGTAGGTGTAGGAGAGGCTAATCCTAAGTGGTTTTGGAGTGTGGTTGAGGGGTTAGGTTGAACTAGGGTTAGTTTAGAGGTTGAAGATGAATTGCGAAATTGTAATGAAGAAGATGAAGTGCAGGACTTTTATAATCGTTAGCATTTAGGTCTTTGGATGGAATTAAGGGTAGGGATGGGGTGAGGGGAGACATGCGATCCAACTAGGAGGCAAAGGGAAGGTAAAGGGGTGGGGTTAGGGAATTAAGAGGGGAGGGGTGCTGCATTGTCGTAGGAAAGAGGAAGGTGCTAGGGATGCTTGCAGGTGCTGGCAGAGATAGAGAAGGGGGCAGGGAAGTGGCTGGGGGTATGCTGTACTCACGTGGCAATGGGGGAACACTGCTGGAGTTGAAGAGTTACTGCTTTAGCTTGAAGACAGCAGCTGAAATCACTCTCACAAGGTTGCCGCATACCTCCCAAGGAAGCCCATGATTTTGTTTTCTCCAAACTCTCAATGAATAATCAATTCAACTTGCAAATACAGAAGATGGGAGGCTTTACTTGTAGAGCCTCTAGAAATAAAACAAACTAGGAATCTAACTTAGGAAACCAACTTGGTTTCAAACTGTCTAATTCTAAGTATGACTCATACTTGACTAAAGACACTAATTCAAACAAGGATTCTATCGTGTCTCACTCTAGAAATATCCAATTTGGAATCTAAGAGTAGATATGGAATCCTAACAAAAAAACAGACTGAAACAAGGGAATTAATAAACAAAAGTAGATCTAGGGTCCTAATAACAATTGGATCCGTGACACACTAGCCTTGGAGTCCACAAAAATTGTCAAAATTACCAAAATACCCCTATTTGGGGCCGTGGGGTTTGGAGAAAGTATCCCTAGCCCCTGGAAACAGTTTACATCACTTAGGTCTTGTATTGAGTATGGCCTCAAATAGAGTTGATTGTAATGTAAGGATCCATGTAGCCTACCCTATTTTGTTGGGGTAAGGCTTCTTGTTGTTGTTGTGTTGGAGTTCCCATTTCTGATTTTCTGATGGGGAAGGATCACTCTCAAAGTGTTCATCTTCATTACAACTTTACTGGTGTAGAAATTTCTAAATAGTCAATTCCATTTGTCTGTGTAAATACTTGTGCAACTAATCTAGCTCTGTAACGATCCAGTGTCCGAACCCAATTGAGTGTTGGGTTCAAAGCATGATTGGCAGGCAAGCTGGTGCACCAAGCAATCCAAGATTCCCTAGTATTGGGCCAAATCTAACATCACACCGTTAAACCTCAAACATCAATGGCATATTCGAGAATCCATTTATCATAGACTTCATGGTAACAAAAGATAGAATTAATTATGTTCAGTATCAATGATTAAAGGTCCTTAAACATAAATCCACCAGATTAAAGTCAAATAAACTGTCTATTACAACATCGTGCTATTGCATGGTGTCTAGTACTCGTCAAACCAGAGTAAAGTCAAATAAACTCTGTTGCAACATCTTGCTATTACATTGATGTCTAGTACTAGTCAACTGTCTGATTCCGAAATCAACTAATGCACAGCATTCTCCTTAAACGCAATCTAGTCAAATAAACTCTGTTACAACGTCTTGCTATATTACATGGTGTCTAGTACTAGTCAACTGTCTAATTCCGAAATCAACTAATGCACAGCATTCTCCTTAAACACAATCTTTGCAAATGCATCCAACTCTGTGTGAAGCAATCCACATAAATTCCTTCAAAGTTGGAGTATCACTTATAGCCAGTGAGCATTGGCATAGGGCCCAAGATGAGATGCTACATGCCATGCATCTCTATAATTTATATGTGTCTGGTGTATCCCATAATATTGGCTGATATGGTTGTTACACACATTCTTTTTAAATAAAAAAATGTATTCAAAATTTAAACCATGTCGTATTGCAGACATGTATCAGGCGATGCATGTTGACATGTATTGAGCAATTTCAGAAAAAAACTTGAAAATTTCTAAAACATTATGAAACATACCAACTTGTATCAAGATGTATTGGCATGTATTGACAAGGTAAAAGAAACTTGTGCTCTCATAGAATGACTTAAGGAGCAAATAGCTAAAGGGATCAAGGTAAATTGTGATAAGGAAAAAGACAGTAAGGAAGAGTTGCTGCCCATGTCAATGAAAGTAATTTTAGAAGAGACAGTTAAAGACAGTAAGGCTAGAACAGCGGAAGACAAGGAAGGAGGAGGCTCAAGCCTTGATGGAAAGGTTGTGAAAACTGAAGATGGTGCTACAAAAGCTTGGAAAGACATGATTGAAACAACGCCAGCAGCTGGAAATGTGCCTAAAGACTGATTTTGAGCATGAGCACTTCATTCCTAGTGTTCCTAGATTGTTTGAGTTTTGCTTAGGAATGGTCCAAGCCAATACACACAAGTTACTCCACCCACATCATTACCAAGTTTGAGGACCAACTTTTACAAGATGGGGAGAGTTGATGCAGGTCTGGCACCAAATTGGCCAATTTCCCCTTGAAATCAACTTAGGGTTGATAGATATGGGTGTTAGGCCTTTACTCAGCGGGTTTATGTGGTCATGGGCCATCTATGGGCCAAGAAGTTTAGAGTTTAGGCCAAGTACGAAAATAGGTCTTTTTCTTAGTTTAATTGGTTTAATTATGTAAATTCTGTCTAACATAAGGTATTAGGGTAGAATAGTCTTTTCTTTTGTTTTACTTTAGTTTTAAGAGTTTGTGTCAGTCTAGGTTATGATAAGGAGTCCTATGATAAGGAGTCCTTTAAGTTTACTTATAAGAGTCCTATTTGAATATGGATTACTATGTTGACCACAACTAGGAAAGTCAGTTTTTAACTTCTAATTTCACCAGGACTTCTTATGTGAGGCTATAAATAAAGCCCTGGGCATGCAACAGATTAAAAATTGAAGCACATAATTATGAAAGAGTGTTTTGCTGCCTAAGAGCAAGGCTAGTAGAGCTTCTCATCAGTGGTAAGGGACCTTCATGTGATCGAGTAAGCAACTTAGCACTTGTAGCTTGCCTCTACTTCTTTCCATCTCCATCACACCCCATTACAAGGCTGGTGTTGCGGGTAAGTGACAAATTAGCACCAAATTCCATTCCCCTTCTCATGTCACCCACTTTTTTATTTTTTTGAATTTCAGACTTCCAAAATTCAAGGTCAGATCTACACGAACCTAACCTTTAAATCTGTCCCAAACTTTAGGAACCTCATCCTCCAATCCTAGTGACCTTCCGTCCCAATCTCAGCCCCATCAGACCAACCAAACCCTAGATTTACCCATCAATGTTATCATCACCCTATTTCCCCTCCAAAATCAAGAAACCCAATATTGAAACTTGGAATGATTGTTGGGATCAAAATATAAATTCCTTTTAAGTCTTACCCCACTCCTCTAAGTTTTCATCCTATGTCAAATGTACCCCATATCAATGAATTTATCAACTTCCCCTAAGATGGGTTAAAGTATCCTTCATACCCTAAATATCCTTATACTTTTATCCATCTATCCCATGAAACAAACCAAACCGCAAGTAGGGAATTAGAACATAATAGTTAGGAACCAGTTGGGGAACCACCAGCCATACACCCTAACCCCAAAATTGAAGGAACCCTTTCTTGGTCCCATATGAGTTGGTTCTCTTAAAAGGTCTCGGAAGAACTGGCCCTCATTTACTTGAGTTTACATCATCAAGGCCATAATAGCTAGAGACAATGAGATACAAATAAGGTCACGCACCACTTCAAGGAATTTGATGGTAACCCGAGGTCCCTAACCCACAGGTGCTTATGAGTAGATACCTTCTGCAGATGATTACTTTCATTGGTATGACTTACCTGAGGATAGGAAATTAATGTGGTTTGTGCTCAGCTTGTTGCCCAGTACGTCAATGATGGAGAACTGTTGGGGAAATCATGTTTTATGCAGGGAAGCTCTCCATCTCTTGGGCAGAGTTGAGGTATGCTCTTTAGTTTGAAGTACCTTCCCAAGCACTTGAGGGCTCAAACTAGGAATAGGTTAACACTCTAACATAGGGTCATCTCCCAGTGGTACTCAACTTTGATGCCTTAGCCTCCTTTACTGGTGTTAGAGAGACCAACCTACAAGTCTTTACTTGATTCAGGTTAGGGTTGAGACTTGAGATAGGACATTACCACCATCATTGGCGCAATTGACATCCATAATTCTAGGGACTGCTATGAGAAGGCTCACAAGGTGAAGCAACTCTTATATAAACTCTAAGGTGTTACTTTTCTTTACTTTCCAACCATTTTGCACTCAATGTCATGCTTCAACATCAAGTTCTTACATTCTTTGATGAAATTTTTACTATTCATTTCAGATTGGGTACCTATTTGTTGAAATTTTTCCCAAATCTCAAATGCATATGAATTTTTGTTTGATACCACTACTTTTACATCTGATTTACTTCAAAACATGATTTCAAACTCCTCATATGATTCATGCTTCAAGATTTCAAAATTTCCCAGAAATCACAATCTTGCTTTCTTTACCAAAATGCCTCTTGCTGAATTTTTTTCTTCTTGCTTGGATTTCAATGAGTTTTTTACTTGAAATCATTCTTAGATCACTAATCTTACTCCAAAACATAGTCCAACCCATCTAGTTCACATTTTGCACCAAACTTGCATTTTTCCAAAAATTCACTATCCTACCCATTTTCTGGCAAAAAAGATAAAAAAAACAAAATTAGAATTATAAATCCAAATAAATAAAAATTTACAAGAAAAAAGCTGTCTTATTCTGTCTATATTTACTTACATTCTGTTTTAAAAAGTTTTCATGCATAAAATAAAAATAAAAATGTTTTTGGTTCAATCTATTTACTGACACCTACCTTCATTCTTGTTATATCCTTTCTAGCCACTATTCAATTGAATCGGTTGAATTTTTGTTCCTACTGAAATGAATCTAGATTGATGAGGGGTTGAATGCTTATTTATTTTCTATCGGTATCTATGGATTTGATCACGAGCCGAAATATGGTTAGAGCACTTATGTGTCTTGAACTTATACTGAATGCAATTAATATTAATTTCGTAACATTCTCTGATTTTTTGATAGTCGCCAATTAAAAGGCTATATTTTCTCGATTTTTGTTATAGCTATTGCAGATGCTGTTGAAGCGGCCATTGGGTTGGCTATTGTTTTGTTAATTTTTCGAAACAAAAATCAACTCGTATCAATCAATCAAATTTGTTGAATTGAAAATGGAATAAATATAATAAAATAAATATAAAAGAATAAAATTAATAAAATTAAGTAGAATAAAAATCAAATAAAAATCATCTATATAAATAACCAACTCGAATTAGCATCTACGACAAACACTTTTTTATAAAAAGAAAGAGAAAAAGAAAACATAGAAAGGTGACCTATTACAAGGTCACAAGGTCCGACATTTTTCTGAAATGTAACCACCGAAACCCAAAATTTTGGGGGGTGTTTCGATCAATTGGGGTGTTGGCAAATTTAAATTGTTTCCAGAAATTCTTCCATGCAGATTCTCCTCCCTAACCACATTTGGCACGTTGCCTTCTGAAGCCCGAATCCAAGGTTTAAAGTATCCCATGATACCATAAGATACTAGCCGATACGTATCCATATTTGACCCAACCCATATGATACATCTCGATACGTCTCTCCATTGAATTACACTAAAATACATTAGCCAGAGCGATACAATACTCAATACAGAACGATACGTCTCTTAAAATCACCTGACCGATATGATACTCGATACTGATACTTTAAACCTTGCCCGAATCATTGGGACATAATTGGTAAGTTTGCTATTAACCTTGAGGATTCCGCTACAAAATCCCTTTGTAATTTGAATTATTTCTAGAAATTCTTCCATGAAGATTCTTCTCCCTAGCCACATTTGGCACGTTGCCTTTTGAGGCCTAAATCATTGGGACATAATTGGTAAGATTGCCTGTTGACCTTGAAGATCCCGCTAAAAAATCGCTTTGTAATCTGAATTATTTCTAGAAATTCTTCCATGCAGATTCTTCTCCCTAGCCACATTTGGCACGTTGCCTTTTGAGGCCTAAATCATTGGGACATAATTGGTAAGATTGCCTGTTGACCTTGAAGATCCCGCTAAAAAATCGCTTTGTAATCTGAATTATTTCTAGAAATTCTTCCATGTAGATTCTCCTCCCTAACCACATTTGGCACGTTGACTTTTGAGGCTTGAATCATTGGGACAAAATTGCCTATTGACCTTGAAGATTCCTCTATAAAATCTCTTCCTAATTTGAATTATTTCCAAAAATTCTTTCAGACAGATTCTCCTCCCTATCACATTTGGCACGTTGCCTTCTGAGCCTTGACAAAATTGGTAAGATTGTCCGTTGAACTTGAAGATTCTAGTACAGAATCCCTTCGTATTTCCAATTTTACAGAGAATTTCCAAGATTATCGCCAAAATTTATCGCGATTAAATGAATAATCGTCGAAAGTTCACCGATTTTGCATTGAATTTTTGCATATGTCGTTTTGCCTACTACCGAAATGGCGAAATATTACCGAAATTTTGTACCATGATCACAACAGCCATAAATGCCCTTCAATCCACATCCACAATACCTCCATGCAGTCAAGGATTGGTCTGAATAGAAAGGGAAGGCTCCCTAACCAGCATAAACTCTGATATATGTTACTCTTGCCAAGAAAAGGGCCACTATGCGTGGGACTGTTCCACAAAAGAAGGTTGCAGTGGTGGCTCCCGGTGAAGGAAGGAAATAGTGAGTTTGTATGACAACCATTGCCTGCTTTCAGTGATGAAGAAGCTGATGGAGTGACAAGCATGTCATAGGCCCTACATTTAGCTTGGATATGCAGCCAATTTCATCTGCAAGAGTCCAATGAATGAACCCTTCGAAGACCAGCTAGAGGACCCTTCTATATGAAGAGCTTGATCCTCATGAGAAGCACATATCATCTACCCATTCATCTAATTATTTCAAGCATGGAGAGTTGATGCAGGCCCATTAGTTCACATCCACAAGAAGGCCTAGGGGAAGAAGCTAAGAAACTGTGGTCCTAATAGGCCTTATACTTGGCCCTTTTTTATTTTTTTATATTCTTTTTATGTTTCAAACCATGGTTCACATGGTTCAAACCATATAGTTTAGTCTTTTTGGCCCAGTTTAAATTAGGACTAGAATAGTCTTCTTACATATTCATTCATTAGTTAATAGATATTATTTTTATTAAATTGTATTAGGATCTTATTTTGACCAAAGGACAAATCTTTTCTGGATTTTCATTCATTTCATCTATTTGCTGAATAAATGATGATCAAATGGTTCTTACTCAGACACCCATGCAAGAGCTGGAGTTGTGTTATGTTTATTCTCCTTTTAACAGCTAGTAAATATTAGGAGTTTGTTAGGCGTTGTTAGTAGTTGATTAGGTTTTTATTTCTGCTTTGCATTTCAGGTAGCCCTTTTCATTTTCCACGCATGGGAATTGTTAAGCATGCCTTTCTAGGTCCTTTTTATAAATCCCATCATGGATGAATAAAGTTAGTTTTTAGAGAAAATTTCTGATTGGGGAGTGATGATTGAAGCTCAGCCCTGGTATGCTAGGTGGAAGACAGGTTGGTAATCGAAGCCCAAGAATCTCTTTATGATTTGGAATCAGCCTGTCACATCATACAAGAAGGTTTTTCCAGTTACAGGTCTTCCCTAACCTTTTCTTTCCCTTCAGTTCTGTTGAAGAAACTCCATTATGCCTGCTTCCTTTTCCCCAAGTTGTTTCTTTTTTAATTAAAAAGAACTGTATTTTCTCAATAAAATAGGCTCTAATCTATTGATTAACCTTCGACTTGCTGGCCCTTAATTTTGGTTCACGTTATTCAGCCTTTCAGTCCCCTAAACCTCCATTAAACTACCCCAAAACAGAAAACCTGCGACAAAAATTTTCGTGAGCTGTTATTGCTTAGTAATGTTTCTTCTTTTTAGGAAGCATTATCACTTAGGTTATCATCCTTCAACAAAAGTTTCAACCTAGAAATCTCTCTCCAGTTGTTTTTACCTAGGATTCATAAAGTCCCTCTACTCCTTTTTTTTTAGAACCTCAAAATCATGTGAAACTTGGATTAGACCTTGTTTATAGTTATTCATGCATATTCATTAAGGCCCTACCATTTAGACCCCTCTAGGTTCTGCAAATTCAACATACAGCCAGGTCTGAAGATACCCAGATTTGGTTCAATCTTATTGATCTTGGAGGAACTGCTGCTTGCTTGGCTTTCCTGGGCAAGGATGCATCCCCTATTTGGTTGCTTTCAATAGCATGTATGAAGCAACGTCATGAGAAATTAGTTAAATGCACATTTATGGTTGCCTAAGGAGAAAAAGTGAGAGAAATAGCTAAGATTTGGAAATCAGAGCCTCGGTTTTCTATCCCAGCATATTATAATGGTGAATGAAGAGAAATAGAGTGAGAGAAGATGAGAAGAGTGTGGGATAAAAATATGGATGAATGCAATATGTCATCTTTCTTTCTCTCTTCCCCATTTGCTTGATAACTTAACTCCTAAATGTTCTTACTGATGTAATTTTCATTTTCCCTACCTTTAGAGATCATAAATGCAAAATATTTTCATATTTATTTTTGGCAATGGAGCCACTGAAGGTAATACATAGTAGTAGCTTTTTTGGTTCATATTATTCTGCAATAAAGTGAATGTTGAATGGCTTTACCATTTCTCCTCAGATTTTGTTGTAAATGAGAATAAAATTTTCTTCTGAATTTCTTATTTGCAGTCGAGAAAAGATTAAGCCAGAAAAGGAGCTGCAGAGAGCCAAGAAACAAATAGTGATGTGCAAATTTGGAATTCGTGATGCAATTCGCCAACTGCATTTGCTTAGCTCTGAAGGATGCATTGAAGACTCTGTGCTTGGTCCAGATGGATCAGTTTTCCATGAACATGTAATACATATATAATGACCTTATTATGTTCTTAGTCGGGATGACTTGATTTAAATATCTTCAACAGAATCCAACTTTATGTCTTAGATGTCTTCTCTATTATCCTGTTTACAAATGAAGAAACTTCAAAATTTGAGGGTTCTATAATATAAATGGAGTTCAACAAAAGGAGGAAAGTGTTACAGATGGTAAGATGAATGGAAAAGCAGCACCAGTTCATGTGTAGCATCGATTTAAATGCTACTGCAATGTAATGACCCATTTGACTGTTTATGTAAAACCTTATAAAAGGTTCTGAAAATCCCTTAATATTGGGATTGAAATAACCAGCTAATCAATTGCAGTTTGGATTATTAGATCTTTGTGGTTGGAATCATCAATTGATTATTTATTTCCTACAGGGCTCAGATTGTAGTCCATAGTGATGTCAAATATTCTCTTTTTGTTATTTATTTACCTGCTTATTTGTTCACGAAGGTTCCTTCTGTGTCTAGATTTTTTGTGCAAAGTGCAAGTCGCGGGATGCTTTTCCAGATAATGACATCATACTCTGTGATGGAACTTGCAATTGTGCTTTCCACCAGAAATGTCTGGAGCCTCCGCTGGAAACTGAAAAAAGTAAGGCATCCTTAGTATTTTCTTCTATGTTAATTTCTACTTGATAGTAAATTTACTCTGAATCAATATTTTTAATGTCATTTCTCCTTGGGCTCCCAGGGAATGCATTTGGAAAATGACTTGCATGCTGCTCCCATAGCTGTCACAGTGTCTGGAAAGCTGGGCATTAGAAGTGGCCCAGGCACTAGGTGACCAAAATGCCTGCCTAGGCAGTTGAGGCCACACTTGTTGTCTGGGCTCCTGGATGTCAAGGCGGTGACTAACAAACGCCTTGACAACTATGGTTGCTTGACTCTTTCTCTGATAATATTTCTCATTGATCATTCTTAAATTATGATAGGGTCAGAGACTTGAAAGTAGCTTATTAAGCATGTCTGTTCCTTGGGCAGCCAAAGAGCTCCATTTCCAGTTAAAAATCCTGGGAATAAAAAATATTTTTAGGCTATTTAATCTGTTGGGACATGCAGTTCCTGGTTGGAATAGTTTACAATTGCATTGTGGTTGGCTTAGTTTGCCCTAGTACTGCTGGTTGAATATAAGTTTTGATTTAATCGTGTTAATATGCAGTTCCTCCCGGAGATCAAGGATGGTTTTGCAACTTTTGCGAGTGTAAGATGGAAATACTAGAGATAATAAATGCACATCTTGGAACTAACTTCCCAGCAAACAGTAATTGGCAGGTGAGTTGCAGTAACTTCCTCAGTAAAGTTATTTCCATATATTTCTCCAAATAAATTTCATAAGTTCTTCTGAGGTTTCATGATAGGATATTTTCAAGGAAGAAGCTGCTTTGGTAGATGCTGGAATTGAATCTCTGAACCAGGAAGAAGAATGGCCCTCTGATGATTCGGAGGATGATGATTATGATCCAGAAAGAAATGACAAGAGAGGCAGTTGCAGTGGAGAAGGCACAGAAGGGAACATATCTGATGATGCAAGTTTTTCTGGCCTCCTATCTTGGTCATCTGGAGATGATGAACCTCAAGATGGTGGCTCTTCTCAGGGTAAATATAGAAGCAGGGGCTCTGACAACGACTTTATTGACTCACTCACTAGTGTGGATTCTGATGAAATTACAGGCCGCCGTAGACAACGAAGAGATGTTGATTATAAGAAACTCCATGATGTGAGTATCATTAAACTCTTAGCTGGAAAGCCATATATTAGGCATATTGCACATTCATTCATGTGTCACTGTTTTTGAGGCATTCATAGGGTCAGGGGTTAGTGATTTCAATGTGAGATGGGTTCAGGTACAGCTGTCTAGTCTGGATATCTGTCAAGGAGTTGGATCTGGTTGTCCATCATGTCTTAGATAATGGGAATCAACTAATTAGGATCCATTCACTAGATATAGGTGGATATAGGGGTTTGAACAAATCATACATTACTAGTATTTTCAGCTTCAAAGTGAGGAAGAAAGTAAACCATTTAGACGAACATCTGAATTCAATAATTTTGCAGAGAGAATTTATACTATGAACTTCTACCATATCAATAATGACAGCAACGTATGTAAGTGAAATTGTTATCTGGATAGTGTATAAATTTCTAACAGAAAGAGTCTAGATTTTATGGCAGGTGGATCTTCTATTATGTGTATATCTATGATTCAAATTTTTTGTAGTAAAAAAGTAGAAGCTGCAACTTTGGTGGATTTGACCATACCCCAAACCATTACATTCCATGTCGTACTTTGAGTTGGATGAAGTGTTGTAGAATTGTAGAATAGGATGATCCTAGTACATTCTCTTATATCCTCTCAATGAAATCTTCCTGCTGTTGCTGATAAGGGAAATTCAGTCTTTTTCTTGGAACATGATGGGAAAATTATCCCCATATTTTACTGGTGCATTATTGTACTAATTCTAGTAAGTTGTTGTTTTATATAACTACTCAGACACATTAGGATTTCCCTATTTTGTACGACTTGTGCTTGCAATATTGTTAAGAAAAGCTTTCTCAATTGATACAAGGATCTGTATGTTTCCAACCAGAGATGCATGGAGTAAAACCATGAAAGATTCAACATACTGTGTCTTTGGTGCTCCCTATAAAGATTAATGGGATATATAATTTGATTCTGATCAATTCTAAATGAAAAATGATTCTGTGGGTTATGGGTTTATATATTTGATGATGGTGGAAACTTGTTGAGGATATGTAAGAAGTAAGATATAAGGGGCTTCTGGATCATTCTTGCATATGGGATAGTGGTGGATATATTTGCCCTGAATGGGACCTTTTGTCCTTCCATCATATCATCAATACTGTGAGCAGGAACTAAATTGTAACTTTTTCTCTCATAACACGTATTTTCCACTTCATTTTCTTTCACCTCTTAAGTGTGGGGTTCAGATGAAGGGCAGTTGCAGCCAGTTCACAAGAAAACTATCCAAGAGTTTTGAAAACTCCTGCGAATAATTCTTCTGGCAGATGAAAGTACCTTGCTTTAATCTACATCCACAATCCCTAGAATTTATCTCCATTGCATTGAGTCATTTACATAATAATTGCTTTGTTCGTCGCCGTCATGTAATTTACCAAATGGAGATTCATGTGCTTGGCTCTGATTATATGAGAGTGTGATACTGTTATTATCTAGGGGATTGCTTCAATAACAATGTTATTCTAACCAATGACATGCTTCCCCCAAAACATGGTCCACACCTTGTCCAATAGAGAGTTTGAAGCCTTGAAGGCTAGTTGTGTGAACATCTTCTTTTGAATCCATTAGTACATGGCATTCTTCGTATCAAGTTTGTACAAGGATCACACCTTCTTTTCCATAGCTGCTATTGTGATACACATGCAATTCATCTTAGCGATTGTAGCTGATGAATCCTGACAATTGGTGGCTTATGTTTCTTGAATAGTGATTCCAATTGAACTTTATCAAGGAAACTTGAATGATGATCTTAGTTGGGTTAAAACTGATGACCAGTTAATTGATGTCTTTACCGAATGGTTTTGGTTTCATTGTTCCCCACCAAGTTGCATGGCTTTCCCTGTCCTCTATGTGTTATGTAACATCATGGTGTGGTGGAAAAATCTTGGTTCACCCTTGGACATCTTTCTCTCCGCTTCTTCTGTCTTTTTCCTTCAGTGCATCACTGGTTAAAGTGCAAAGAAAAGTTTTTACAGTTTTAGGAAATCAAGAAACCTAGAGAACAAAAAAGTACAGGTTGAACTATTAGGGATGATATTTAAGGTTAAAATATACAGTGTTTAATGAGAAACTTCAGGACTGCTCATGAGAATAGCAATTCCCCCAAAATAGTGAGAATCTAGGACAGGCAGGCCAAGGGGAAAATTTCTTCAAGAAAAATGTAAGAAAAAGAATCCGAACCATTGTTCTGTTTGAAATAGCAGTAGCATGTGAAATCTTTGTATGCTCCTAGACAAAGGCATAAATAAATTTGTGAAAAAAAAAAAAAAAGTCCTCCCAAAGGATTGTTGCTGCAGAATTTGTGGAGTGTTCATTTGATATTGCTCTGTTGCTGGTATGACATTCATTTATAATTCTGCTTATGATTCAAGGATTTATTTTGGAACTTCCCAGTGAAAAAACAACCATTTCCCTATTTTCTTACAGGAAATGTTTGGGAAGGATGATCAGGAAACTACCCAACTTAGTGAAGATGAAGACTGGGGACCTGGTAGAAGGAAGCGTAGAGAAAAAGAATCTGATGTGGCCAATGCCCTGATGACTTTGTGTGTAAATGAGGACAGGCCTCCGACTATGGTTCCAGTCGAATTTAAGAATAAACCCTGTTCAGTTTCCGACAGAAAAATTTTTCGGATTCCCCCGAGTGCAGTTGAGGTAGTTCTTCTCTAGACAGCTAACCTGGATTTTATTATTGAAACAGCTGTGAATTAATCTTTCAAATAGCCAGCTTAATGTCAACTTTATTGCCTTCTGGTTTTAGATGTTATAGGTATCTTGAAGCTTTTATGCTAACTATTTTTTGTATGCTTTACCAGAAGCTTCGCGAAGCCTTTTCTGAAAATGAGCTTCCTTCTAGATCTGTCAGGGAGAATCTCTCGCAGCAATTGGGTCTTGCATCTGAAAAGGTAATGATGTAGATTATAACAATCTAATGAGGGATTTGAGAGTAATAAGGAGGTTTTTCTAGCATTGCAATGACAGGTTTAGTAACCAGAATACAGATTAATGTAGAGCTAGGTCAATTGTTACATATCCTACAGTAATGATCCAGGTAAGGTCGGCTTAACAAGTGGTTCCAACAACACGATATTAAGAAACCCCCAACTGCTACTGATAATGGTTTTTAAAGCAGCATACACTCTAGGGTCTGAGACACATTTGAGTCTGTTTGGCTAGGTCTGAGACACATTTTGAGGCTATTTGTCTAGTCAAAGAAAATTAGGGTAGTACTATCTCTGTCAACTGAAGAGAGAATGAGTGAAAACATGGGATTAGGAACTGTCCTAGATGTAGTAAATAAAAAACCCACTTTTTCTGTCTTATCTGCATCAGGTAACCTCCAGAGTGACAGGTAACTCTGTTAACATACGACTCACTAAAGGACCCTTATTGTATGATTTTTAGTTCACTGCTCGAAACCCAATTTGGAATTTGAACCATAGAGGTTGGCTATTCTGGTTTGCCCCTTTCTGGACAACATGAATCATTGTTGACAGTCTGCATAACAAGAATGTTTTCATTTTCCTTTCTAGGACCATGTTATAAGAAAATACCCTGAAGTATACTTGTGAATGTTATTAGTAATGTTTCCACCTTGGATTTGAAACACCAAGGATTTCCAGCACTTGGACTTTAGCCACCGAGAAGCCTCAGCTAGACTTTAAACACTAGATAGTTATCTCCTAGAGAAGAAAGGCAGCAGCCAACTGCGAACAACAAAAATATCAAATAAAGTCTAATTTTTATTCTTCTTAGAAGGGGTTTGTAAAGGGGCTTATCAGCCTTAAGTCCAAAGTCCTAATATTAAAAGGAAAACCAATTGTATATAAAACATTACACTATTTATGTTGGAAGGTGTGAAACCTAATTACAATGCTAGGGAAGGACTTAATTACCTTAACTTAAAAATAAACCTAATATTAAATGATTTTCATACATAACCTAGATACTCCAGTTGCAGACAAATTAAGACGCCTATTTCACCTTAAAACTAAAGGATCAAGAGCCCATGACCCATGTGACCTGAACCGAGGGTTTTTTTCAAGGCAAATAAGCCTAAATAGGTAATGGACTACATCAATTCTCTTTCAAAGTTAGCTGATCCATTGATGTTTGGAGTGTATTTTGTCAATGTTTATAATCTATCTAGTGTAGCTTCAAGGTTACATAATATGAACTTGAGGTCAAACTTGCCTAGGACATTCCATACTTGATCAAATTTGGAGATTTGATCTGAAATATATAAAGTTATAGGAAATCAGTTGAAATATGCCAAAGCTTGACCTTATTCTGTAGTGCATGGAAGTCAGATGAATGGTCTGACGTGATCTGTTAATCTAAGTTGCATTTCTTTACTTAACTACTTTATTCTGAATCTTGAGTTCCAGCTTTATAATTCCCTTTTACTTTCAGGTAAGTAAATGGTTCAAGAACGCCCGATACACCGCTCTAAAAATCAGAAAGGTCAGCATTGTAAACCTTTACAAGAGCTTATTTCTGTTATATGCCAATCTTATAAAGCATTTTATGTTCATTTTGGTGTTATTTTTTTCTCTTTTTAGTTATGGAAGCTCATTGATCCTTGTTTATCACGTATTCCACTGATTCCCACAAAGAAAAATTATAGTTTGTGACTCAGGAGTGAAGCAAAATCAAGGAGGGGCAATAGATGATCTTACTAAGAGATCCTAGCCTGAAAGTTCACCATAACTAAATGTTGGTGGTGGTGCAAAAGTGACTTCTAAATGTTTTTAGACACAAGTAGATTAGTAGATCCTAGTTTGCAACATCTTTGGTTGTCAAACTTTAAAAACACCAGTTTGGCCTAAAATTTAGGAAATTATTAATATTAGGATATGATTATGCATTGTGTCCACATTCATTCTCAAGTATAACATGAGTTCAGTGTGTTCCAAATAGCATTTGAATGATGGAATTGGTTGATTTTTGGTCTGCATAAATCCTTTGCAAGTTGAAGGTATAAGTAACTTTTAACACCATTTGCACCATATTAGAACTGAAGCTAATTTCCCCTCTTTCTTACACCAAAATTAGAAAATTCCCTTAATGAATTTCTCTGAAAAATTACAGGCAGAAAGTATACAACCAACACGAAATGCAATGGCTAAAGAATCAGATGGAGAAATTGTAAAAGTGAATCCTGTTAATGAAGTAGGATCCACAGACAACCGTTGCTTGGCCCCATCTGCAACAGAGATCAGAGTACCAAAAAATTTAAGAAAACTTCGTCAAAGAAAAAAACCAGTTTCTGTAGCAACTGCTTCAATGAAAAAGCGACATAAGAAAGCTGAAAATGCATTGTCCTCCAGCAGCCAGGTACTGAGTAGTAGTTTTTCTATATGCACCTTTTCCATGCTTGGTTGTACTGCATTGATGTATACCATCCTTCTCAAAATTGCTAATAACATCATATGCATGGAGAAATTTGAGGCTGTAGGGATTCCCTTTTTTTTTAAATTAAGACCTTGTGTAGAATGCTAGGGCTGGTACGAAGCTTAGTAGGGTCAATGCCCTAGAATTTGTTCACACTGTATGCCCCCCCCCCAACCCCCAAAAAGAAACCTTTTTTGGGGCACTAACTTAGGTTGGTGTCATCGTTGTATCCTTATTTATTATTATTCCATTGTTTCTTCTAGGATCCATGTTGCTAACCCCATTAAAGTGGGATTCAGCTTGGATAGTGTTATATAAACCTTCGATATGCAGAATGCCTGTTACTTTGAGATTTTAAAATTCGTTAGCTGGTTATTTCTTTGGTACAATTAGTTGGTTGTTTAATGTCATCCTCTCTCATTTCCTTGAGGACACTGGACAGGCTGGAAGCCTGTTTGGTTCAGCCTAAAAAACTGATGGAGAGTAAATAATGGAGTGCATTTGTGCTCATTGTTTCACTTTTACTATTCACATCATGATGATCATATGTTGCAGGTGAGGCCGCGGATAAGTAATGGAGTGAATTTGAAGAAGGAAACAAACAGTTCGAAAGGAAAAACAGATAAGAGGGTTCAACTCCAGAGCAGAATTGGAACCTCTAACATAGATCAGATGAAGAATAAAGAACAGCTTTACTTGACAGAGTTGGAGAGATTGTGTTGTCTTCAAAATAAGATTGCAAGACTGAAGACATTGTCAAGAACATGGAAGGACAAGACTCATGTGTCAGATGAAATCTCAGGTAAAAAACAGGTAATCTATGTGCCAGTTGCAGAGGTAAGGGAAAAGTGTAATTTCAGATAATCTCTCATGAGAACACAAATTTTTGCCGATAAATTAATGAGAAATAGAAATCTTATTGTATACCTTCCATTGCTGTCCATGATCTCTTAGCAGAATACTGACTACAACCCAGCATGTAACTATAAACTGTACTTGTATAAAGATTACAAAACATATTCTGGTGGAATTGAATCTGAACAGAGAAAGAAAGTAGGATTTTGGACTCTGAACTTCTTGGACCTTCATCTTTTTTTATTTTCTTTTCCCATCTTTATAATTTATCCTACAATTCGAGCTTGAGGCAGGCACCACTGAATCTTAAACATTCTGTTTTGACACCTCTTCATATTCACACAGATATATTAGTGTTTGGTTGTTGTTCTGGAGTCCTGATCTTTTGCCTACAGGGGATAGAGGATTATGCTCCTCTCACACCTCTCTACGCAGGGAGCCTCACCTTTGAGCACTGAGAAGTGGTGGAGAAGTGTGAGGAGCACAGAGTCTTCTACCTGCGATCCTAACTCGTTCCTTTATCTCACTAGTTTAAGTAACTTAGTCTGGAAAATCCAGAATATGAGAAAGTGTTTTTCTAGCATCATCGAAGGAAAAGTATTCTCATCTAGATGGAAAATCAGGAATATGAGAAAGTTTTTTTTTTCTAGTGTCATTGAAGAAAAAAATACACCCATCTAGGGTCATTATTACTCTACTATCTTATAAGATAAATTGATGTCTATGGCATTTATTACCATAATGATTCAGACAAGGGGATTCTCCCTAACCGTGTTGTATTGCAATTCAGCCACACTAAAATATCAGACCAATTTCCTGTATTTATACTCAACCAAGAGCTGGTTTTGTCTTCCAAATGCTGTCACTTGGAGAACCCAACTTGAATAAAAATGAATTATTTTGACTGATTATGTCATTTTGGTGAAATATATCCCTGTATATTGATATGCTAAGCTATAGTTTTTTTTTTTTAAAATCCATATTTTCCTGCTCTCAAATTAACTTCCAGAGTAAATTGAAATGAACAATATATACAGCGAAATTTGAACTAATATTACCCAAGCAAATTACATATACAACCTCTGGGTTTGTGGACTATTATTATATTTAAATCTTCTTATAATTGAGAGAAAATTTGAGATAATACTGAGGAACAACCAAAGCAGACAACGTGTGATATCCAACGATCAAATTCTTGGTGAGTAAATGAGAAATTTTTATTTTATGGTTATGCCGGCAATGATAAGTGGATTTGGCAACTCATTTGTTCCAATTTTGATGGGTGCACTTGACATGAATGGCATTTCTACGATCAAATAATATTTCACTTGTTAAGTTTTAAGGGTATATTAATTTAGTATTTGTTAGTATCGATATGGTATTTAAATACGTATTACCTCATACCATTATCATACCAAATAAACTGATTGACATACATTTACCCTCAGATTGATATAAAGATCTCACTGTTGGGCATAATCGGGTCTGGAACCGCCAACTGAGAACCTACCTACCTACCTACTTGATTATTATCATTTTCACAATATCAATCAACACGAGAATAACAGAATGCAAAGAAGAAAAATGACACAAGAGAATCAAAATGCAATACTTACATGGTTCACCAAGCACTTGCATTAGAGTTGGCAAAAGCCAAAAAATAACTTTATTTAGTTATTTTTGTTTGATAAGAGAAAGAGCAGAAAAATACAAAACCACTAGAGTTGGCAGATACACAAATCCATCTGTGGCTGTGGTGAGTATTTCGTCCCTGAGATACAGCAATTGTGTTGCCATTAGGCATGGTAATAGTCATAGTCCAATTCCAAGTTGCTTCACAACCGAAAGGCCCAATTTTAATATTCGATGTTTGTGGTGCCAAATGTAGCAATTTTTTTTCCTTCTCCCCTAAATTCATTCCATTTTCGATCTTCCTTCATAGCCATGTAGGATAATTAACTAGTATTGGTAATGTTAATATCCAGTTACTGTCTGTCAAAACCTATCCATAGTCAAAAACAAATATGGATAGGTAAACCCAATTCAATCTATTTGCAACCTACAACTCACAAAGCAATGGCAAAAGGAACTACAACTTCTTTTTTACCCTCTTTTTGGAGTAGAAGTTTTATCTACATCAGTTTATGCAAACCTCCACTATATCTTCCAATACACAGAGACAGAGACAGAGACTCAGAGAGCAACAGAGACCAAGAGAGGACCTCTCAACATTAGTACTGACCACCGTGGCTTAGTTCAATGGCTGACCCAACCAACCATCCTACCAATGGCCGATGCCCGACGGCCACGTGGTGATTTATTATGCATATTTGATAGTATGTAATAACGTATGTATAAGCAGAAAGGGAAAAGTGGAGTCAAGGATAGAAGCATGCTTGCTGGTGGTTATGTATGTATGTTTTGCTAATACCCCATGTGTAGTTTCTCTTTCTTCCATCTTTTCAAATGGCTCTCTTTACCTTTCAAAGAAACTCCTCTTTGTTTCAGTTGCAAACAGTGTGGCTGTAATTGCTAAACATCCCAAGTTGGTGAAAACTGCTTGGAAAGTTTTGGTCTATATCTTTGCTTTAGTTTCATCCAGCAAATAACATCAACAAAAACATTTCTGTGGGGATTTCACCTCCAATAACTCTAATCAAGACGCAAACAAAAATGAGCTCAAGACTAATTTTCAGAGTAAATTCAATTTTCTTTCTCCATACACTTATCCCATCTGTTCCAGCACACCAAAACAATCTTATATTCAATATTTTTCTGTGTCAAGTCCTAAAATTTCAAATGGAAAACTGGCGAGGGGAAATGAAATTGGCAAACAATGATATAAAGACATATGCAGTGAGCTGCGGTGGTGAAGGGGCAGATTAGGAGTTGATAATTACAGCACTAAAACTGCTATCGACTAGGCATTTCGTTACAGCATCGGTTGACTCTTGGTCATACAAAATTGTGAAAGTTGTATGAGTGTGTTGAACACATCATGGGGGTTAAAAAAAAAAATGGCTCAATAATAAGAAATCTGAATACCATTCAACCATAATATACATAATACATGAAAAGACAACATAATATTCATGTCCTTACCATCAAAATCTAATTCTATACTTTCTTGTCCTCTTCATTCATACTCTGACTCAATTTTCGCTTTTTAGCAGCCAGTCGTGGCCTCAACTACAAGTATTTTAAGAAGAAAAAACCGAAACTGTAAGGGCAAAAACAACCTGAAGCTTAAATAATAAAACAAATAAAAAAATAATGAAAAAACTTAAATCACAAAACAGAAAATCATGAAAGAATGGCAACATACAACAGTAAGAAGGGTCACCAATGACCCAACAGCATATGCAGTCACTGCCCAAAATCAGACACAAGAAGGGGGGAGATTTGGGGGACCCAAGTAGAGTGGAGGCAAAAACACCAACAGTCTTGACCTCAGGATTCTTTCAAGTTTGTATCATTAACATATTTTTCTACAGAAGCTAACTAATTAAGGAGTAGCCATCGGCTCATATGTCTAACAAAATAAGAAACTTCATGTTTCATTCTGGCTCCCTATCTGACCTTTCATGGTAGAAGCAGCAGCTGTACCAATGGGTGACTTCCTATCAACTAAATACTTTAAAAATTTTACATGCATGGTATGTAGGTTACAATCCAGATGATGTACTTCCAGGGCAGCATGTTTGTCAGATGACTTTTGTGTACTCACAGTGATTCAGTTCTGTAACTGAAACTAAAACCTTAAGCTTCTGGCAAAAGAGGCTTTGGTGATGCTTAAATGTTGAAACTTTGGATACCGTGTTGGTTTTGTCATGCCTTGGATTTCGTAGCTATTATGACAATTGAGTGTACTCAAAACATATTTTTCTTCTTACATTTTCCAACTCTCTAGGGACTCATCATAAGCTTTATCTAATTGAATGAAGACAATACAACAACAAGAAGACTTGCCCAGCTAAATGGGGTCAGCTACATGGATTCTTGCCATCCAATCAACTCTGTTTGAAGCCATACTAGATACAAAGCCTAAACTATGCATATCCTTACTCATCAATTCAATGAAGACAATATGTGATTCAATTTATATTCTCTAAATCTTTCCGTTAGTCTTCTAAGCAAACAATAGCTTGGGTCGTTGATCTTGCTATAAAATCAAATTGGTGCTACAAAATATTCTTTCTTGCCTTGAGTGGATTTCAAACTCTCCCTTAATTTTGTACAAGCTCATTAGATTTAGTTCCTCCATGGTATAACTCAGTGATATAGTTTGGCTGCCTCTTTTTTTTTGGGGGGGGGGGGGGGGGGGGGGGGTGGGCGGGAAGGAAAACCTCATCTATTCATTTTGGCTGCCAAAAAACAGCCTCATGAATCATGAATAGGGACTCCTCCCTACACCAGGCACCAAATCACTCGAATAGTTTAGGATTTTATTAAATTTTTAATTAGCCTATTAGTTGTTTTGAGTCATTCTTTGATGTTCTAAAGCTGAAAAAGGGGATTCCTAAAGTTACTGTTCACTATATGTTTTGAGTCATGGTTTTATTGGCTTCAATTTTTCAGTTCAGTTTGAGTGGCCATAAGTATTAGATGTAATTGGTCAATTTCGCCCCATGACTTGATTAATGAAGCATTTCCAAGTATGGCCAGCCATTTCAGAGTTATTTAGCTTTCCCCATCCCCTCCACCCAATTCTTCAGTCTCCCTAAGCTGCCACATTTGATTTCCAATAAAAACTCTTCATAGTTGCTGGAATTTCCTGCAAATTCATGATCTCCAAGCATTTAAGTTGCTCCCTCATCTAACATCAGTAAGTTGAATCAATCCCCAGCTCCCAAATCTACTTCTAACCTTCTAAATCCAAATCTGCAGCTTCTCTCTTTCAATTTTTATTTTCCAACACCATCACTAAGTCACAGACCAAATTAACCATCAAACATCCCCAAATAAAATTTGAACAACCCTCTCCAACCCCTCAAGCTTCCACCAAAATTTTGGTCCAAGTCTTCTATCAGGAACTCTGAACTTCCAAATACAGCCCTAACCTACTAGTTTCATAGTGCCTAAATAATTTTTATCCAGCCATCCAGACCCCACCATATTTTAATCACATACACCCTCATTCTATTAACAAACCATTCAAATTTGGATGCATTTAGACTAGCTGAAATCTGAGACTTTCATCCTTTCTGATATGCACTCAAACATTCTATGCGTAATCCCAAAGCCTCACTCCCCATAGCACACTAGTCAAATCCTGCCATCAATCGTAACTTCTACCCAGCACTACCCTTCAAGTAGATTGCACGCCCTGTTTTAGACCGACCTGAGCTCAACCATTCGACGCAGATCCTACACGTTGTCTCCTAGTTGGTGTCCTACCAGTCTAGAACAACACTGCCTAGACTATTACCTTTATTATTTAAACATCAGAAGATTAATGTTGCCCCCAAGGAAAACGGGTTTAATGCTAGGGCTAGGATATGTTGTGTAACGACGTATCATTGAAGGACACAATCGTGTCACTGCAGATTGTAGGAACTAGAAAGAGTGCTGATATTGGATTAAGTAAATTCAACTAAACTCTTCTTATTCAACATGAGCTCAACTGAGCAAGTACAACTATATTTATAGCCACAAAAGGTGAATGCAAGTCATATAAAACTAGGATTCAAGCAAAAACCAGGATTTCCATCTAGGATTCGCCGCCAACACATTATTAGGATAATAACCCCAAATAGATCTTAAATAAAAGACCAAGTAAGATTCAAAAAGGGTATCATCCAGCCCCACAGTTTCTGTGTTGTAGGGGGAATGCCTACACCTGCGCATGAAATTACACAGCCAATTTACACTTCTTCCACTGAAATACCATCTGGACCTACTGTTTTACATTTTTTCATTTTCTTTAAAGCATCAGTTACCTCAAATAGCATTAAAAAGGATGAAACTAAAATTGCCTAGAACCAAGGTGTCAGATCATAAACAGAAAAGATGAAACTAAAAGTTGCCTAGATTCAAATAGCCAGATCAAGATCATAAACACATCCAGACCAACTTTTTTCCCCCTCTTTAACAGAGAACAGCCCTTCCTGCAGTAGCAGGAAGCTTCATGCAATGGAATGGTCTATAGACAAACACACCCCACCCTGGAAGAACAAAGATGACCTGAAAAACAAAACGTAGCCAATGGCCCTGCGCCTACTGCTTGATGGCAAACCCCCACCCACCAGAACTGATAAAATCCAACCAGAAATTCAAATTCAAGTGAACAAAACACCGTAACATGTGCCTATTGCAGACCTTGTCAAGAAAGTAATTGGGCATACCATTTCTATATATTTCAGATGCATTAGAACTTGATCAGTATCCAGCTCCTGAATTGAAAAAAGTATCACATCAGAAAAAGAAATATAAAAACTAAATATGCAGCAGAATTGTTTATTTACAACAAACCCCAACATCCACACCAGTGGCAAAACACACTGTAAAAAAAAAATGGTTGTAATGACTAAGAAAGTAGGAAAATCAACATATATGAGAAGAGGAAAGCTAACTGTGTTGCCATACATGCTTCTATAAGCAAAAAATGTAAATAAATAGGAATAATGTTGTTGAAATATCACCTTACTTTTATGAGTGCCTAGCTGGTTCAGTCTTAAGTTTGGACATGGAACAAACCCTCCGCTACCGCCACCACCCCCCCCCCCCCCCCAAAAAAAAAAAAAAAAAAAAAAAAAAAAAAAGGACAAAACTGTGGCTTGAGTCTGACAGTGGATTCTTGCATTAAACATGCTATAGGTTAGTCCCTAGCCCACCCCTCAGAGGACCTTGCAGAAGCAGGACTTGTACCAGGTTAGAGACAATTTTAGACACAAGATCCATTTTATTATTCCAGGGTTTTATACTGGTAGGAAGGTCAATAATTGGATGTGTTTATGAATACATTCGTCCGCGTTTCTGTATCTTCATTGGAATGCAGTATGGACATTGATATCGACGATGGTTGACTGGTCAAATTGGAATTTTCTAACACTAACTGTTTGGTTCTTCCAGGTTGCATTAGTGTGAATTCTCAACATATAGTGCATACATTATGCGTACACTCAGAGTCTGCACATACATAAAATGCAGGAGGTCAGATCCACGAAGGGTTTTTACATGCATTCATTTTCCCAGCTTCAGACATGAAGATCCAAACTACATCATCTAGAACCACATATAAGCGTTTACAGGATTTGACTGGAAAAGCAAACATTTACACCTGTAGCATGCATAAGAACCAATGAGTAAAATATATGCAGATTTAAGCCAGATAAAATCCACCATTATGATCCTTTAGTTTGAGCAGACATAGGTCTAGATCATGATTAAGATCTGCACTGACCCAACTCAGACATTTTATCTCCATAACTACAAAGATGCATTGAAGGCCCTCAAACACTAACGAGAATTGAATGACATGGATTTAGACATTTAAAATCCTTTGAGAAGCCTGAACAGCTTGCTTTAGCCATTTGAGAAGGTTTTACATTGGATTGCTTTGGCTTACCAACTTTCAAGAAGCTTTCCACAGGTTTTCCTCAAAGAATGTTTGGCTTTGATAACAAACACAATTTCCAGACACCATCATTTTCGTTGAATAGCTACATATCCATGTCAAAATTTCGTTGAATACCTCAAAGATCCTAAATCAAGTTCGACATTTCGACTAGGGGTGGGTGTAAATGGATAATCCATATCCACTCCTAAATTCGCATCCGTATCTGTTTAGGGGTATCCAAATCCGTGTGATTACTAATAGGATGTGGATATGATAATACCCTTTCCGACTGATAGTTATCCGTCTGATAAAATTATCTAATTAAGTTAACTTTTTTGGATTTGCTTTCTTATTTTTTATAATTTTTTTTACTTGATATATGTGAAATTTTTCTAGATTTTCTACTAAAATAAACATCAAAGTTGCTAAATTCTTAAATTTCAAACCTAACCTTCACAAATAAAATGGTAAAGATGTCAACAGGTAGTCGAAAACTCGTATCCAATCTACAATCATAACCATTAGAAAAATCTACTTACAAAAATAATTATCCGACTATCATCCGAATCCGACTGAATCCGTCCAAAATCGATAGGATATTATCCAAATCCGTCCGAATATAATAGGATACGAATATGGTATTACCACTATCCAATCTGAATCCGATTTGTTTACACCCCTAACTTCGACTTATTTTGTCTGTTCCCATCTCAGTTCACGCTCTGCAGAAGAGAAAACATGAATCCTAAGCAGCATAAATCCATTTGGATCTGCACCACCCAGCCCCCTCACCACTACCCTACCAACACCATCATCTCCATCTTTCACAAGAAAATATAGAGAATCCATTATCAAAAGTTGAACTACCAGATGAATTTTTCCATTTTTATTCTCCAAAAATTTAATCAAATTTTTTTGACCAAATATCGGTTAGTTGACAATCCAAATTGAAACAGAAGCCACACATATTCATACCAAGTCTGGCATAAGACTATATAAAAAATAGAAACTAAATAAACTCCAAATCTAGTCAAAGACAAAATCAACCCTTCTCAAAGATCTTCACATTATCTGGTCTAGGGCCCGCAATATTTTCAAATATCACTCAAAGGCAAAACAATAGGCAGTGACACTGTCCATGTGAACAGTGTTTTGGCCTTATTATCTTCATATTCAGTCCTACAACATGATGCTTAAGTGCTTAGGTGGACCCCAACGTCTTGCTTCACCAATGCACCATGACAGCTATGGACCTAACAATATTTTTGGTATTTTCAGAATCACTACTACAACATCCTACCCTATAAGTATAACAAAGTTTAGAAGGCAATGTGTCTAGGATACAGTTTGGAGTTGCTGCATACAACCACGATAAGAATGCCACAGCATGTTACACAAATTGACTTCCAAATTTACCAAATAAAATACTAAGGAAATGACACCAGAGAAATATTAATAAAATTGGAGAATAATGAAATCGAAATGACTATAAATAGTGAGGAAAAAAAATGACTAACCTGAGGAACAGCACAGTCAGCATGGATGGGGTCCCAAAGCACAGCACAGGAGCAGTCCCAGTCATTCTTTTGAACTTCAAAAAGTGGAGCCCTGTGTTAAGACATCAGAAACTTAAGCATTTATCCCACTCATATATTGCATAGAGCAACATGAACGATCATTGTAGGGAAGGGGAATTAAAGGTAGTAAATGCAAAGGAAGACACAAAGCTAAAGCTTATTTGTCTCTAATAAGTTTGTTTTGAAACCATAGTTCACACATCCATCTCGATTTACACAGCACCTCAATGGAAAAGGTAGATCAGTATCGAAAACCAGTCCTAGTAATCAACTTAAACAATTGGAATTGTAAATCCAGAATAAGATTTTTAAGGTTACTGATCTCATCCTCCAGGGTCGGAATGCTCTTGGATTCATTTAGGCAAATCAACAAAGTGAAGTTTATAGAGAGATGGCAGAATTGGAAATAAGCAGAATGATTAAGAAGGAAGAGAAGGATAAAGGATATCAGAAGGGTTTGATTAATTGAATAGGGGTATAACTGGAAACAAAGGATGTTGGACCAAGGACATCAACCAAATTTCGTGCTGTGTCGGTGTTGCCCAGAAGCAGAGCTTGGGGAAAAAATGTAATAAAAAATAAAAATAGAGGAATAAAGAAAGGATAAGCACTGAAGGTCACATATCATTCTAGTAAACACAACCCAGTCTAACTTTTCTCCAACCCATAAAACTGTATTTAAAAATAAAATAGAAGACTCCTTAATGTAGTCCTACATTGATGGGAGATCATCTAGAAGCCAACAAACCAGGGACTTGTATCAACCAGCCAAGTTCAGGTGATGCCGATCCAGGTCAGGTTACCCTTGTCCGATTGCTTACAGGCCCAAACAAGAAATGGAAATTTCAATTCATAAGTACAAGAAACAAAACTATGAATTTTTCTTTTTTGAGGGAAAAACTATGAATATTTGAAAGCTTAGGCAACTGATGGCAGAATTGTGAATAGGCGCTGAAATTTAAAATTTGACAGCCGAATGGCTATTAAACTGAAGTTTACACTTGGATTGACAATTCTGTAAATAGATGGAAGTTTAATTTTAAGAGAAAACCAAACATAATAGGGAAAGGTAACATCCAATAGGGGGAGGGGCAACTTTGGAATTAAATGAAAAGAGGGACAAACAGAATGCCAAAGGAAGCAAGGGGTATTTATGGAAATTGGATAACTTACTAAAAAGGAAATTATGGGAATGGAGGAAAGCTGGATCATCTCCAACCTTGAGACCGAATGATGGGTTCAGTCTATTGCTGGGATTTCTCCTATCTGAAAGTATTCTGCTCCAAAATTCTGAGGTTTGCAACTACACACAAGTCAGTGGTTGAAATAAACCAACTGAAGAGGGCCAAGGAAACATGAAACCAGATTAGGGAAACTTCTTAACTGCAGGTTTCTTCAACAGTCCAAAATTCAGCAAAGCGAAAGCTTTTGGGCTTGAATTGCACAGGGAAGGGTTACCTTTGCACAAAATCTTAGGTGAAATCAAGAAGGTTGGAGGTAAAAACTGCCAAGAGGGCCTAATGTGATTACCAGAGACAAAGGAGAAACAGCAAAAGACAAAGACAAGAGAAGTAAAAGAAGAATAAACAGAAGAAAATCAGAAGTACGCACTGTTCTGAACAGTAGTATTTAAAAAATTCTAATCTAATTGACAAAACCAGGGAGGACCGCTGCCCAATTTCCTGAGGCCCTCCATGAAGGCCAAACCTGAGGAGGGGCAAATTTGTCATTGGGCATCTCTTTTGGGGTCCCAATCACTTTTTATTGGACGCAGAGTACTGTCAGTAGTCCATATCCACTTCTGTTTTTACGTTTGAGTCAGTCTATGATTAGTTAGAAATGTGTCCTAGTCCCAACAGGAAAGGTCTAGTTGGAATCCCATCTTAAATTGGTTTCCTTCTTAAGTAAGGAGTCTTTTAATTCTTGCAGTTTCTTTAAATTAGGAGTTCCATAAAATAGAATTCCTTACTCAATTTGTTGGAGTCATGAGTCAAGTAAGAGTCCAAGTTTGATTTGTTTTTTAAGCTTGAGTCTTAGTAGGAAACCCTTCAATGTAAAGGCTATAAAAAAAATCTCCCCCTTGTAAGCAAAAGAGTTGATTATTGAATAAAGAATTGATTGAAGGAATTGGTTGGAGTCATCAGTTTCCAAGGAGGGAAGCCCACGGCTGCCGGAGTTTATTAATTTCTGAAGTTTCCACGGCTTTTTCACTCTCGCTTACCTATGCCAGCCATGACTTGAAGAACTACTGTAGAATTGTGAAGAAACCCTAGCATCCTTGATCTCCAAAAGTACTGAAGCTCACCCCAACCCCAGCCCCTACCCTCTTCTTCTTCTCCCATCTTAAGGCCTTTCCCCATTCCCCTAACCCTAAATCTACAATGGCAGCCCCCTCCCCCCATCGCAAATCATTACCAACCCTGCGGCAACTCCTATTCCCCTCCCTAACCCCTAATTCTTTAGCTCCTTACCTTCCCCAACCCTAGACCAACAATCCCACCTCTCTATTCCTTCTTTTCTTCTTCCCCTCCTAGCTTGCAGCAGCCTAGGAGTTTTCCAGAAATTTAGAACCAGAAAAAAACCTTAACCTAAACCCTTGGGCTTACCCAAGACCTATCCCTATAAGGAATTAGAATCCCCTCCCCATACCCTACCTTTATACTAGGTTTCAGCCCCTCCCCTCCTCCCCTCCCATCTAAACCCAAGGGAATTCTGCAATTCCATCTTCATCATTAGAAACCCGAAACCCTAGAATTTCAAACTCCCCATTCTCTTTAACCATTCATCCAAACCCTAAGCCCTTCTAAGAAGAACAATTGGACAACTACCAGGATCTTACTGAAATAGTGGAACATAAAGAGCTGCGGCCTGCACCTACTAAAGTAACATCAAAAGAGCTTGAGAAACACAACAGGATTGAGACAGTGGAAGACGAGGTTGAGAGTCAAGCCCTTAATGAAGAGGTCATGAAAACTCGAAGGGGGAAGGGGTGGTTGGGGGCTGGGGATTAAGAGTTTGAAAGGAAGGGGGATAGGTAATGCCGCAAGCAAGGAGAAGGGTGGGGGAGGCTTCAATTTGATAGGGGAGAAGGGGAAGGAGAAGGGTGGAATGGGGAGGGGATGGGCTGTAGTTAGTTACTTACTTGGAAGTTGGACGTCGAAGGAGGTTGCTGGGATTGTTGAATTGCTGCAGGAATTTACTGAAGCTTGAAGACAATGTTTGAACACCTTGCAAAGCCGCCGCAGACCTCCCAAGGAAGCCCACAACTGGTTTCCTCGAAACTCTCAATTTTATTAATCAATTCAACTAGTGTTTATATAAAATAGAGGCTTTATTTATAGCATCTAAAAGAAACAAACTAAGGCCAAGACTGAGAAACCTTATTGACTTCAAACTGACCCTCTAATTCTAAATGTGACTCTGGCTTAACTAACAACTTCTCAACTAAACAAGGACTCTATTGTAACTCACTCTAGAGAGATCCTATTAGGATTCTAAGAGTAGATATGGAGACCTAATAAAAAGTAGACTCAATTTGGGGAATCTGACACACACTAGGAATTACATCTAGACAAGGACTCTTTAGTAAAAGACAAAACAATGATCCAAATAAGAGAATAAAAACAGATATAGGATCCTGACACTTAATTAGACTCAATGGGGCCAAAACCTAGGACACCACGAAATTTTCATAGTTACCAAAATACTCCTGGATCAACTTAGGTGCTGCCATAGGGTTTGGGAAGTACCCCTAGGCCCTGTCAAACCCCTAGAAGCAATTTACATCAAGGGTTACAACAGAATTAGGGTTCGGTTGTAATGGTAATGACCAGTAAATGATGGGGAGTAAATCACAAAGAATTTGGGATCTTTTCGGATAACATTGAAATGATGAATTATGAGTTTCAGTAAATTGGGTTTTGCCAGGTTTGGTATGCATATATATATATATATATATATATATAGGTTGAATGAATTTGTTAGGAAGGTAGGCAAAGTATGTAATCGCTATCTGGATGGCTGGATTGGAAGTGATACAGATTTTATGGAATAACCAGGTTATGAATGGATTTGGAAGTTGGGGTTTCTACTGACCAAGATGTGGACCTACTTCAGGTTGAAGGTCAAGGGGCTCGAGTGGATTGTATCTTCAGGATGCCAAAGGGATTTAATCGCTGGATGTGAAGCAATTGCAAAATTAAGAAAATAGAAATTTGGGGTTCTTTATGATGGAATGGGCAGCAGCATGCATCAAGTGGCACTGGTGGTTTGGATGTGCTGTGAACAGGTTATGGAACAACACTAATGGTTGAATTGGACTATGGAGGTGTTAGAATGAGTTGGAGTATGTGAAAAATGAGATTGAAAAGGGAGACACTAGGCTTTGGGGATTAGAACGTTAGAAGAAGAATTAGGTGAGGGGGTTAGCTTAATTCACGGATGTTAAAAGGGAAGCCCTGAATAGCAGCTTGAATGTGCTCTTGGAGGAAAAGATGAGAGAAGAAATCAGGCTTGGGATGCCAATCCAATATGCATTGCCCAGCAGCAGCAGCAAAAATCTTACAAATAAGTTATACTTATTATCATGGAATAAATTTCCACCGAAATGGTCGAAATTTCAACCAAAATATCTGCAATTTTCAAAATAAAAAACGAAATTTACAGATTTTTCATTTCAGTACAATGTTTTGATCGAGACATACCGAAACTTTGACCAAAACTGCCAGTCTCAGTCAATTATTTCTTATAAAATCCTCTATCTCGGTTGAAACCTTTAGACCTTTAGACCTTTCTACCCTAGTTTCACAGCTTAGATTTTGACCCATATTTGCTGATTTCTCCTCATTTTCACCCTATTTCCGCAACTCCTTTGCCTTCAAATAGCTCTTTGCTCCTATATTGCCTTCAAACACCTCTTAAGCCACAACAATTATTCATGGACCCAAGCCCAAACTACAAATGAAACTCCGAGGCCCAAAGTAATAAAAGGCCTCTACATGCCCCCATGTTTGTTAGCAACAGAATGTGAAGACAAGCCATACCCAACAGTTTCAAACTTCCCTTTTCAAAAAAAAATTGTTTTGTTCATGCCTTGAACAAGCCATCACTTAATACTAGTTGGTCAGTGTATTTTATTGTCTTGTTGTATACATAACCATGCTATCAAACAATTCATGTATGCTAATGATTCTATGCATGTATGCATTACAATTTGTACTTCTCGAAGTCGAAACTAGTCATTTGTAAGTATAATTGAATGATAACTTTTTAGTGGTTTTTCTTAGGCAAAATACTAGTTCCATTGTGTTTATTATGCCTTAAATAGATACGAGGCAATAAATCAGATGAAATGGAGGTCATACAAGGCCCAAAACCTAAGGTCGAAATTTAAAAAAAAAGTATCAAGTTTTGACCAAGAGTATTTGCCAGGTCGCAACCGGCCTCAAAACTAAACCTCGACTCATGTTCGTTATTTAAATCTTCTCCAATTGATGGGGAATGTGTAGACCTAATAAAATTTCTAATTTGACTCATTAAAGGACTCCTAATCACCCTTAAAATTGTGTACTCTGCCTTGTGATGATCCACATACTAGTGTATTGTGTTTTGCCTATATATCCAGCACCTTCTCTCTTGACCATGGGTCGAAATGGAAGAAAAAAAAATCAATTAACGAAATAGATTCATGAAAAGTCTAATTTCAAGTTTCAACTAGGACCTTTCAATATAAACCATGGTGTGTAGCAGCTTCAGTTCCTCAACCATTCAACATCAACCCTGGCCAAGTTTCAACTTCCCAATTCTCCTCAGTCCTCACCCAACTCAAACAGTTAATGTTTTGTTGTAAATCCATATCTAACTAGTGCTCATACAAATATTACAGGAACCGTTATTCAAAAACTCAGTACTCAGAAAGACAGAAACTATCTGAATCCATAAATTAAATGTGAGTACATAATGCTATTTATGACTCATCTTCGATTTGTTTACGTTTCTATCCCTCTGGAGGTCATTAGGTCTCAAGATGAGGAGAGAAACCTAAAATATAAGCTCAAACATTATATACCTGCGCCATTTTCCACAAATAGTTCCCTCAATAGCTTCACCTGCATCATTGTATAGGGCGTCTTGACATTGAAGCCAATTACCAATGGAGCTGGGTGTCAGTTTGTTCAAGTTGTAAACCTAACATTCCAGATGTTATAATTAGTTCTCTCTATACATCAGGATCACAAAATTAAAATAGAAATTGAGCAACATATTCACATAAAGTCAAAGAGAGAACTTACATGTGAGCTAATGCCCCCTACAAGATTTATTTCTTGTGGCTCACCAAAACAACCAAAATCACTGCAACAGTCAGAATCAATAGGGAACAAAAAGCAAAATGAATAACATATAAATAGTTAAGTACAAATAAAAGATAACCAGAAAAAAGCATTAGTGCTTTATCAAGAACATATAAATAAACAAACTACATGGCAAACAATCAATCTGATACTTCCCATCCCCACTAGCCAAAAATTGAACATAAGCATTTAGAGAAGTTTCTTTGCTGGCATAGAACCATGTATGAGCAACACTAGTAACACAGTAAGTGAAATTTCTTTCATAAGTTGGGAGGAAAATTGAGTGGGAGTTTTATAAATTATGTACTGTCACTTGTCATGGTCACATTTCCCACACGCATACAAACATCTAAGGAATCAAAGTACAATCTCAAGCAACGGAGAGATCTGGGAATTTATCACCAGTTGATTAAGATATAGAACTAGTAGCAAGATGGATATAAGACTAGCAGTTAGGCTATAGAGGTGTCAGCAAAGCAAGCCTACACGCAGGCTGATGCATTTGGCCTGAACTTTATGCACATCTAGGCTTCTAGCTAGGAAGGTTTGGGCTTTCAGCTTTCATGAGCTATTACACAAATCATATCTACTCTTCTATTTCTTCAGCCTTCCCTTTTCAATAAAAATATTAGTATGTTTATAGAGTCCCAAGTAATAACAATTACGAACAAAGACTAGGGTACTAAGGACTGGCCAAGCTGCTGATATAGCTGAGAAGTGGAAAGTTGATGTTATTTGGAAGACTAGGGTTTCAAAGGCTTGTTCCTGCTTTGGGCCTTCTACAAATCTGATCTCTTTGCACTGTAATGGAGAATTGTTGAATTCAACAGCTACATATGGTGGGGTGCTAACGACTAATTCTAGCAGTCCTATTATGGTATATGCTGGTCGAGGGGAAGAGCATTCGGTCTTGGCAGAATTGCAAGCTATACTTAAGAGGGATTAAAAATTGCATTCAGGAAGGGTATTTGGAGATCTCCATCAGATCTGTTTCTAAATTGGCAGCAAGGTGCGATTTTTTGGCGAGAATCAAGGTTTCGCTGGCTGGCAAAACCAGTGACACCCTGAAATGTCACGAAATTTCAGCCGCAT
This sequence comes from Hakea prostrata, assembly GCF_041222555.1. Taxonomy (NCBI): domain Eukaryota; kingdom Viridiplantae; phylum Streptophyta; class Magnoliopsida; order Proteales; family Proteaceae; genus Hakea; species Hakea prostrata. Next base: position 27,988,562 of record NC_142604.1, read on the forward strand.
TTGCAGGGGTTTCGGTCAACTTTCTTTTTTTATAAATAGTAACCGTATTAGGAGATACAAATATTACCTTATGATTTGATTTCTAGTTATAAATTTAAAGATTTAGTCAACCTTACTTTATAATTTCCATTACATCTTTGTTTCCAATTATAATTTTAATCAATCTTATCAGTTGCTAATTATGCATTTCAAATTTTCAATCAACCTTACCTTACTTTATGTGTTTTCAGTCAATCAACCTTGCCTTTCGACCTAATTTCATACATAAATGACAAAAAAATCGTCAAAAAAATTTGTTTGACAAAAAAAAAAGACGAAAAATGTTTAAAAAAATCGGCGAGAAATCACCGATTTTTCGTATATATGGCATATCGTATCGAAGGAACTTCTTGTGTCACCTCCTTCTGAAACAGCAAAATATCGCAGAGTTTCAGGGATATTTCGCCAAAAAATCCTACCTTGATTGGCAGTGGATATTCTTAATGGGACTATCCAAGGGAAGAATCAAGCTATAAAAGGGAGAATTTAGCAAGAGGCTGCTTTGTTGAAAGAGATGAAGTTCGGTCGTGCGGAGGGAACAGTACAAGCCAGCAGACTACACAACAGTGGTTCAGCTCAGGCAGCAACAAGTGTGGTATCAATTCCCTAGAGAGGTAGTTGATCTGATACAAAGGGATGCGGCAGCACATGTTTATTACTGATTATAATTGGGTTAATTTTCCTATTTGGGATACTGGTTAGGAGGGTAATGCCCTCCTTGCCTGGATTCTCCTTATCCATCTTTCCAAAGGGGTTCTAAAGGGATGTCTTCTTTGTACTTTTTTTTTTTAATATTAATCTTACTAATTAAAAAGAAGTGAGAAAAAAATGACCAAAAAGAGGAAACAGAATGGGATGCCTTGTTATAAACTAAAATCACAGAAATATTATCTGAGGCCTCTGCCTGAGTTTCTTTAAAAGCCAGGCAGTTTATCAAATCCAGATCCTAGGAGGTGTTGTAAGTCTAGATGATATTGCCTAGACATCAATCCAAACTCGATGGTTTCAGATACTTCACAATGACATCCTTAGGAATAGGTATAACAGGTGTTTCCTCATTTCATCAATCCTAAGCTGGATAAGGTTGACATCATTATCCAAGAGCAATAAAACAGAGGAAGAACTACATACAAGAGCAGCCGAGCAAGCAATAAGTAGCTTGTTTCTGGTTCAGTAGTATTTTCATCTTCTCTACTCTCTCTTTTGAATTCCAGCAACACCTGATGTAGAAGGATGACTGATTTTACGGTAACTAAGCACTATGATCCAACATAAAGTAATTCCCACTTATGGTTTATGAAATCTCGTAGCAGTCAGCTGTTAGTCTAGTGCCAAACTGATACTAATGCATGAATCCTAATTAATGCCATACTTGACTATAATTGCCAAGGAGTCACTGGTGCAAGATACCTTGAAAATTAAAATGTAGCTCCAAATTGCATTGTATTTTTCAGCCCATATTTTGGATCTAATTGTATTTATTTAACCAGCCAATCTTTCATGTGAAATTGAAAGACTACCCTAAGAAAAGTACCAAGAGCCAAATGCAAGTATAGGGCTGCTGCCCAAGACCCTGCAGCCTTGCAAGAAGGCCGAACCATATGGAGGGCATTTTGGCAATTTGGGTACCCTGGTGCAGCCCAATTTGGTCTTATTAGAATCAGTCTTATGACTCTTATTGCGACTCCATCCTAATTTTATTTTGTTAGAATCAGTCCTTGTTATGAAAGAGTCCAAGTTTAGTTGGGAGTAGTTAAGCTGAAATCTTATCTTAAAGGATTCCTTCTTGGAGTGGAAGTCTTTAAATTGCAGCTGTATCAAGTTTGGAGTTCTCTTAAAACAGAATTCCTCGTTTGTTCCCATTCCAAGTGAGAGCCCCTATTAGAGTGGGAGTCCTTAACAAATTAGAAGTCCTCCATTGTTTTGATCTCAAAATCGAATCCAAGTCTGAGTCATTCATTGAAGGGTACAAATAAAGCCTCAGGCATGTAACCAAATCAGTTTATGTTGATGAATAAAATATTCAGAAGATTTGCAGCCAAGGTAGGGTGCGTTTGAGGTTGTCTGGGGTTCCCAGGTGCAAGGAAACCCTGTGGCAGTTTGTGGTATTCTTCCTCAAGAACTCCTCTATTCACGACATTCAACAGCCAATACATAAGCAATTTCCCCAATATCCCATCTCCTTCCTCATCCCCAACATCTCTAAACCCCTCCCCCATCCCTGCGGCATCCATTTCTTCTTCCCTAAACCCAGTTCTAAGCTCTCTATTCCCTTCACCAAGTGTCACCCCCCTCTGGACTTCTTCATCCCCTCCCCTTTCTTGACACTTGAGCCCTAGAAGCAGCCCCACTCATTCCTCAAAACCCTAAAAACCACAACTCTAATTCTCATGTCACCCTCTTTTTGTTTTCTTCGAATTTTCTAGAATTTTCGGACCTCTCTAGAGCATAGAAAAAAATTCGAGGGAAACTCAAGTTTCGACCAGGTGAAAATGGGAAACCTAGGTGGGAAACTGGGAAATTTCGAGGAAATTAGGACTTCGTGCAAGTTTCGACAAGTTTTAGGGAGTGTTTTAGGGTGGGACTCTGCATTTAAACTAATTAGAGTATAAAGAACACATTGGCACATGCATTTTGCTAAAAAAATCAATGTAGATATGTCATTCAATGTACATAACATCCATTTATAGTTGTCCGAGAAGTACACTATAAACTTAACTACTTAAGTACATAACATTCAATATATAATTTCTAACTTCAAAACATCAAATACAAGTAACTGACAATAAAAGGAAAGTACAACTCAATGCCAAGAGGAGTGCCTTAGTGGATCTATCCTGTGAGCTGAGTAGTATTATGCCTATAACATCATCTCCTCCAACCAACAAACATAGACATCCCATGACATTTTATGCCTATGGTTGTCAAAGTAATTGACAATTGCAACTTTACAAGTCTGGTCATCAACATGCCTAAGATAACTGGTTTGAGGGAATTCGAAATTTGAATAGGGAAGTTCTAATGGAGGGGTATTTGTCGTGGTATTTAGGGAAACATGAAAGAAACAAAAAAATTGAAAATTTGGGAAAGCTATGAAACTTGCAAGAAAAAGTCGCAGGTTTCCACGTAATTTCCCATGCTTCCCACGAAATTTGGGAATTTTTTTTCCTTAGGTTTTCACAAGTTTCAATAGGTTTCAAGGTTTCGACGATGTCGATCGAAACCTGAGATTTTTTTCGGTCCCCTAGTTTTTCGTTTCGAGGTTCCCAAAATGGGAATTTTTTGTCAAAATTTCGCAAGTTTCGACCAAATTCTGTTCTATGCTCTAGAGACCCAAATTTCAAGGTCAAATCTACACCAATCTAACTGTTAGATCTTTCCCATACTTTAGGAACCTCATCCCCTCAACCCTAGTGACCTTCTGATGTGAACAAAGATTGAGCCCCCCCGGTCGAAACCTAAAGCAAACCCCAAAGGCCCACTCAAGAAAGCCAGCCAACCCTAGTACAGGGGTATTTTGGGTATTTTAGGCCCTATTTTGCTGCTGGAATCAAATTCCAGAATTCTAGCTTTATTAGTATTGTCCCAGTCCATTTTAAATTTCTTATTGAGTTGTGATTGAGTTGGTTTCATTAGTTAAGTTGTTGAGATAAGATTCTTTTACAAAAAGAGTTCCTATCTTTTAGGAGTTTGTTTTTAATTAGAATTAGTCTTTATTAGTGGCTATGATTCACTTAGGTGAGGAGTCTTCCTTTAAAGAGGACTCTTATAGATAGTTAAGTCTTTTATTTCAAGAAGAATTCTTTTAATTTAGGAAGTTCTTAATTAGTTGTAAAAGGGTATCCTAATTTATAAAAGAAACCCTACTTAAGTTGGTCTCTAAGTCTTAGTTGAGTCTCCCACTTTGAGTTAAGTTCTTCCTTTTTTATATAAAGCTATAAATAACCCAGCCTATGGTTGTAGACTTTGGACTGCATTGAATTGCTTGTGTGTAACAAGTCGGGATTCTCTTTGGGAGGGCCTCAGCGGATGTATAGCTTCTTGATTCAATTGCAGCAGCCTCTCTTCAACAAATCAGCAGTCCTCTCATCGTCAGCAGTTAAACAAGTAGCAGCAGCACCCCCAGCTCCTTCTCCCACCTGCTTTTCCCCCTATTCCCTCTTACCCTACCCTGCAACATCAATCCCCTACTGTTTCAGAATCAAGAAACACCAAGAAACCCTCCCCAGCCCCATTGCAGCCTCCCCTCTACTTCCTCCTTGCGCAACACCAAGAATCAGCCCGTCCATTGCAGCCCCTCAACACCCCTGCAAACCTTCCAAAAGCCCTTCCCCACCCATGCAATCACTGTAGGACCCTTCCCCTTCTCCCTCAAACCCAGCAGCACCCGTCCCCCCCTCCCTCTGACTTGTGGCAACCTGAAAAGAGCAGAAAAACAGAAAAAAGAAAGAAAAAAAGAGAAAGAACGAAAGAAAAAATGAAAATAAAGAGAGAAAGAAGAAATGAAAGGAAAGAAAGATTTCCCAAGTTGTTCAAAACCTTATTCCACCCCATCCCATGCATTGCATTGTCCCCCCCCCCCCCCCCCAAAGTTTTCCTAATTTTTCCCTTCAACCCATATCCATCATAAAATCCTTCTCAAACCCAATTCTATTTAGGAATCCCACATTCCCTTCCATCCCAGATTTTTCTCTTCCCATATCATTCTGGGTATCTCAAACCATCCCGTGGATGATTTGTCAACAATCCTAACTTGTCCCTAAGGTTTCCCATAAATTCTTCGACATCCCCAATTATTCCAAAACCTTTCCCATAATTTTTACCCATGTCTTCTGGAATATTCTAGGCAAATCCAAATTCTAGGGAGATTATCCAGGAAACTCTAAGCCTATAATCGGGTTCACAACACCTTCCCTCCCAAATTCAGGCTTTCAGCCCTATCGGACCAACCAAACCCAAGTCTAAACCCTAACTCATTTGCTGTCCTAAATTTCCAAAACCCCAACCCTATGAATTTTGACTCTGAAACTGAAAACAATCAGGTCAGATTTAAGTTCAAATACCCTAACCCTATAACCCTTTGGCCGAAACCTATATATCCACACCCTTTCAACCCTAAAACCCTAGGAAATCCCAATCGCAGGGTTCAGAACCCTAAATGCCTGCTGATTCCTGGATTCTAGCCTCACCCTGGTGAGGTCACATCAATCTTGGCTCAACTTCTGCCCTAAACAACCAACAATGGTGGAATTTAACTGCCTTTGAGATATCTGATTAAAGGGAGATTGTTCCCGAGAATTATCATCCACTAAAGCTTTGCTAGTTCACAGTAGAGAGTAATAGATGGTGTGGAGCTTGTAATCAAGATAGAAGATGTTTGGTGAAACTGAAAGGAAATACCTTGAATACTTTTCAACAGTGTTCTCAGTGAGATTTTATTATTTTTATTGGGATCCGTACATAAAACAGATTTTTTTGTTTGGTTTGAATATGTTGGAATGTTTTTAGTTAGTTTTAGTTAAAGAGACCTAATTTTGTAGAAGTCTGTTTCTTTTATTATTTAACTGCCCGAAATCAAAGTATGTAGTATGGAATAGAATGAAGCTTGAGCTTGTGTATGCAGGTGCACTCCCTCCCTCCAACACCCCCCCCCACCCCTTTTTTATTTCAATGTTTTCTTCTCTCCTGCAACTTTGCTTCTCCTTGGATTTCCCTATCCTGCACGTCTTCTTCCCCCCCCCCCCCCCCAAACTTTTTGTCCCCCATTAGTCACCTAGGCATCCAGTCACCTTGCTTACCTTGGTGCAACGTAGGCACCTTGCCGATGTCACACCTTGCACCTGACCCCTCTCCAACCCCATGGGAGATGTCTACACACTGTGACAACTAACAACTATGTGTCGAAACAAAATGACAAGGCAACTATATGAACCAAAGAGTCATATAAACTTAGCTGTTTCTAGCATTTCATCGTTAGAGAATTTTAAAGTTGCAACCATTAATCCCTCTATAGCTGATCAAAGTGGTCCCCTCTCATTTCTCTGCAGGATGAGTAGCAATTTTTCCCTTTTTTTCACCAAGTTAGAAAGAAAACAATGACAGTTATAAGAACAAATACATTTCATGGAAAATTTAAGAATCAAACAAAAAAAAAATGACAAATCAAATTTAGTGATGAGATTCTAAAATACTATCAGAGTAGGATTCTTTTAAATTATCCACCCAAAAAGAGGAAGAATGAAAAATCAGCATATCCAAAACTTGTGATGGAAATCTATCTTATTTCAATAAGCAGTAGTCATACATGAATATTAACAATCCATGACAGATCAACTTAAATGTGTTTCATACTTCCAAAAGATATATATTACTATATTCTTTGCACTGAATAAAGTTCTCTGCCTACATTTACCATCAAATCAAAACATGCAATTCACATTCATTGACATAAGTACACAACACTAAATTAAAAGTTTGAAAAATTGTAAAACCCTTGGAAAATACTACTAATAAAATCATTACTTGTCAAAGAAAGAAAAGAACATACTTGGATACTGGTCCAGTCCAGTCAGGAACATCTGCTTGATAACCTTTACCAACCCGAACACTAGACCTGTATGGTCCGTCACTCAACATTAAGGATATAGGCCCTGATTCACCTCTAGAAGCCTTACTCCGAGATTCAGATGATTTCCTGGCTGCACTCTCAAGCTTACGCATTCTTTTTAAACATGGTTGACAAAACCAATCATCAACTGGCAGTTTTTTCACCTTGGGGTTCAAGCAAGATACATGAAATGCCTCTTCACAATGATCACAAATTAGCATATTTTGAGGGTTTTCTGAAAGATCACATACTTTACATGGCTGAGAACAGGTTCCATCATTACTTATACCCAAGACTTCAACAGCCGCACAAGGACCAGCTGGCAAAGCTCCTTCAAGCAAACCATAGTTTCTGAGAATAGATATACATTTTTCCTTTTCCAAGTGATGTTCTGTCAGAACTTCCCTGCCCAGAATATCAGATGAGGAGCATTCCCCAACATCATCCTCTTCTATCTTCGGGGAAGCGGATCCAAGACCCGTATTTGATTTTGATGATGAGCAGCTATCATTTACACTGTAGTACTCTAAGGGACATTTGTATACACTATCGCAGGTTGCTTTGTCCAACCTCTGATCTTCTCCAACTGAACACCGAACAACACACTCAGCCTTGGAATTAACATTAAAACCACAATTGTAGTCAACCCTTTTACAAGGGACATCATCCAGCTTTCCTGAGTAAGGCTGCTGGCAAGTGGATGCATCCCTACCAACAAGTTCCCCATTGCATAAATCCGCAACTATAACAGAAGCTTTGTCAGCACCTATTTCAGGCTTTATCTGAGAACCAAGATGCTTCTTCTCTGCTGTTAGTGAAGGCCCCTCAGAACTTACAGAGGAAAGGCAAACGCCTGTAGGTTTAGTGTTTGATCCTGACTGAGCAGCAAAAATTGCAACAGACTTATTCTGTAGATTCCTTCGCTTGTACACCAAATTTGGTGTAGAACTTGCACACATATTGTTGACAGTTAAAAACTCGGAACAGGTTCTTGGTTCAATTAAAGAATAGTGATCATCGACTTTCTGTTTGTTCTCCTTCGTACAATCAGATTTTTTGCATGCATCTTGATGATGTCCATCACAATGTGGACACTTCTGCCAAGTTTCAGCACCGGGCAACCAATCACATAATAAGTCTGGTTTCACATGATCAGATACAAAACATAAAGCTGCTTCAGTTGAACTAGGAAGAGAGCTTGGAATCAACATTTTCACCTGAATTAGTATTATAAGTATGTCTGTTGTTACAATCCCAAACGAAGCCACCAAATCATCAATTCACCTCCTCGTGCATGTTCTCATAGATATAACTGGTCTTTCGTAACAACCCAGTAAATTAGCAGCTGAATTGACAATAGAAAACCTCCTGAAGCAAACCAAGAGAAAAGGTCAAAAGAAACTATATATATGTGTAGCTTTCAGAAATTCCATTAGATATAGGAAGTGGGCTGGAGGGGAAAAGGGTAGCCAATTAATGAACCCACCTGGGAGTTAGGTGAAGGAAAAAAAGGGAAAGAAAGATACAAAAGACATAAAGGCAAGTAAAATGTACCAAACCGCAACACAAAAGCCCCTTCCTCCAGCCAGCAACAAAAAATGACCCCCCGAAACAAACCCAAATGAAGACATAACAAGGAGAAGAAAAGGCAACAAAGGGACCCAATTTAAGAAGAATTCCTTGCCTGAGGGAAATTTCCTATCCTTGACAATGATTATTTTTTTCTCTCTCAACGACTCTATTATCTCCAGCCTCATGAAGAAATTGTCACTCCACACCCCACTCCATAGGTTCTGTGATGCACTTTGATTACCAAAAAACAGCCATAGGTGTGGAGATTCCTCCATTCACCAGCCCCACTCCATAGGTTCTGTGAACATGTTTAAGGACATGTTCCAATATTCTCTCTGCTGTTTTTCACTAAACTGTGAATCATCCCCAACCTCCAAACTTCTCCTAATCCTGTACAGCCCCAACCCTAACTTTGCCTTTGTTTTTCTAAGATTTTCCCAATACCTAAAATCCCCAGAGACCAACTCCACTAAAATAGCTCCAAATCAGGTTCGAACTTCACTCTCTATCCTCCTTGATATTCAATCCAAAGCTGGTCCACTTCTGTCTAGCAAAAACCACAAACTTCCAGTTTCATCCTCCACATTATTATTCAGAGAAATCATCATAGCTTTACATCCACCCACCCATGAAACCTTAAACTTTGACAATATCATCTTCTGTTCCATTGAATAATTTGATCCAAAATTCAGTCCAGATATCCATCAAAACCCAAGGAAACCCTAAAATTTACCCAGCCCAAGCCTACCATCAGTTCCCTGCATATATGGATTGAATCTCCTACCCATTGGGAAACTCCCATCTCATCATTAGAAACCCTGGATAACTTTTTAAGAAACCCCTGACAGAATCCTAGTATTCCGTTTCTTAAAATTCAGCAGTATTCCACCAGGCTTAAAACCCAAATATTTCACTTGTATACTCCCCTACACTCCCTTGACATTACCTAGCATCAAACCCTAAGTCTTCCAACCCTAACCCTACCTGAAATCCCTAATTTAACCTACCCAAGTGTAGGTTCATCCCATCTCCCAAATAGGCTCCTAGTTGGTTCCTACCAATCTAGACTATATCATCAGGCCACCAATTCTCCAACTAGAGATTTCCCTGAATTCCTTCTTCATCTCCTACTCAACATCCCTCACCTCCTCATGACTCATGAGGCTCATCAGGCCATGTACTCTCAGCACATGCCACTGCTGCCAAAGCCCATCACTTTAAGGAAGTCATCCTGAAGAGAGAAAATAATATGGCCACATTACAATCGCTTCCTCAACCAGAAGCAAGTATTTAATTCTTTGAGGGGAAACAGAAGATAGTCAACCCAACCATAATGACTATGCCTCCAACCAAGATACTAATAATTGCTGGTACCCATAAACAAGAAGAAAAGAAATCTACAGTTGGTAAAAATTTACTCATAAAAGGTTCTTTAGTTCATTCATCCCTTGATTACCTTGAAATCTTCTTCATAAAAACTAACAGTTCTTTATTGACAAAGAAAAATAACAAATTTCACAATAAATCACCAAGGATACTGAACAAATGCCATCCAATACCATAATCAGCTGAGAAATGAAAATGCTAACCAAAACAACACTCATCAATGCAGGCTCTCATGAAAGAAATGAAATCTCGGAGCACCATATTGGTCGCATAAGACCTTGTTTAATCAATAGATATGTGCCAAGAACCCATTGTCCTTATGCTTCCAATGTAAAAAGCATTCACTTGTTCTTTTATTTCCATCACCATGACACCATCCACACCACAAACTTTACTTTTTAACCATATCCATACCCTATCCAGAAAAGGGTATCTATACCAGATTAGCCCTCATCTTTATCTCAATACAATTATCTGAGCAAAACACCAAGATAGTTAAATCTAGAAAGTATCTTGACACACACATATTCATTGCCCTTTCGTTCCCAAAAAGATAAGGCATTCACTTGTTCTCCTATTTCCATTACCATGACACCATCCACACCATAAAGTTTACTTTTCCATGGTATTTACAGAAGGGCATCTACGCCAGATTATCCTCATCCTAATCTTGATCCAATATTTGACCAAAACACTTAGACAGTCTCAATTTAATCTTGATACTATATTTGACCAAAACGCTAAGATGGTACAATCCAAAAGGCATCTTGAAATACTAAAATGGTGAAATCAAGAAAGCATCTTCACACACACCACCAACTTGAAAATTACCAAGGACCTCTCGATGGTTTTCCACTCTTTTTATCGGCAACCACACACATTGATAGCATAGAAGATTGGTCATGTATGAGTAGGCTTATTGGGTTATTACGCCCTGGGGAGTCGGGGCCAGAGTGTTGGGCAGTTAAGAAGACTAATATAGATGACTAGATGAGCGTAGTGGAGATAAAAACGTTGAGGATGTGCAGTAAAACCTGAATAGATACTCTTATTAGTCAATTCGCATTTAAAAGTCATACCAAATTTTCTCGTTCAAAATTCAGACTACTGAACTGGTTTGACAGCAATCGAAGAAAATGTTTTTAATCAAAGAATCCATTTAAAACCTGCTTTAAACATGTATCCTTTTTTTAAATGAGAAAATCTCAACTTTGATTTTCAAAATTACAGCAGTCTTCAACCCACTACACCACTGCATGATGCAGTGAATTGGCTGAGCCAATGAGGAACAATTTTGTAATGGAACTAGTGCTTCACTTTATACCAACAGGTACTTACTTGATTTCTGGCCATCTCCATTTTAGTATTGATTGAATTGGGAGGTGCCCCAATCCAAGACAAGCTCCATGAGGATCACTTAAAAGTGGTATGGTCATGTCCAACAATGACCTATAGATGCACTAGTAAGGAAGAGTGACCAGTTTCAATCTAACGAAGTTAAAAAGAGTTAAGAGGGATCACTACAATGATTATTGACAAAATAGTAAAGAAGGATATGCATGTGGAGGGCTCGATCTAGTATGACCTCAAATAGAGTTGTTTGGTGGACATGTATCCATGTTATCGACCTCCTGTAGGAGATTTTTGATGGCTTGATGCTGCTCTATTGACTATACCTCTTTTTCTTACTCTCATTCTGTTTTTTGGGATTCATATAGCCAACCCCATTTAGTTGGGATAATGTTATGATGATTGATAACTCTATGAAATAGAGTTAAGTTTGGTAATTTTATACTTGAGATAGCTTGATTTAAGAGTATTTTATCTTTGTTTTAGTGTTAGTTGTCATTAGATGTTGTTTTAAGTGAGTCTTGACATTATAAATCTTGTAAAGGTCCTTTATGTCATTCTTGCATGAATTTCTCTTCAATTAATGGATGCATTTGATTAACCCTCTTTCTCTTGGCATTGTAGGTGAAGATCCATAATAGACAAATAACATATCCTCTCACTTTGCTGTAAGCCTGTAAAGATGCTGCAGCATCATGGAGCAAAATATTCCCAGATTGAATTCACGTAGAAATGACTAGAAGGGGCTAACTAAATGGGACTTTCTACTTGTAAATACGTGAATGTTCTCAGCCCTGGAGATCAGGAGGGAATCTTCTAATCCTACAGCCCAGGTTCTACCCTATGATTGAAGGAATTTTTGGAGAAAAGGGAGAGAGGGCTGCAGATGAAAGGAGGCAGATTACAACTAGAGAAAGAGGAGCAGAAGAGAGCTAAGCTTGTGGAAGAAAGAGACCTGCTGGAGAGGAAGGCTGGAGCTCGTGTGGAAGCATCTCCTAGTTTTCTATTCGGTTTTATAATTCTAGAATCTCATACTCTAGCTGAACTATGTTGATGATCGTATGTATTTCTTTGCTTTTGAATTCTGATATGAGCTAAGTTCTTACTGTGTTGGGATGATAAGAGTACCTAAACCTGTATTTTGAGTTGTAATTATCCAATATTATTTAGCTTTACTGCAATATTATCTATTATCAATGAATTCAGCATATTAGTTTATGATTAATTTCATTTATTGACTGATCATCCATGAATGAATGCTGTGATTTTAGTTAACTAGAAAATTAATTGAGTCTAGATAATTGTTGAATGGCGTGGGTTAGCTTAATCTTTATTTGGGTTTAGCTAATTAGTAGGTTGGGTAGGAATACTCACTTGCCTCATGTTGCCATGATTGGAATTGGGTATAATTTGCATTCTCATTTCATTTCTCCATAGGAATATGAGGATTTTGAATTAGGATGCTAATGCATATATGGATTGGAAAATGCCATTATGTCATTTCGTTCCAGGTTCTTTGATATATTTTGTGCTGTAGTGTTGCTATAGTATCTGCATTATAAATTCAGGGGAGGGGAAATTGATTCCCAACACTCATATCATTTATTAAAGTTCCTTCTATTGCATATTTCCCATTTAGTATCTCTAGTTTACTTCACCTGTCTTTTGTCTATTTGGTTTGTTAATTACAAAGTCACTTTATCATTCTTGTTTAAATTAGTCTTCCTTTTACATTGATATTTGAAGATAAAATTCTCCGTGGGATCGATACTCTACTTACTATATATTATTTGATTGCGACACGTGCACTTGTGTACCATTTTTAGACACAAGCAATAGTGTTTTTTTTTTTTTTAAAATAAAAAATTTTTTTTTGTATATTTTTTTTTTTTTGTGGGTTTTTCCCTCTTTTTGTCTTTTTTTTTTTTCCTCTTTTTTTTTGTTTTTTTTTTTTTTTTTTTTTAAAAAAAAAAAAAATTTTTTTTTTTTCCCTTCTTCTTAGGCTTCCACCCACTTCCTCTCTCCTCCTTTTCCACCAGTCCTAATTTTCCCACTTTTTGCAAGGAATTATGGCCTAAAACACACTAGAGATTCAGAAATTTAAAGCAATGAGAGAATATAGATGCATTCTTGGAGTTTAATAGTGATTAAGCACCTGAACACAGGATTCCGACTCACGGTACAGCAAAGGAAAGCACTACGCAATACCTATCACGTATCTTTTATTAAATTCTCCATGGATCCTAAAATGAATTTTCTACACAGCTATTTTAGAAAATTTATCATTTATGGCTGCTGCTAATTTGATTTCCCGCTTGCGATTTGTGTTAGTAGACCTTTCAAACCCAAATTGAATTAAAACTTAGACTTGTACTAGAATTCCCAAACCAGCCATGCATCAAATTTTATACAAATAGCCAGGTTCCAGACCTTGTGTCATCTTAAGCTTTTCCATTTCTTGTATGTCAACCTGTAGTGGAGCTGATGCAGTATCACAGGGTTGATAGCTGTGTATACATTTTAGTAGTTTATTTGTAAAGTATGTAGTTGAGATCAAATTGCAAGCTGTCCCAAAGTCAAATTCATAATCTGACTAGAAGCCTTGTCTTTTTATTAATTAATTGCTTAAAACCTGACAAAGGTGACAGTGAATTAAACTGAATAAAAACTTAAGTGTATATATGGGTGAACACATTCCCCTTTCCCTGCAGTTTATCTTTTCTTCTGATCAGCCCTCACCAATTCGCCATGAGAGACGACTGATCCATTTCCATAGCCCATCAACCTCTCATTACCTTGCCCATAAATTTCTCCCATACCGTTTGTGTTTGTTCTCTTCTTCCCTATAATGTCTTATCCATTTCTGGTCTGCCGTACAAACAGTCGGCATATTTTCTCTTAGATGATTTTTCAAACAGAAATCGAATCAAAACCCTCACCCCATCTCATCCCTTGCAGCAGCAACTTCTGCTGAAACCTCACCCCAGCCCTCTTTACGGCTCCGAATTTCCCACCCCACTGCAGTCTGTTTCAGAAAAATACATAAACAAAATAAGGAAAGCCCACTGTCAAATCTGTGAACAACCTTCCACACCCTTTCCATATTTTTCCTTCCTCAATTCAATTCGCCTTTCTCACAGAATTCCCCAAAAAAGGGAGGAAAAAAAAAGGTCAAGTGAAAGAGAAATCAAGAAGAAAGACACCAAAGCAAACAACAAATCGTACCTGGTTTCAGGACAGTCCTGCTAGTTTGGACTTCCACCACAGACGAGCAAATCTATTCTGTGCCCTGGAATCCTATATCGATCAGGATTTCACGTGATTCCTAATTGAACTTCCACCGATTCCACTCTGGTTGTCGATATTTCACAAAGCTTCTGCCAATTTTTTTAGGTATCCTCACAGGTTTCCAGCGGTGTAAGCCAAGTTGAGCGCAATAAGTTACAGTAACTCTCCTCTATTCCAATATTAGAACTCCCTGACTTGTGTTCTTTAAAGAATTTTCTTTTTTCTTATATTTCCCCCTCATCTTTAATATTTATTTCCTTTAGATAGATCTCTCTTATTTGTATTACTGAAGATATCATCTGTCTTATTTTTATTCTATTCTACCCTTCACAACAACAACAACAACAACAATAAGCCTTTCCCAACTAAATGGGGTCGGACGGTTCTTGCCCTCCAATCGGTTCTGTTCAAGGCCATGCTAGATACAAGGCCTAAGCTATACATATCCTTTCTCACCACTTCTCCTAAGGTTATCTTAGGTCTACCCCTAGCTCTTCTAGTTCCTTCAATTCTATTCTACCCTTCAGTTAAACATAAATTGCCAATTTGCCCCTCCACATACATTACCTACTGTTCCTAATTACATTCCCCATCTTAATATACTGCCACCCAATCAGAAACTTTTACCATTTTGTCATTAAGCCATTGACTCTAATTGTTTTCTTCTTATCATAATAACCACGGTAGCCAACAGAACAGTTCATGTAAAGCCGATAAACTGCCTGGGGCTGACCCCCAAACCCATTTGGGTATAGGCAGATGGAGATGAACTAAGTTCAGTGCTAAAGTTTGGGTCTTTGGCTAGTTGGATTTTCTTTTATTTCTATTTAGGGATTAGCATGCGATACTTTATTCTGATAGCTAAGCAGTAAATAGCTAGTAGGTTTTATTTTTCTAAATTTGAGTTTCCAAATTAGAAGGTTTCCTGGTCATGTTGGCTTTCTTTTTATTTAGGTACACGTAACCCTGAAACCAGGTTCTAAATCTCTGATTCGGCACTAGTTTCGACCAGACAGAAACTGAGATCGTCTCAGATTCAACCATATCTCAGTCAAAACTTCAAAGTTACCCAGGGCAACCCAAACCTTAGTTTCACGCCTGTGTTTTCAAATCTTCTTTGTACTTATTTCTTGCAAATCTCAGTCAGTTTTGACCAAGATTCAGTTCTATGCTTGCAATTTGATAGTAGAACTTAGATTGAATAGCATGGAATTGTTATGATTTGAGTTCTATGTGGCTAGGCATGCACACACTTGTTCCCCCCAGCCTTATGCAATTTCTTGCCTCTTCCATTGAGAGACTGATTCTTCTCAAGTTTCCTCTCTTCTCAGAACTGTTGGCCCTGCACCAAATTGGCAGCATGGCGGAAGGATCCATCTCCCTCATCTCATTCCTCTTCTTTCCAAAACCCTTTCCTGACACTGTTATAGGGCGACAACAGTACACCTTCCACCTATTATCCCTTCGACTCCACTATGTGAAAGGGGAGAAAAAACCCCAAAAAAAAAAGTCCCTGTATACAAGAAAAAGAAACAAAAAGCCATCCCTACTAATGTCAACCCAATTTTAGGGTTAGGGTCTCTACGATGGTTTCCCAAAAATTAAGGATTTGCCCAGAATTTTCCAGCAAATAAAACAAAATATTAATATTATGGGATGTGATGTCCGTGGGTATCTAAGAAAGCTGTTGGAAACTCTTAGGAGGGATATGGGTTGATAGGGAAAAGCTAGGGTTTCGATAAAAAAATTTCGGAAGGGAAGAGAAAGGGAAGCCTATGATTGGGTATGGGAGGGGTCTGGGATAAGGGATAAGCAATATAAACAATTTGGAATTAGATGAAAGAGATGTGGTTTGTTACAGGGTAACCTAATATTTTTCTGCGAAGGGTAGGAAACCTGCGGTAGGCTAGAAAGGGGAAAGGAAGCTTATGGGTTAAGAAATGGGAAGGTTCTTGCTATTTTCTTTCCCTATTTCTTCTTTCTATTCCTTTCTTTCATTGTTTCTTTCTTTCTTCTTTCTTGCTTTTTCCTTTTCTTTATTCTTCTTTTATTTTCTTTTACTTCCATTACAGTGTTTTTCTTTACTTTTCTCTTCTTTTTTTCCCCTGCTGTTCCACTACTGCTGCAAGAACCAAAAAATTAAAAAAATAAATAAAAACAGAAAAGGGAGGCGGGGGGTACTGCAAGATAGAAAGAGGGAAGGGGTCGGTCCCTTGCTGTCGCAACAAAGAGAGAAGGGAAGGGAAACTAGGAGCTGCTGCAGGGGTGGGAGGGGCTGGGGATGCTTGCGCAAGAAGGGAGATTGGGTGGGAGTGGGTTCTTGATGGAGTTGCAGGGGAGGGGAGGGGTTTAAGGCTGCTTTACTTACTTGCTTAGCACTGGATTGTTGCTGCAGTTGTGGAAGAATGCTGGAGATGGAAGAAGAAGGCTGGAATCTTGAAGGAGTTGCTGATCTTGAATAAGAGCTCTCAATTACTCAACCATGGCCTCCACAACAAGGCCACGATCCTTTAACGCAAACTCAATTTTATTCAATAACTAGACTTAGAAAAAATACAATGAAAGACTGGGCTTATTTATAGCCTACTAGAGACTCCAACTTAAAGGATACTTTTTAGTTCAGGATCTCCCTTACAATTAATCTCAGCCATCCAATTAAAAGACTTAAAACATTTAGAATCTCCTTGAAAGTAGATTCCTCCTAATAATAAAAGGAACTCTTCTTATAAATAAAGACTTGTAGGGTCCATCTTTAAAGAAGACTCCTAAGGACTCAATAACTCATCTTTAAATTGAACAAGACTTCTAACTAATCAAGACGCTTTGAAAACTAAGAAATAAAACTTCTGAAAATTAACTCCAGCATTAAATGACAGTTGGGGAATGGACCAAACTACCCCACTAGGAGGGTTAGGCCAGCCCTAGGTGCGCCACCTTGAAGTGACCTAGGGGCCACAGCAGGGTCTTGGCCGGGGGTGATCCTTGTTCACATCACCTACCCCCACTAATCTGTTCCAGAGAAGTTCTCCCTCTATCTCCTCCATTTTCCAACAATACCCCCTCCTTTTTGTGTCAATAACTTTTAGACTTCAGTCTTAAATTTTCCATTTTACCTTTTCCTAGAATTACCAATCCCCTCCAATGTATGTTATATTTTGAACTTATTTCCCTGTCTACCCTTTCTTTTCATGATACTCTCTTGGGTGAACTTATCATAATTATGATAATATCCTCTTATAATAATTTCACTCTATCAACAATCTTGCCATCATTACCATCAATCGACAACATCATAGAGGTTGACCAATCTAACTTACTTCTTTCAATTAGCAATAGGTTCAGTGAACTGCAGAAAAAACTATGTAACTAGAAGGCTAGACCTTCAGGAACTTACTGAATGTAATAAAACCTTCTATGATATATCTTCAGAAGGCGGATCAGAGATTGATAACAGGGTGGAGAACAAAAGCAAAGATCAAACTGAAGTACATGGCCCTGTCAAGGTTGCAATTGAAGAATTGATCGACTGTCTGATGAGTGATGACAGTGCTGAAACCCATAATCAGATTCTAACTGGAGATATCATCGTTGATCATGAAATTTTCTAGATCATTGTCCCATCAAATTTGATAATTGTGAATGCCAATCGAAGGTACTGATTCTCATGTTTAGAGAAGTCATGGGTGAGTACTTTTCAACGGGGAATTAATGTAGATACACTGCTTTGGAGTTTGGACAGCACCATAAATGACTTAGTAAAAATATTCCTAGAAGAACTGTGAGGCCAAGATCAGATTGCATGGAGAATTCAGGATTTCATTTTGGTTTCCACTTTTATGAATGCCTATAATAGCAGTTATAAATTCATTTATAGGTCTCAATGTAGCAGAAATGAAGATGTTAAGATGGATGAGTGGCAAAACTAGGATGGATAAGATAAGAAATGATCATATTAGAGTTGGTCTGGGAGTTGCTCCCATAAGTGATAAGCTTCAAGAAAGTCGTTTGAAGCGGCACGGCCATGTTCAACGAAGACCTATAAATGTCCCTGTATGGAGAAGTGATATAATCCATATTGAAAGAACTAGAAGAGATAGGGGTAGACCTAAGATAACCTTAGGAGAAGTGGTGAGAAAGGATATGTATAGCTTAGGCCTTGTATCTAGCATAGCCTCAAACAAAACTGATTGGAGGGCAAGAATCCATGTAGCCGACCCCATTTAGTTGGGACAAGGCTTATTGTTGTTTTTGTTGTTCTTGTATAGCAGTTATAAATTCATTATTTTCTAGCAGTTATAGATTCATTAACTTCTAGAAGTCTCCAGTTTCTGCAACTTTCTATTTCATTATCACTAGTTGCTAATGCAGAACAGAACAGAGAGATCTCCCATCCAAAACCATGATCTGGAAACAGCAAAAATGTTCTACTCAATGGGTTAAGGCAGGGTGTCTTGATAGGTGAAGGGTTAGACAAGGGTTAGGCTATAGGGGAAGGAAACAAGTATAGGTTAGTATCAAGATCAAGTAAAACAAAAGGATGAAATTATATTAGTTCTGTAGCAGATCTAAGTGCTACTGACTTCAAAAGGGAGGCCAAATTCTGGGGTGAAAGGGTTTTCTAATGGATGACAATCTGAAAGTCAGACATGAGTGAAAGTGGGAACAAGCAGGGAATGCTTAAAAATTGAGACAAAGTTAAAAGGCCGGATTATGCAAGGAGACTCTGGGAATGAAATATGTTGGTTTAAAAAACAGAAACCAACCAAAGAATTACAGAGGCAGCAGTAGGTTGTACAATTGCAGGGGATGAGTCTTCTAACTGCTTTTGAGGTCATGAAGTACAGAAAATATAACATAAGGGACCCTCAGGTGTGCAAAAAATCAGGAGGATCCACGCTGTCTCCTTGTCCAACAATCAAACACCAAGGAATTCTTCGGTAGAAGCAGCATCTTGACAGCAATAGTATATACTAAAAGCAAGGACTGTTCTAGCCCTTCAAAATTGTAGACAATAACAGGGAATCAGAATAAAAGGTATAAAAAATAGAAACCATACATTAGCTATTATTGTACCATGGGGTAACCTGACCTATGTGTATCGTGGGGATTATATGGGTAAGATACACTTTAGATTGCTTGGGCTTTGCTCTTCCCTAACATAGGCTAGGTTCTATCCTTTCTTTCCAAATGATGTCAAACAACGAATTTGTTATTCCACCCTAGTGTATATTTGTATTTCATATTCGGGTGGCAATTCTATTGTTAATTAGTAACCCTACTACCCTAGTAAGTTAATTTAACTTAAAATTAAACTATATTAATAGTGATAGATAGTTGTTATTGGTATTTTCAGTTCCAATTTTTGTTTTCCCATAGTTAAGTTTATCCTAAATTTTCATTATGCTGATGCATTGTCAATTCAATAGTAAAAGGAATTTTCCGTAGCCAAAAGCCCAAGATTCTGTAGCCAACAGAAAAATCATGGGTGAATAAATGCTCTCTTTCAATTAGTTCTGCTCACTTCTTATTTGTGCTCTCCTTAAGCCCCTCAAGCATTCAAAAATATAACCTAGTGATTCCCTCCACATCTCTTTGGCTGACTTTGTGATCGAACCATTGCTTGAGTATATCCTACAGCTAGCGAATATGAATTCAGAAAACCAAACCAGAGATCTCAAGGAATTGAGTTCCTACAGGAAGGTAGCTGCTTAAACTGTGTAATATTGAAAATTAAATCCCTTCATTTCTGAAACTTTTAGCTTTTTACAGAAGGATCCTGAAGGTTTCACCGATAACCAAACATTAAAAATGCTTGAGAAACATAAACAAGTTGATATTGGAGATATTTCCCAATTCAGCAAAAACATGATCTCATGTGTTGACCAGACCTTGACATTCCCATCTTATGACTACTGAGAAAATTTAGCATCATTCATAATTTATTTATTCAGTGAGAAAAATCAACCATCCGAACATATTAATAAACACAGGTCTTAAAAAAATAAGATTCATACATCTTGATTTTCGACCAACAAAAATAACAGCGATTGAGAATGATTCCCTTTCAAACTACCACCTAATCATTTTACATTATACCTAACTTTTAACAACATATCTTAAACCCTTCTCCAAGTAAACAAATTATCTCAAGCCTAAATTACCAAAGAGGAAAAAATGGAGACACAACAAAAGCCAGATATACTTCTTAGGAAACAGAAATAAGACAGATTTCAATGAAATATCAATGAGAAACCTAACAAAAAAAGAAAAGAAAAGAAAGAGAGACCTTTAATGAATGCCCCAGATTTGAGCTCGTGGGTGTGCCTTTCACGCTCTTCTGTTTCTCTGTCAGCAGCCGTTAAGGAATCGACCACTTGCTGAGCGTTCGAGCAGTTATTATCGCCAACTTTCTTCTATGTAATCTCCATCAGCTTCTCCGCGATACCGTGAAAAAATTCCTAAAAAGACTCCTCAAACTTTAGGCTAGTATAATAGTATCTTCTATTCAAAAAGAGAAGTACTATTGTGTCTACTATCCTTGTCACAATGGAAAAGAAACAAAACTGAAGCACAAAATTCTCAGAAGTTAATTGGATTCGAGTGATCAGCGGATCGTGATCTATCAAAAATTCTAGCTGCTTCCAGGATTTCTTCTTTTCCCCGCTTAAAAATTGTCTAAAGAATTGCAAATGAAACTGAGGGAAATAATTATGAATTCTTTACAATATAAGATAAAATTGATAATAATTATAAGAGCAAATTTCAAAGACACCTAAAAACTTTGCCCTAATGCACAGACACCCCTAATGCAAAAAAAGCACAGGTCCCCTATTCTGGTAGTACTATTAGTGTTGGTTGCCCCTATGACTCGGGTGAATCAGATGGTAAGATTCAGAATTTGCCACAGGATATGCTCTGGATAAACTCATAGAAAAACATCTTCCAGTATGTCTCTAGGATATCCTACGGTTCCTTTCTAGAAACTTATTTACCTAAATCACATCCGATGATCCAAATAGGCAGCAAAATTTTGATCTGTTTGTGTCCCTCCTCCAGAAATGAATTAAAAAAGAGCAAATTACATATACACCTCCAGGGTTTGCAAACAATTACATCTATGCCCCCCCCCTGAATTTATTCCAATACAAACTTCCACTGTGCCTAACACCATTAGTTATAAATATAAAAAGACATGTTTGCCCTTACTGACTCTTACCCAAATAATTTCACCCCTTTGATATTCATCTTTCCGAACCCAACCTAGCCTAACCCCTTCTTCTTCCTTGACCTCCTCCATCTACGACCTCAGCATCCCCATCCTATGCATCCAACAGATCCAGATTCTAGGGCTTATGGATTTTGATATCAAACCCTAAAATTGGGTTCACTCCAGGATCCTCTCCTTGTGAACCAACAATCAAATAACCAATCCTTGGGAAGGGTGCTTCAATTATTATAACCCACAGTAGCAGTTTGGGGATGGTGTTGAATGGAATTGGGAAAAATTAGGGTTTTAAGAATACCCATGATGAGAAACTAGTAAATGAGATAAATTCAGGTTTAGGGATGGAAGCTAGGGTTTTGGAGAAAATTAGGGCTCAACAATACTATAGGTGGGTAAGATCAACTTGAGAAATTAATGAAGAATCAATTTCAGACCAAGGGAAGGGCTAGGGTCTTGCGGTAAAAGGGAAACGGGGTTGTGAAGCTTGCGTTGTGTCTTGGGAAAGTTTTGGGGATAAATGCAATGAAGATAGGGGCTGTCCTAATGTTCTTGAATTTATTATCTCTTTCTTGCCTTTCTTGACCTTTCTTGAAATTCCTGCCTTCTTTCCTCTCTTTTCTTTTCTTCCTTTTTTTCTTTGCTTTTCTTCCTTTCGTTCTTCCTTTTCTTTTCTTTTCTTTTCTTTCTTTTAGAAATTCTGTACTGGTGTTTCTTGACTGCAGCAAGTTAAAGAAGGGGAAAAGAAGAAGGAAAGGGAAGGTCTGCGGTGGGGGAGGGGTTGCTGGAATTTAGGTTGAAGGCATGGGGGAGGCCTGTGGGTGGGAGATAAGAAGGGGGAAGGGGGCATGGATGCCTGAGGTAGAGGAAGAAGGGTAGGGAGTGGGGTAGGGGTTAACTTACTTGGAGAGGAAGGAAGTTGAGGTACTATTGAAGGTCTTGGTGAAGCTTCAAGGCTGCTGCAGGCTAATAGGAGGTGAAGAAGATGAGAAGGAACTGCAGAATATATCAAACCCTCAACCCAGGTGGTGGACTAGCTTCCCAAGACTCCAAGTCTTCAAATTTTACTAATGCTTCACTGATTTGTTTACTATAAGGTGAAGGCATTTAAATAGCCTTAAACTTGAGGAATGGCACTAGGACTCTTAACTAATTAAGAAACAAACTTGGACTCTTAACTAGGGAATCCACTTTGGATTGGGATTCCCTTTAGTCCTTTACAACTCAACAGCTAATTAACAACTCAGAAAGGGGTCATCTAAAGACCTCAAAGTAATTAAAACAAAATAACAATTATCCAAAAGGAATCCTACTTTAAATTGATTCCAACAGGGGACTCCCACATGGAGGACTCTTTAATAACTAGACCAAAACATAATCAAATTTAAAATTAAAAGTAGATCCTTACTCCTGTCAAAACAGAGAAACTAACTGGACCGATGAAACCCCAGGGGGTGTGAAAATGACCAAAATACCCTCTAGGGCACTCAGCCAGCTCTTGTTGCTGCATGGTCTAGGGGCCGTTTTCTGCTCAAAGTTCAAGCTAATTCTTGTCTGCTGAACACACAGCCTGCCCCTTCTGCCTCCATCAACACCCCTCTGCAACCCATTACCAAGTAAGAGCTAATTCACACCCACTTTAGTGATTGATAGCCTTAATCTTTTGGGTTCCAACAGTCAGACGTGTTTTGGCTGGAGTAATCCAACTGGAAAGTGGAACAGACCTCTTCAGCAATCCTCCACATGATTGTTTAAAGTGACAAGTGGGGAAATTTTTCAAAACCAAAAAACAAATACATTGGTTGCTGATGCTGTACCCATGTGACAATTCCAAATTACTCCAAAATTTCGAAGAGTTTCATTCACGTCCACTTCTCTTCTACTATCCTTCTTTCCCTCTGCTCCACCTTCTCCTCCTTTTCTTTCTCCTCTGTTTTTCTTCTTCCCTCTGCCTCCTAGACACTTGGGCCTGCAAACTTTATTTTAATTTCTCATTGAATAATGAGTAGTTTCTTCTGTTACTACGTCATGAACAAGTACAAGATGGTCCTGATCCAACCCGTTGAGATCTTGAGATAGACAAAAAATGTGAATCTTGCTGCCATTTTCACAGTGGTGGAATTGTGTTGCAAAAAGTTTATCCCTTGCAGGCTAGGGCTGGTCCGAATTGGGATCAGATGAAGCAGTAATTTCAGGCCGTCCATTGTGACATTTACTATATGCTTGGGAGCAATTTTCGGAAAGCTCCCCCACATCCCTTGCCCCAACAACCACCACCCCTCAGCTTTAACTGGATGTATTGATTTGCTATGAACTCTCCTGAGTTTCTTTGGTTGGATAGGGGGTTGAGGGTGGAATAACCATAAAAAGTTTCCCTTTGGTATTCTGGTTGTGCTTGCACTAATACTTAACTGAATAAGCAAGAGATGCTTTCAATGTTCAGGATTGCTGGTCACAATCCTTGCTGGAGCCAGGATACAAATTGGAGTCTGGATCACGATTGGTTGCCATAGGTCTGGTTTTCTTTGTCAATTTTGAGATCCACTGCCATCGGAGACGTGTTCAGCAGTGTCTTTTCAACAAAGTTTTTGTTTTTTTTATCTCATTTGCGATGGTGTTAGATGGATCTTAAAGCCTAGAAATAGCAATCCAAATTATTAAATTATAAAGGTAGAATATTTTTAGAGTTTGAGACAAAGAAGGGCAATATGAAATTTTTTAAATTACAGTAGATGCCAGATGAATGGAGGAGAAGCATCGTGGTTCCAATTTACAAAAATAAATGAGATATTCAAAGTTGTAATAACTATAGGGGCATTAAACTAATGAGCCATACTATGAAATTATGGGAGAGAGTAATTGAAACCTGTTTGAGACACTTAACTACAATTATGGAGAACCAGTTTGGGTTTATGCCGGGAAGATCTATAAAGGAGGCTATTTACCTAATTACGAGACTTATGGAAAGGCATAGAGAATGTAGGAAAGACCTTCATATGGTATTTATTGACCTAGAAAAAACTTATGATAGAGTTCCTAGAGCATTAATTTGGCAAGTACTAGAGAAAAGAAGTGTTGTTATGATCTCCAAACAGAGCTGTTTGCAAAATAAAATAACCGCAAACGCACAGTATCGTGTAGCTAATGGGTCGATCTTAGGGAGATATGCCACCTAGAATTCAATTTTGTTATTTACTTTCTGTTATTTCCTTTCTGCAATTTCTTTTTCTCTAATATCCTTTCCCCCGATCGGTGGACTATAAGCTACGGCAAAGGGTCCACGGTCAAAGTCATTATCATTATACTCCCCTTCCCTCGATCCAGAGCTGACACTCGGATCACTTCCCTTTTATTTTTATTGTTCACATTTTTTTCCTGTCTTTTATTTATGCTTTGGTTATGTTTGCTTTATTTTTCGTTTTAATTCGATTGCATTAGATGTATGGATTAGGATCGTTGGTTTAGTTTAATTAATTAGTTAACAAATTGAATCATTCCACTCTTGCATTACCATTAAGAAATTGAATTCTAGGTGGCATATCTCCCTAAGATCGATCCATTAGCTACACGATACTGTGCGCTTGCGGTTATTTTATTTTGCAAACAGTTCTGTTTGGAGATCATAAATGAAAATTTACACCTATATTTTGGAAAATTCATCAATATGGGCTGCTGTTAAAATCTAACTTTCTACTTGTCTTTTTGTATATTTGTGTTAACAAACCAATGCAAATCCAAATTCATTTTGATACTTAGAAATGTACTAGAATTCCAAAATCTATCCTACCCTAGTAGCCCACCAGCCAAGAAATGGCAGATAATATAAGACCGTCACTAAAATTCCAAGGAAATGTTTCCCTACTAATACCGCTAGGAATCTCCTCTTCAAATCAGGCCTAACTTTTCCTTCCCAACGAACTCTATAAGATCAATATTTCACAACAGCCAATTCATCCTCCAAAGAACCATGTTACCTTTGAGACCATTATTCATCCTCATCAAATGAAAACCAAACCCATGGTTTAAGTACTGGCTGGGCAACACGATAGTATCCCTTTTCTTTTTCTTTTTAGACAAATTAAAATTTCTTGATTGGTAACTATCAACCAATATGGATGATGTAGCCCTAGAGTGGATAGGTCCAACTACATGCTAGTCTTCCAAAGATTTTAAATAGAACCGGCCAGCAAGAAGTCTTATTTAGGGTTTTAGTAAGGTAGGGTGAGGCTATAACTCATTCAAGTGAGCAAGTAGGTAGATGGTGCATTAAATTCCAAAAGGTTCTAATGCTACGATTGGGTAGCACTTAGGTTAGGAATTAAGGTTTATTTGAGAAAATGAAAATTCGTTTAAGGGAAAATAAGGTTCAGGAAATTAGATATGACTAAGAGAAGAATTCTAGAAATTCATACTCAAACTTACCGTTGTTGATGTAAAACTAATGGAATGCGAAGATCTTGATCATGTTGGACACAAGGAGAACAGGAAATCACATATGAAGGAGGGGATGATGGTCACACAACCATGTTACGCCAATGCACCTCATTGGTAAAATTAACAAACTAAAAACACAATTTGCCAATTGTGCTTCTAATATTGGCCATTCCAATTATAATCTTATATAGTAAAAAATAAAAACTCAAAAATAGGCTCCTGTACAAAAAAGAAATGCCTAACTTAATCCTTAATTATTAACTAATCTAAAGTAACTAGGAAAGTGAAATAATGAAGGAAATAGACTCAAAATATGACTCTAATAATCAGAAATAAACTCTGGTTTCCTAATATCTACCCATATCTTAAAGCCCATCAAAATTGGTCAGGTACAATGTAAATCCATGGAATCAAAGGCGAAATACATATATGATCCAATCCTAGAATTACTCCTAAGGGAAGAAGCCTAATTTGGCGACCAATCTAGATCAATGAACCGATACAATACGAAAAAAACCGATGCCTTCCAATACAATACAATACGTACGTTAAATGTTGTGTGAAAGTATCAATATAAGTATGTATAGGTCAACACGGCCTAGTACAAGCCAATACATCACAATTCATGCCAATACGATCAATAGCAACTCACAATTATTGACACTACCATTATAGGCCCACTGACTATCAAAGTATGATTTTGTTTTTCAGATCAAAGATTGAAGGAGATTTCATAGAAAAATGTAGATTTTGGAAAAACTCATTAACCTTTGAATTTAAACTATGGTTTTTAATCCTATTTTTTGCCATAAATTGATAGGTTTAGGTAAAACTAACATTATTGATGCATCATCCTTGATCATTTGCAAGGATCAGTACATAAATCAGTGAGAGTTTCTTAACTTGTTAAATGAGCTTTTTCATTTTAATGTTAATGCATATGCATTAATCATGATAAATGTTGCTTATTTATACTGTTTTTTTCTTTTGGCTGTATTTTTATGTGTTGAATGTTTTCATGTGCCTCAATACTGCACAATATATTTATCTAATAAGATACGTCTCTTATACAATATTATACAATCCAATAAGTCTCTCAAATGATCCTTCCAATGCAATATTTGATATTGATACTTTAAATCTTGAATAGACCCCACATCTTCACAACTACCATAATCCAAGCCATATTAAACTCGTTGCATAAAGAATTTCATTTTACATCTGCGCCATAGCATCCATGATCTTAAGAATGAAGGAAAAAGATATAACCTCAAGCTCCATCTCTCCTACAACATCCATATAACACCATTGAACCATGAATGATACTCACAAGCCACATCATCACCTTATGTGAAACCCACAACCTAGCAATTATGCGACCTCTTCCTTTTCTTTGGCTTGGAGTTGAGTTGCGTGCCATGAAGGTATTTTCCAATGTCAACCAATTATCTTTTTAGGCTTCTAATGGGAATAGGTCAATAGTGGGTGGGAACTGATTGCCAAAATAGTTTGTCATCACTCGTTATAGACTAGGAAAGCCTTAGAGATGAGATAGGCATCAACCCTTCTTAACCAGTTAGAGTTCTAATTTGTTTTCCAATTTAGAGTCCGTTTATGATTTATTTTCTGAGGCTATAAAATAAAAACTACACTCTCTGTAAAGTCAAGTTGAATTGGATAAAATTATCAGAGGTTGGAGACAAGCAAGGTTGTGGCTTCTTGGGAAGGCCACAGCAGATTTAGAGTGCTTTCCTCTTCAATTTCAGCAAGTGTCCTAGAGTTCCAGCCGCAACCATCAGCCCACAAATCTGGAGGGCCCTTCTAGTTCTAATTGAACCATATTCTGTTGACCTAAACCCTCCCTATTAGGAATTAGAGTACCCTCAAAGCCCCCTACCTTCAATCCTAGGTTCCAATCCCTTCCTACATCCAAACCCTAGAATTTTCAACAATTAATCACTTTAAGAAACCCTAAACCTAGAATTTTCAAAATCCTAGATTTCACTCATCCTCCATTCAAACTATGAATTCTATTAGATTTAGCTTCCTTAACACCCGATAACACTTGACCTCAACCCTAGCTTGATCAAAACCCTAGAACCCTAATTCCTATAAAACCCTAACCTGAAATTCCATATCTGATATCAATAAGACAGCAAAGTTCTAAACTTTGAATCCTTTAAGGTTTAGCCTCCCTAACACCCAATTAACACTCGACCTTAACCCTAGCTTGATCAAAACCCTAGAACCCTATTTCCGCAAACCCTAACTAGAAATTCCAGATCTGAATTTAATAAGGCATCGTAGTTCTAAACCTAATCACAAAATCCAAGACTCTAAAGCCTGGTTGAACATAACCCTACCCCTAACCTTGCCCAACCGTAGCACCTACAAACCAGCCAATTACCCTCAGCCACAGGGTACTTCTGACCTAGAAGACTGCTGATTCTCAGGAAGAAGATCCTGGAGATCTAGGGCGTTACCTCAATCAACGAAACCCCAGACCCTGGTTCACATCACAACATGCACGAAAAGCCAGAATTAGGGCGGGGAATCATCTTTTTCCGATATACTTCAACACCCAACTTTGGTGTTTGGTTTCCACTTTGATGACCTCAATGCAAATCTTCACTCATTGAATCAAGCTTCCTATACATTCTGTATGTAGGTGGAGACACACTAAAGTTTTGGACAAAAAATCAGAATAGGAAGAAGTTCTCTTTCAAACTGGGTGTAAGGTTTTTGGCAGTTTTTATATCCAGCATATTGGCTCTTTACAATAAGGATTAATGCATTAATTCTGTATCAAATCAACATGGCCAATCTTGATAAGTAGCCGCTGTATGTGTGAACCATAAACGAATGAAGGGGATAGGATAATCTGTGTATTTAACAGTTTTTTTTTATGTTCCTAGGTTGATACTGATAAGAAAAACATCTACAGAGAGTACAACATTTCTGACATGGAGATTAATATAAAAAAAACCATTTACCAAATACAGAGAGTACCTATCAGTAAAAGAATCCAAGAAACAGAGAACAGTCATAGAAGCCGATGTTAATTCTAACAAAATAAGGGGTGGGGGAATTGAAGAAAGAAAAGAAGATACGTACTTGTCGGATGAATCAAGATTGATGAAAAGGGTTAACTTTCTCCGCAATGTAGAACTGCAAATTTCAGAGAAGTAGCAACCTCCCGAATTTCAAATATTTAGCCGCCTTATCCAATCTTAAGCATTCAAAGATTTGCGCCTTTGCCCAG
Organism: Hakea prostrata; assembly: GCF_041222555.1. Classification (NCBI taxonomy): domain Eukaryota; kingdom Viridiplantae; phylum Streptophyta; class Magnoliopsida; order Proteales; family Proteaceae; genus Hakea; species Hakea prostrata. The sequence continues at coordinate 28,017,722 of NC_142604.1, forward strand.
ATCTCCGCCCTCAATTTGATTTGAGCCTTCAAGATAGCTGAAGCCTCAATTGAAGAGACGGAGCAATATGGGAAACTGGTTTAATGGGACAAGGGTTATGATCTTTCGATGCCTCCTTTTGATGGAAGGAGGGTTTTGATCAGAGTAAAAACCGGTTCCACTTTTAAGGAAATTTTCCTTAGTTTGAAAAAGCAAGAGTTGTCCCATCCCATCTATATATGTACATTTTTAATTAAAAAAAAAATAAATAAATAAAGTTAAAAAGAAGAGTAGAATTTTGGAAAATTTTCTATCACTTCCTTATGCATAGGTCCTAAATACTCAAAACCCCTTTTGTTTTAGACATGCCCATCACAATCCCAATGAGATTCAAATTCTTGACATCATACTATAAGGGGTTGGCCTTTACCAATTAAACCAACCCTTGAAAGTTCATTTTTACTTAAACGTCCCCAACAAAGTTTCACCTCTCATTCCAATAATTAGAACTCTTACATTATTTTCTCCCTTACTTTCTCAAATTGGCCAATTACCTCTACATTAACCAATTCTCTGAGTTGTATACTTTTTTCCATCTTATCTCTTCCAAGTATCATTTCTGTCATTAGCGATGACTTGGTCTCTAATTTCAAAACCTATAACAAAATACAAGTGCATTTATAGTTTATCATCAACCTAGAAGAAAACATCATCCCCTGATATAAATGGAGAGTTTATTGGGTTTAAACCCATTGCCATGCCCTTTGGGTGGATGGTCACAATCAAAAATTTTGTTCTCCCCTAAGGTTCCATGGGGTCTTTTAGAGATAAGTCAAAATTTTCTCGTTGGGTTCTCAATGATATCCTACTCTCAGGGGGAGTTGGGGTAACAACAAAACTGATATTCTTTTAACCACATCCCCTGATCGAAATGCAAAATAAAAAGGATCTATTCAAATCCCCTCCCGTTACTAATCTATAAAACAAGCAAAACATGCATTACTTTATCTAAAACAATGCATACTTAGAGAGCCTTAAGTGTTGCTCTTCCTCCTCCAAATGGTGGTTCTTCTTCTACAAAGTTGTTCTCTTAAATACTCCCATGAGCAAAACTAGGCATTTTGGTGAGCACTTCTGAGGGTGGTGTGGTGGTTGCAATGCTGTGTTTTGCTCATGAGAGTCTTTAATAAGAGAACAACTTTCCCATGAGCACCCATGCACACACACCCCAACCCTGCCCTTGCCAAGCACCCCACCTTGCCCTTGCCAAGCCCCAAGCCTGTTACTGCCCACCCCCTAGCTCCCCTCATGGCCTTGCCAAGCCCCTCACCCTTGTCCTGCACCCAAACCCACCTATCCTATTGCCTTGCACACCCAGATCCCTCCCCCATACACCCACCACACCCCCCTACCCCAAGGCCCCCAACTCCCACCATAACATGCACCCTAGGTCTTTAGTTGTGTCCTAGAGTCTTTAAAGCCCAAACCACCATGATTCTTTAGTTCACCTAGTTTTGACCATAAATTCAGTGGATTTTAGATACTTTATTTGAGCTCCTTTGGTAAAAGTTGGAGGTTAATTAATTTCCTATGCAATCTAGGGGGTGATGCATGGAGTTTGAGATGAGGCCTTGCAAAATCAGTACTTATTTTTAGAGTGCATATAATGTCAACATGTGTGTGGAAGAAAAACTACATTTACTAAATACAAGATGTTTGCTATCCACCGCTACATTGCCTCTTAATTTATTCAAAATCCAATCCCTTGTCATGTTTAATTTACATTCTGATATTGTTTATTTTATTTATGGGAATAAAATAGATTACCAGAAGAATCAAACAAGAGCATAAAACCCAGGCAAACAACCAGGAAGTTTTTACAAACCGGATATTAACAGTAACATGCTGTGTACAGGAGCGGAGCTACATAGGGGTTGGGGGACAATGACCCCCTCCCTTTGTGGAAAGAGACTATTTTATCAAATGCATTTATGAAAAAGAAATGAACTATCGATTTCCCTCAAGATGAAGGACACATGTCCATCAATCATATCTAAAGGTTCAGATTAAATTAAAATAAGAAATTTTCTATCTTCTAAATCTACCTCAACCGTTGGATGTGGCTGATGGACATGTATTATTCATCCAAGGGGAAATAGTGGTCTATTTCTTTGTCATAAATAGACCTGATAAAATCCACCTCCCCTCCCACATTTTAAAAAATGCTATTTACTTTCTTTATTTTTGCCTTTTTTCTCTTTTCAAATTTGAAATATCATTATTTGCCCCCTCCCCCAACTTGAAATTAATTTAAAAGGTAAAGATAATGGGTGTAAATGTCATTCTACAATAAAAACCCTATTTTTAAGGAAGAAACCATTGAATCCCAATTAGAAACTAACTCATAAATCCCTAAAATTTCTCCATAGTTATTCTCTCCTCTTTTCTTCCTTATTTCTTTGCTCTTCTCTCATTTCTTCTTCTAGCGCAGCTTAGGAAAATCTTGGAAAAGCTAAAGTAGGAGTTTATTGCAAAATCTTGTTCACAATTAGGTATTCTCTCTTGGGAACTGATCCTCCAATGGTGGTGCTTTCCTCCCATTGTATACCATACCAAGACTCCTAATAAGAAATTAATTTTCTATCATTAGTTGAGAGTCAAAACCAACAAGGATGGACATAAGCTTCATTTCCATTGTGTTCTTCAGTTGCAACATGGAACCCAACATAGTTGTTTAGTTTCATGGTCTATTGATAAAAGTGGAATTAATGGTCCTAACAATAGCTTATAAACAAGGGTATCAATTCAATATGGTATCAATATGGTACCTAATACATTTACCTCATACCATTACGTTATTGGATAGAAAAGTTTACGCATGGGTTGTTATGAACGGTGGGACCATTAACTCAATTCCTTCGACTTAGGATACTCTGGTCACTTTGGTTCAGGAGGGAACGACCCTGATCATAGAAGACCTTGATATTGAAAGGCCACGTAGGCAGTGTCGACGACCAGCAGCACCTACTGACTATGTGCAATCCCTGTAAAGACTTGTGAGTCGGTTAGGAAGTGTTTGGAGTTCATAGACGATATGGTTGGGGAACCTTTACTAATCTAGTTGTAGCCCATTCGAGGGCAAGGGCATAGGCTATAAATGTCACATCCACCCAGCTGGTACCCTATCTGGCATACTCGGGAATGTGATCCATAGTCCAAGGATCAAGAATCGAGGGACCATGCCTCCCACATACACGATAACACAATCATGAACAATAATAATCAAGGTAAAAGCAATAGATAATAGATATTATGAATAAGATAATATTCAATTAATCAGAGTGCGGAAATAGATAATATAAATATATAAGTATAATCATAAAGATGAGAGAGTATATGAAAATCACTCTCTCAAAGCAGTGGAGATGTAGTGATAATCAAGTTAGTTACAATCCATGTTTCAAAAGTAATCCAGAGAAAGTTAATTACATAACCAATTGTTCCATAATAAACTAGGAAATGGGGCACTAGACTAGGGTTTCTTTTATCCTAATGATCGTCTCCTCATAGGTGTGGATGAAGAAGGCCCAGCTCTGCCGCTCCCGCACTATCGTGGGGCTAACCCTGGTACGAAGAGTAATCCTCTTCGGAACCAAAACTCTGATCTTTACTGAAGCTACCACCGGGAGGGTAGTATGCGGGATCAAAGTCTGTCTCGAAGAATGTGCCATTTGTACCTGCAGGATAATCTAAAAACATTTGCACAAAAGGAATGAGTTCAAAGAACTCAGCAAGACAGTTATTCCATCATTTAAAATCATACAGATTCAAAACATAACATAATGCAATGTGATATGAGACATGTGATGCAAATGTGATTCTAACTCTATGAATGCTAGTCTCTATGGTAGACATGCTTTAAGTCATAGCACCATACTTTTTGGGTAGTCAGTCACTCTCCCTCAACCCATTCCGTATCTTGGGAATGCCGTGGTAATTGGGTAAAGTCCTCTCAAACCATGGTAGGGGAATCGGTCACCACTCTCTCACATCACCATTTGGTATAAGTACTGGCGCATGTCACAATAAAGCCTAGCCCAATGCAAGTCATCTACTCAGTCGTATCAAGTCAGCTCCAGATACGTCCATTCCTCACCCCTGGCGATCCTTTCCGATATCCTTCACACTAGAGTCAGCGAAATCCCAGATTTCGGACTCATCAACCCTATTGGTCATCCACAAATAGTTAACGGGAAGCTCTCACGTCCTCTCACGGGTTGGTTACCGGTCTTGAGCGCCCGTGAGCCCAAGTCTAGCTATTTGCAACCCTACCAATAAATGGCCCCTTTCGGGTATCCGTAGCATGGTTTATGTCCTCTCCCGGGTTGGTTACCGGTCTTGAGCGCCTATCAAACCATACACTACCACGGGTCGTTTGGTCTCAATGCTCTTCCGATTCGGGTCTGACACGACAAGGACAAACCTAGCCAACAACTAAACAATCCTATGTATGTCATCCAATAACCCGGGAAAGTGTCGATAGGCACCTTCGGAGAACATCTCATACTATTCCCTCAGATGCCCAAGGACAGAAGCGTCAATAGGACACTCCCCAATCCCAAGTTATACTTAGGCAATCATATATTCAAGTCCATCATTTATCATACATTCAATACATCTTCATGATAAGAGTTAAATCATAATATCGAATTGATCCATCATAAATACAAATAGCAAGAGTAATAAATCATTCTAACAAGAATATAATAATTCACAATACTACTGTTCTAAAACATGTATAACAGTCCTTTAATAATTAAAAGCAATTAAGAGACTACGTTCCTTAAGTATGAGCACTAAACATAAGTTCATGGCCTATATGTTTATGGAGATAACCATCCTTACCTTAGGTTGAGTTGATGATGAATCAAGAATTACCAAGAAATGGTCCAAAAGTAATGTTAAGACCCTAAACAAACATCAATAATAAGTTAGAGAAGAAATCGGGAAGATTGGATGTCAATTGGGTCAAAACTAGCTAAGGTTGCTGTCAGCAACAACTTTTGGTCGATGGTCTTTGGTCGATGGCATCGACCAAGGAGGATCGACCAAAATGTCTTCAGGATAGAATAGTGGGTTTTGGGGATTTTGGTCCGAAATTGGTCTTCCGGGGTTCGGATCGATCCGAAACTTGGAGGAATGCTTAAGAACAGTATGAGGACACTACAAATCAAGGAATTAACATAATCCAATGGTCTAAATAGAAAGCCCCAAATTGAGCTACTAAGTTCAAGAGACAAGCATCATAGTATGAATTGAAATTGATTGCATTGACATTGAAAAGGCATGCATTAGCTAGGGAAACTTATAGAAATTCGATTAGGATCATATGCTAGTGATAAACATGTACATAGCATATTATATATCTCAGTTTTGTACAAGATGGCATGATGTTAAGAAGAAAATCAAAGAATGCATATGCTAGGCTTGAAATGGGGGCATAGCATCAATAGATAGATAAGAGGATCATAGGTTAAGCAAGAGTGGACACTTGGGGTGATGGTTGCAAGGTTGCAGCACCATCTCCAAGGTCTCAACAGCAAGAGAGGAATAGAAAAGAATAGAAAAAGATAAAATAGAGAGTGGAATGATGAATCATACCTTATAGTTGTAGATGGAGACAAGAAACAACAATTAACAATGAGTTTTGGTGGAGTATCCTTCACAAATGCCTAGGAGTTGCTTTGGGAAGCTCCCCCAACGTTCTCAGGAGTGAAAATGATTGTAATAGGGTTCAAAACAAGAGGCTAGTATAAATAGATTAGGGAATATTCCAAAGAATCATTAACTTGTCTGGCTGGGAAACTTTGGTCGATGGTCCTTGGTCGATGGCATCGACCAAAGAGGATCGACCAAAATGTTTCTCAGCAGAAAAACAGGTTTAGTTCAGCAACTTCAAGCAGGGACTTGGAGGGCTATACAAGGTCAAATTGAATGGGGTTTTCTTCTACAATTCAATCAAGAAGTCTAGTTTCGGGGAATACCTTTGGATTATGCACGGGAGTTCATTTGGTACTTCAACTAAATCATTCTTCTCCAATGCGCAGACTTTCATTGAACATCGACAATGTACTCAAGTAAGGGGTTTCATCGTCAATGTCCATGGGCTTGGTCTCTGACTCATAATTATCAATCAAAAGGGTCCATAAGTCTCTTCTACCACCGCTTCGGGTCTTCGGACCTAAAAGCAACAGTGGATCCGGGTTAGGGTCAGGGTTAGAATAGGGCTGGATATTACATTAAATACTATAAGGGAATACATCATGGGGCATAATGAAAATATTCATCTCATTCTCAATTCTTTCTCTTGTAAGGAGGAGGCCCCGTCGAAGAGGTCATTATTCCTTGACTATATCATCTGTGGGTGCTAGATGAAGTTGTGAATCAATTGCATGACACATCCAAGCAAGGGGCGAACCAGGATTCAACATGGGGGCCTAAGAATGAAAGTCTAGATAACCTGCCCGTTGGGGAAGCACTAATGCTTTTCGCAGTGTGAACCTGTTGTAATGTGAGGAATTGCTCCTCTAAAGTCCATTATTCACAAGACCCGTTACAACCTAAGTAAGTCCTATACTAAGTAGGAAAAAGAAATATAAAACAAATAGAATAAAACTCTAGACTTATTAGGAAACATAATCCTAATCTAATTAAAAAACCTCAGTCCATGTTTTCAACACTCCCCCTCAAGTTTGAGCATAGATATTTATCATGCCTAACTTGCTCATAATGTAATTGAATATCTTTGTGCTCAAGCTCTTTGTGAGCACATCAGCCTGTTGCTCATTTGAAGTAACAAAGGTGATATGGATTAGCCCAACCTCAACCTTCTCTTTGATGAAATGTCTCTCAATCTCCACATGCTTAGTTTCTATCATGCTGTATTGGGTTATGACTATGTTGATTGTTGACTTACTATTTGAATATAAATGTATAGGAACCTCCAAATTTGTCACAACCTCTTGAAGCAACCCTTTAAGCCATAGTACCCCACAAATGCTTTGAGCAATTGCCCTAAACTTGGCCTCAGCACTGGACTGCGCAACCACACCCTGTTTCTTGCTTCTCCAAGTAACAAGGTTTCCTCCCACATATACATAATACCCAGAGGTAGACCTCCTATCATCTGGACATCCTACCCAGTCTACATCTGTATATGCCTCAAGCTTCAAATGTCCATGAGCTGAAATTAAAATTCATTTTCCTAGAGTAGTCTTCAAGTATCTTAAGATCCGATATACTGCATTCAAATGTGAGGAATAGGGATCATGCATATACTGGCTAACAAGACTAACTACAAATGTGATGTCAGGTCTAGTTTGAGATAAATAGATCAACTTTCCCACTAATTTTTGATACCTTATCTTGTCAACTGGTTCTCCTTCCTTTGCCTTCCAAGTGTAGGTTAGGATCAACAGGAGTCTTAGCAAGCTTACATCCTAGCATTCCAGTTTCCTTAAGAAGATCCAATGCATACTTCCTCTAGGATAGAGATACACTGCTAGTAGAATATACTAACTCTAAACCTAGGAAATATCTTAGTTTTCCCATATCTTTGATCTCAAATTCAGTTCCCAAAAAAGTCTTTAATACTGAAATCTCATCCTCACTACTGCCTGTGATCACAATATCATCCACATATACTAAAAGTATAGTAGTATAGCAACCATCTCTTTTAATAAACAAAGTGTGGTCTGCATTGCTCTACTTATAGCCATTAGATATCATTGCCTTATGGAACCTTCCAAACCACGCTCTTGGAGATTGCTTCAACCCATAAAGCCCTCTTTAACTTGCACACTTTCCTATAAGTTTTTGTAGTCGAATACCCAGGTGGTATATCCATATATACCTCTTCTTGGAGTTTTCCATGCAAAAAGGCATTCTTCGCATCTAATTGTTGTAAACTCCACCCTTTATTAATTGCACATGAAATAATAGTACGAACTATGTTCATTTAGGCAACGGGGGCAAATGTCTCCTAGTAGTCAACGCCATAAGTCTGAGTGAAACCTTTGGCCACCAATCTTGCCTTGTACCTTTCAACAGTCCCATCTACCTTGTACTTGATCACAAACACCCATTTGCACCTAACAGTTTGCTTTCCTATGGGCAAAGTCACCAAGTCCCACGTTTTGTTTTTTTTTTCCAGAGCTTGCAATCCCTCATCCATAGCTTCTTTCCAGTTTAAGTGAGATAATGCCTCCTGCCAAGTGTTAGGAATAAAAGTAGAGGACAAAGAGGAAATAAGACTTTGAAATTCTGGAGATAGAGACTGATATGAAACATAATTGGAAATAGGATGTTTGATGCAAGTTCGAGGCTAATTTCTTAATGCAATTGGTAAGTCCAAAGTAGGATTAGAAGAAGGGTCAAAGACAGACTCACCGGGAGGAACGGATTTTTGAGGGCCAGGAACCAAAGCTTTTGATTGGCTTGGTTCAGAAGGGGTCACTTGTTGCTTTTTTTGATAGGTCTTCAGAGGTCTAGTCTCCCCCTTTATATCATCCACCAGCTGTTCATGTTCGGTCATTCCATCTTCCAAAGGAGGATCATCTGCAGGAATCTTAGGAGAAATATCGAAAGGAGGAAGCAACACCGAAACCTTTTCACTAAAACTCTCCCCTTGAAGAGGTGTAGGGGAAAAATAAGGAATTTGTTCTTGGAACACAACATCTATAGAGACGAAAAAACGACGAGAACTAGGATGAAACACTTATACCCCTTCTGTGTAGGCGGATAACCCAAGAAAATGCACTTTAACCCACGAGGATCTAACTTTCCATGAACATGGTGGTTCTGGACAAAGGCAACACATCCAAAAACCTTAGGTGAGACTATAAAGACTGTTGTCCCTAAAACAACCTCAAGGGGATAGCGTTGGTCTAAGACTTGGGAAGGCATTCGGTTAATTAGATATGCCGCAGTAAGAACGGCTTCACCCCAAAACCGAAAAGGCACATGCATAGAAAACATGAGGGAACGTGCTACCTCAAGTAGATGTCTATTCTTGTGTTCGGCAACCCCATTTTGAGGTGGAGTGTCGACGCAACTAGTTTGGTGTATGATGCAGGGTACCTTGTGTCGGCGATTTATCGCCGACACGGGCGAACACGACACCGACACCAAAGCGGCGAATGTCGCCGAGAATCGGGATATGTCGCCGAAGCGACCCGACGACCCACCCCCACCCCGAACCCGCCGAGAACCACCCCGGCACCCAAGCCGAGCCACCTCCACACCACAAGGAGACGAAACCCAGGAAGAGTGCAAGGCGGAGAGAGAGAGAGAGGATCGAAACCCACTATGAAGAAGAGCGATAGAGAGAGAGGATTGAACCGAAGGAGACGAAACCCACCGCGAAGAGGCAGGCGAGAGAGAGAGAGAGGAGAAACCCACATGAAGAAGAGCCGAGAGAGAGAGGATTGAAACCACCGGAAGCAAAGACGAAACCCACCGGAAGCCGAGACGAAACCCATCCGGAGCCGAGACGAAACCCAGGAGCGAGGAGAGAGAGGACGAAACCCACCGGAAGAGAGCGAGACCCCCGGGAAGGGGGCGGGCGGCGGGATGCGAAGCCACCAACCCAAACCACAACCCCAAAACTCCAGCTCGAATCACAATGAGGGGGCGCCGCGGAGGGTCCCGCGGGTGTTAACCCAGCGCGACCCCGGAGCTACCGCAGAAAGGAAGAGGAAGAGTAAAAGAAACAAGGCGAGAAGCCCAGCCGATCGGAAGAGGAGAGCAGAGAAAGAAAGAGGTGCAATGTCGACTGGCCATCAACGGCCAAAGCGCGACAGCGCCGGAGTCGCCGTGTCGCCAGGGTCCGACACGGCGACATCGGTCGACATGTCGAACCTTGGTATGATGCCATGGTTTGCTGAGTAGGAAGGGAATACGCCACCCAAATACTCAGTTCCGTTATCCTTACAAATGATTTTGACTGTCGCCCCAAACTGAGTCCTAATCATATTATGAGAATTTTGAAAGCACGAGAAAACATCACTTTTTTGATGAAATAAGTAAATCCATGTGTTCCTAGTACAACAGTCAATAAAGGTAACAAACCATCTATGACTAGATACAGACACGGTCCAAGAAGGACCCCACACATCAGAGTGAATGACTGAAAAAGGAATTTTACTACGATTATCTAAAATAGGGTAAACATGCATGGTCTGTTTGGCCAAAATACATGCCTCACAATAAAAATCATTCAAATTACACCTTTTAATCAAATCAGGAGATAATTTGGACAAAATAGGTAAAGGAACGTGGCCAAGACGACTATGCCACTGTAATAAAGTAAAAAAGTGCAGGAGAGGTGGAACTAAAGACCGTAGAAAGAGTTGACGGGGACCCATCCATTAAGTAGAGCCCCCTTTCTCTCTACCACTGCCAATCATAAGCTCCGTTTTCTGGTCTTGAAACACACAATGAGAAGGAAAGAAAGTTATTTTGCAGTTCATATCACGAGTAAGGCTACTATAGATAAAAGATTAGCCGAAAACTTAGGAACACATTAGATAAGGTAAGAGAAGGCGAACATATAATAGATCCTTTCCCGAGAGAGGGGGAGAGAGACCCATCAGCCGTTCGAACATCCTAAGCAATAGGGATAGATGAATAAGTATGAAACAAAGTAGATGAGCCTGTCATATGGTTGGTTGCCCCAGAGTCGATCACCCAGGAGGGATAAGTCAAATTGACATTGTGACAACTAAAAATACTTGTGGGGAATTGTGGTCAATAGAAGGAACAATGATAGAGGCTATACTCGCACTGGAAGTCGATACTGGAGAAGATGAGTCAAGTCTGGACATCAACTGGCGAAGGTGCTGGACCTCATTTGAGGAAAGAAGTGTTGGAGTACTCAAGGTGTCAGAACTGGCTTGATTTTCAAATGTTTGATTGTTGCTGTGAAACCCAACCCAAACCTAGCCCGGGGCACCCTATTTGTTTTGGGTGAAGAAAGACTTGTTTAATGTTAGACCTTGAAGTTGGACCTTAATTTTAGTGTTGCGATCCTTGAAAACCTTAGGAAGTCATGTCCGACCTTTCCCTTAGTGTAGATCCATGTCCCGAAGTGATGGAAGTTGTCCTTGTGGGCCCTCTTTATGGAAGACATGATATTTGACTCGAAACCCATGGATATGGTTGATGGTGCTCCATACTTGGATGCATTGTCAGTGATTGTTTTGAATCTGCAGCCTGAAGAAGATGAGATTAGTTGGTGGACCTAACAAACTCCCATGCTCAATCCGAAGGTATTTCCCGAAACTAGACTTCTTGATTGACTTGTAGGAGAAAACCCCACTCAATTTGACCCTCGTATAGCCCTCCGAATCCCTGTCCGAAGTTGCTGTTCTTGTTTGGTCGACTAGCCAGTCAACCAATCAGTCGACCAAAGGAATACAAGCCCGAGAAAATCTGGTTTTTGGTCATTTTGGGTTCTATTTATGTGGAAATTTGTGGTTTTCACCCCATTTACTGTTGGGACGCTCTTGGGACGTGGGAAGGCTCCTCCTTGGCTTGGGTGATGATCTTCTACAAGAATCATGGTCTCTCTTCTCAAATCTCTTCCCCAAGGTATGTTTTCTCTCATTCTCTCTCTAATCTACTCTCTCCTCTTCTTTTCTTCCTGATGAGACCATGACTAAGGTGCTGCAACCTTGCAAACACCTAGTCATGTGTTTCCCCTTTCATTTACATTAGTTCCTTTCAATTCTTGCTATGCTATGCTTCATCTTAATCCTTAGCATTGCATTTCCATGATTCCTTTCATTCCAACTTGTATTATTGATCTCAACTGATGTATAGATGTATGTTAGGTCTGATTTGTTGATGGTTTATGGTTCTAAACTAATTCTTATCAATTCCTTAGCTAATTCCCCATCATTCCTTGCCATTGCAACAATTTCCATTTCAATTCTTGATGTTTATCATATAGAACTTAGGGTTTCAATTTGGGGGTTTTCAATTCAGCCATTGGATCATGCTAATTCTTGTTGTGTAGTGTTCTTATATTGTTATAATCATTCCCTCCAAGTTTCGGATCGATCCAAGCCCCGGATGATCGGTTTCGGGCCAAATTCTCTATTCAGCCCGTTACTTTTCATTCTGGTCGACTGACCAGTGGACCAGTCAGTCGACCAAAGGTGAACAACAACTCTGTCTTTGCTCGATTTGCTCCGTTTGATCTCCGATTTGAGTGTTTTCTTCTTTAATGTTGCATATATGTTGTCTAGGGTTCAAGTACTAAGTTGGGGACTATTCTAAGTGATCTTTGGGATTAGTTTCGTCTCGATTAAGGTAATGACGGTTATTACCATAATTACATGGATTATGTGAATATTACTTTTATGATTGGAAACTTAGTATACTCTCCTTCTTTATCGTATTTCTTACAATATATGACTACGGTAAGTATTTCAAGTACAATAGTGCTATGTTTATCTATTCCTTTGTTATCATTGAATGTTCATTCTTGCTAATTACATATGTGATTGATCATGTTTTATTCAATGTCTTCTATATGATGAAATATCATTTGTATATGATGTCATGGAATTGGGAATGTGATTGAATAGGTATAATTTGGGATTGGGGAATGTTCTACTGACATTTTTGTCCTTGGACATCGGAGGGAATAGTATGGGATGTTCTCCGAAGGTGCCCATCGACGCTCTCCCGAATTATTGGATGACATACATAGGACTTGTCTAGATGTATGGCTAGGATGTCCCTGTCGTATTAGACCCGAATCGGAAGGGCATTGAGACCGAACGACCCATGGTAGTAGTGTGGGAATTTGTGGGCGCTCAAGACCGGTAACCATCCTGTGTGAGAGAACATAGATCGCATTGCGGATATCCGAAATGGGCCATTTATTGGTAGGGTTGCAAATAGCTAGACTTGGGCTCACGGGCGCTCGAAGATCGGTGAGTCATATCCATGAGAAGACGTGAGAGCTTCCCGTCTACTATTTGTGGATGATCAATAGGGTTGATGAGTCCGGTGAGTAATATCCGTGACTCTAGAGTGAAGGATACCATAAAGGATCGCCCGGGGCGAGGAATGGACGTATTTGGATCTGACATGATATGACTGAGTAGATGACTTGCATTGGGCTAGGATTTACCGTGACATGCGCCAATACTTATACCAATGGTGATGTGAGAGAGCGGTGACTTAAACCCCAGCCATGGATTGTCCGAGAAGGTTTCAGGACCCAATTCCCACCGGAGAACCCAAGATACCAAGATGGTTGAGGGAAGAGTGATTTGAGACCTACCCAAAGAAGTATGGTGCTATGACTTAAAGCATGTCTACCTTAGAGACTAGCATACATAGAGTTAGTTTCATACTTGCATCGTGTGTTTCATATCATCTTGCATCATGCTATGCTTTGTATCATATATCTGTGTTATTGTGGAATAACTGCCTTGCTGAGTTCTTTTGAACTCACTCCTTTTTGCAACATCTTATGTTAGACTTATCTGCAGGTTCTACTACTGTTGACTATGATGGTCAATACTATGAAAACCAAATTGATGACTCATACACTACTGATCATGGTGACTACGTTGATGAAGACTATCAGTACGAGACTGATATTCGTCATTGCGGATTCGGCATTGTCTAGTTTCATATGATTATGTTATTGAGGAAACATTGTATAAGTTAGAAGAAACTGTAACTTAGTTGTTTACCTTTTTCTTTCCCTTCTTTTGAGAACATGTTGTAACCTTTACTTTATTTCAATCTACCTTTTGTTGCTATTGTAGAGTGGGTTTCCCCATCTTTTCACACTTTGACTATTTATTTTATTGGTATCATTTTCGCACTCTGATGTTCTCTATGATCCTTTCCTTGACTTTTATTATTAAATTACTTAAAAATCTTGATTTGTTCTTGCTTTTGATTAAATTATTGTGCTAAGTGGATATGATCGTTTCTAAACTTGATCTTTTGGGCTGTGGATCCTCCACCGGGTAATCCAGATAGGGTACCCCCTGGGTGGATGTGACAGCTGCCCTTTGATTCCATTTCTACCTCCTCCACGGGAATTTGTTGGACGTCCATGCAACTTCCAACACTTGTCTTTTGTATGACGCTCTTTTCCACAATACTCGCACTTTACTAGAGGGCAAAAATTACTAGAACTAGATTTATTATTGCCATAACCAGCCACCAATGTAGATCTATCAGATGTTTGAGTGTGTACCATAGCTGTCCTTCGACTGTCCTCGGTATCTTCCATGGTATAGGTTTGAGCTAGAGAAGGTAAATGCTCTTTAGAAAGGATCTGTGCGCTAATTTGATCAAATTCTGTATTCAATCCTACCAAAAAATCATAAATTCTTTGTTTATTTTCCCATTGTTGATAGGCAATAGCATCTTCAGCATTCTTCGGTGTAAATTTCCCATAGAAATCTAAAGTCTGGTAATATTCCCGAAGAGTGTTATAGTACTGAGAAAGAGGAAGGTCCTTTTGCTGTAACTTATTGATTTTTTGTCTAATTTCAAAGCATTGTGCATCATTGCCAACTCTGGAGTATGTATCTTTAGTAACTTTCTAAATAGTTACCGTATCAGGAAGGAGAAGATAACTCTCTACTATGCTAGATTCAATGGAGTTGATGAGAAAATCCATGACCAAGCATTCATCTGTATACCATTTGAAAAGTTGCAGACTAGGTGTGGAAGGTTTTGTAGAAGTCCCATCAAGATGGCCACTAAGACCACGAGCACCAACAACGAGGGAAACTGAATGAGACCATCTAAGATAATTTGTCCCTTAAGTTTCACAGTGGTTATCTAAAGCGGAGAAAACTCACGATCCTTATGAATGGAAGACTTGGGAGACTTTTCAGATGTACCAGATAAAGGAGATATGGGATCAGCCATCATCGCAAGGAGAAAATATTCAAATTTACAAATAGCCCCCTAAACTTTTTCAAAATTACGAAAAAGTCCCTAAAATTGTTGAAAATTGCAAAAAGTCCCTGAAGTTTTCAGAATTACAAAACAATTCTTGAAATATTTTCAAAATTACGAAATAGTACCGGAGGCTGTTCAAATTTGCAAAAAGCTGCAGTTGCTTCTATCACGAATGTTGTTGATTATAGAATTAATTCCCACTAATTCATGTGAAAAATATCTCCCAGGTTACCTCCAATTGATATATTGTTGAACCAAAGTACACTAAGAAAGTTTCCAGGAAAGATTGGAGGGATACAACCGGTACGCTTAAATATCAGACTCGTTAGACAAAATTTTCCTAGACATGTACTTAATCATCCAATATAGATTTCCAGGATACCCGAAAAGAAAACAAACACGTGAATAACGACTTCAAAAAAATTTCTACCGCACCTCCGTAGGATAAAAACAAAACCTTGCTCTGATACCATGTTGTATGTGAAGAATTGCTCCTCTAAAGTCCATTATTCACATGACCCCAATAGGGTATTTATAGTTACAACCTAGTTAAGTCCTATACTAAGTAGGAAAAGAAATATAAAACAAATAAAAACAAAACTCTAGACTTATTAGGAAACATAATCCTATTCTAATTAGAAAAACCTCAGTCCATGTTTTCAACAAAACCCTTATAAGACACGTTGTGGGTCTCATTTCTGAATTATTTTATTATATTAAAGAATAAGCTCACTCATAATTGAAAAAAAAGGTAAATTATTTATAATGATTTTTTTTCCAACAAAATATAGGTAAATTAAAGCAATAATATAAAAATATACATACATGACTTCAACCCGAAAAAGTTAGATGCAAACCAAAATTTTCTTTGGTAGAAGATGCAATCATTTTTTTTCTAAGGTAGGAGATGTAAAGCAATGGTAGTTAGCTACCTTACTAACTATAGACATTTGATTAACAATATAAAATCAAACAAAAAAACTGCAAAAGAAATAAAGAAATAGAGAATATAAAATCAGATAAAAAAATAAAAAAAAAAAAAAAAAATAAAAAAAATAGAAACGATGAAAAAGAAAAAGAGTACCTAATTGTGGAGAAGATTTGTTTTCCCAAATTTTCCTTAACCCAAAGTTATTGAAAAGGAAAGAGAATAAATAGGAAGAAAAGAGGAGAGATGAGAGAGGAGATAGCAAAGAATAAATAGGGATTGAGGAGTTAGTTAGGAATGACATTTTGAATACCTAATAGGATTTTTTTTTAAAAAAATTCCTTTAACCCACATTTATAAAAAGAGAAGAGAATAAATAGGAATAAAAGATAAAGAGAAAAGAGGGCAGAAAAAAATAGAGATTGAGGAGTTAGTTTTTAATTAGGAATGACATTTATACCCATTATTTTACCTTTAAAAATTGTTCTCAATATGGGGGGGGGGGGCAAATAGTGATATTTCACATATAGGAAGAGAAAAAAATTGGAAAAATTAAGGGAATTAATATAAAAATAGAAAAAATAAATTAATAATACAATTTTTTTTTTAAATGAGGGGGGCCCATTGTGGTTCCACTCCTACTTCCAAGGAGCAAGGAATGTTATTGGCAACATTGCAGACGAACGTGGAGGAATAGCATCAATTTGTGACTAAACTGGTTCACCAATTTACAACAATGGATGGTAAAATAGATCATGCGATGTGCATGATGATAGCTACAATGGAATTGCAAGGCACTACAGGAGTCTTACAAACTCCTTATACCTCCACAGTCATAGGAAGTCCGATAGCATCGCAACCGAGCTCTGCAACTACGATTCTAGTGCAAGCACTAAACAGTTCTAAACAAGAACGTTGCAACTTGACTTTCCAAGATTTGATGGCACGGATCCAACTGATTGGATCTTTAAGGCATAAAGGATCTTCACTTATCATGGATTATGTCACACCCCACCTGACGGTATTGGATCCACCCCAACTACCTATGGATGTGATCCACAGCCACAAGATCAGGTTATAGCCACAAAAATAAACATCATACACAACACCAAAATCAATAGCAAAGAACAAGTATTAAATGTACTAATTAAAGTACAGTTAACTATTATCAAAACTAGAAAGAAAAACGAAGAGATTATGTGGAAGTGTTCAAACTGATAAGGTTACCTCTATTCCAATTCAATATCTCAAAAAGTAGCTAGTGATTTTAAATTCATTCTCTATATCACTAAATCGGACTATATATGCTCTATTTCTACTATGCTGAACCATAGGAGCACTCCATGCAGACACACAACTTGTCCTACACCTCATAGTCATCAGCCCTAAGAACCTCCTGTGTTTCTATTGTGGCATAGAACTCTTGGGCCATCATCCCATCATAACTTGTAGAATAATCTGGAGAAAAGAAAGATAATCATAGGAGTTAGTTCCAAAGAACTTCGCAAGGTATAACAATCCACATATACTAGGGTGATATAAAATGCAAAATGTAGAGGTGTCCTAGGTATGCAGCTAGAATGCTTACCATGTCAATCTCTATCTAGATAGACAAGCTTTAAGTTGGACATAACCTCCTTTGGGTAGTCCCTCATGGCCTTCAATCAACTTTTGGGCGACTGTTGCTTGTGTACCAAGATGTTACCCAAGTGCACATGTTGCAATCAAGTAATAAATGATAAGTAGAGTATCGATCCTACAAAGAATTCTATTCTTAACTTTCAATGTAAAAGTAAAATTGATTTAAACAAGAGTAACAAGATTGATTTGTGATTGACTAACTAAATAACCAAATTACAGGTAATTAAACTAAAGAACTAAAATGGAGATTGAGCAATAGAAGGAACTTAATGAGTGGAAAGAGTGTTGGGAATCAAGTTTCATTTTCCCTGAATTTTTTAATGCAAATACTAAAGTAATATTACAACCCAAAATATATCAAGAACCTGGAATGAAGTGGCATAATGGTATTTTTCAATACACATATGCTTAGCATCCTAATTCAACATCTGCATATTCCTATGAAGAATTGAAATATGAATGCAATTTAAACCCAATCCCAATCATGGCAATGTGAGGTAATTGTTCTTCCTACCCAACCTACTAAATAACACAAACTAATTAAAGATTATGCTAACTCACACAATTTAGCAAACATCTAGAGTGCATTAACTTTCCAGTTAACAAAATCATAATAATCGTTCATGAAAGATCATTCAAGAACTGAAATTAATTGATATAACATGCTGAATTCATTGACAATAAATTGTATTGCAATAAAACTAAAGAACACATGATAGTTACATCTTAAAATTCAAGTTTAGGTACTACTATCCTCCCAACACAACACAAGTTTAGCCCATAACAGAAATCAAATACAAAGAGATAAATATAGTTATCATTAAGCTAGAAGATAAGAAGATAGAGTTATAAAATGGAAAAGAAACTAAGAGCTTCAATGCTTCCACAAGAACTCCAGCCTTCTTCTCCAACATATAGTCTTCTCCATCAATGCAGCTCTCCCACGAATTCAGCTCCAGCCCTCTCTCCTCTCTTCTCCTCTTTTCCTCCTCTCCTTTGCCTTTCACGTTTTTGCCTCCTTTGAACCCTTCTTTCCCCCCAAAAGTGCTAGGTTAAAAGTGGCTTGTAGGATTAGAACATTTTCTTTTGATATCAACGGCTAAGATCTTTCATGGAATGACAAGAAGAAAATCCATTAAGTTAGCCCTTTTTGGTCATTTCTACTTGAATTGGATCTAAGAATATTCTGCTCCGTATTGCTGCAGCAAACTCTACAGCAAAGTTAGAGGACATGCATATTCTTCTTCTATTATGGATCTTCACCTACATTTTTCAAGAGAAAGAGTATTAATCAAATTCATCCATTAATCTGAAGGAAATTCATGTAAGAGTGACAATAATGACCTATATGAGATGCAATATGTTAAGACTCAATAAGACAACATCTAATGAATACTAACACTAAAACAAAGATAAAATATTCCTAAATCAAGCCATCTCAAGTATAAAGTTATCAATTTTAACTCTATTTCGTAGAGTTATCAGCAACACGACCAAGGTATAGGGATACAAGTCCAATCTAACCATGGTATGGTTATAAGGTCACACTTTCTCACCATAACTATTGGTATGAGTATTGACATACATACTACATCTGGTCCAGATACATTCCCTCATGTGTAGTGACCTTTTGGTCAAGTAACCTTCTCCACCTAGAAGCATTAATCCTCATGGGATCCCTACTGATTGTTGGATTAACATCGCGTAAAACTATGGTCATCCACATATGATAGGGCGGATGGCTCTCATGTCTCCTCACGGGATGGTTACCAATTGTTGGACGACCACAACCCTACCATGATGATATGCCAGTAGGCCTGTGGCTCCTCACGTGATGGTTACTGATAAGCATGCATTTATCATTATTTACTTGATTTAATTTTCCATACTTAGTTAATTAAAAGAGGCTAATTGATTATTTTTGTGTATTTTTCAGGAAATATGTGATTTTGGTTATTAGAGATAATATGGAGTAAGTTGGCAAATATATTAGATATTGGTGGATTTTAAATCATGGCATTCAATCTTGCTGCCCAAGAAATCATGAAAAGTGAGATCTTAGCCAAATGGAAATAGGTGGAGGTCTAAGGAACAAAATTGGTAATAAATCTGAAAATCGGGTAAACAACAGTATTTTGGGTATATCACTCACGTATGAGCTCGGATTGCGGTGATTCAAGATGCTATTGAATGATATAAAAAATATCTACAACTTTTTGAGCTTTGAGTTTTTCCAAATTCTGAACGAATAAAGGTAGAATTGATGGGTAAAGAATGGGGATTCATTGTGTGCGGGAGACATAAAAGAGAAGCCAGCCACAGAGAAGAGGAGAAGACGGCGAACACGGATCTTGGTTCTCATCTCTCTCATTGCTCAAGAAGAAGACCACCTCTCTCTCTCTCTCTCTCTCTCTCTCTCTCTCTCTCTCTATGTTTCATCTTTATTTGTCTTATGAACTTTGTGATAATGAGTAGCTAGTTCCTTTTTTTTGGGATGTAGATGAACCATATTTATTTCATTATTTGATTGTTCTATATCTTCTAGTTGATTGTGTTTGAGTCTAGCCAAAGATGTTCTATAGCTCAGCAAACTAAGCATGCCAAGCTTCGGCGAAGGACGATAGTCTTGCAAAGATAGGGCATACCTAGGAAGACCATCCTTAATTTCCTTTGAAGTGTAGAGTTATATCGGTTAGGGAAAAGCATTGGGGATTCGAAATCCCAAAGATCTTCACGTATTAATAGTTAAAGTGTTTGCATTAATTAATAGATTTAATTTAAATTTAGTTTTGTTGAATTCAATCTTAGTAACTTAGCCTTTTAGTTCCCCATAGTTCGACCCCGTACTTTTTGCTAGCTAGATTAGTATAGGATTTTATTTTTGATTGGTTAGTGACACGATCAGTTACCTACTGTTGGATGCCCACCAACGCCCTACTATCATCACGGGTCACTCGGCTTCAATACCCATGCTGATGGGTAGTAGCATACACATGGGAAATCCAACCATGCATCTAGACCTCCTGCTATGCATAAACAACATCTATATGTAGTACTTAAAACACTAAGGGCAATGGTCTAAGCCACAACCCCTGATGAAAGGTAATAAGTATACAAGCTCATGCAATCCCCAACCCAAAATTATACATTCCACATCATTATACTATTATAGAAAATAATGAACATCAATGAATAACTATTCCCAACAACTCCCACATATTAATCATGCAAATAGTACACTCCAGTATGCTACGACGTCATAAGTATATAATAGACAACAAAAGAATAGTATATCAAACCATCCAAGCCTAAGTGCATTGTTCTCCTTATCTAATCAACATCCAAACCATCTATAGGTCTTTATTTCACCCAAACCAGTACTCTACCAGATCAAAATAGGTTCTAAGTGTGAAATCCAGCCCTAACCTTGACCTGGAAACCCTATTGTTTGTAAGTCCGACAACCCGAAGTAAAGCAAGAAGTCAACTATGGGCCATCCCAATGGAAGACTTGGTGTTTAGCTTAGAATCCATTAGTGTTGATGACAATGTTCCATTTATGGAAACTGCACCCTGATGAAGAAGGAATTAGTTGATGGACTTGGAGTACTCTTTGACTTGGTTCGAAGGCATTTCTACCTACTAGGTAAGTCACTTGGTGTGTGTGCAAAACCCCTTTATGTTTGGATTTGATCTGAGCCTTCAATTCCCTGTTTTGGACTTGCTGTCCTGATTGGTCAACCAATCAATCGACCAATGGGATCTGGTTTTGCTGATTAGGTCTTTGCTTGCTCTATTTAAGTCTAATCTCGAGTCTACTTTGTATTTTCTGCCTCCAAATTCTTTGGAACGAACCAGAGCCCTCTGTAAGTCATCTCCCTTGCATCCTTGGTGATTCTCTTGACGGATCTTCGTCAAATCTCTTGCATTTACACAAAAAGGTATGTGATCATCCTCTTCTATGTTTCATCTTTGATTCTTCATTACTTTTCTTTCCTTTTCTGTTTGAGGACAGTAGAGATGATGTTGCATCTCTATTGCAACTATCACTTTACTCATTCCCTCTCTTTTCCTAAGGATCCAAAGCTTGGTGGATGATCTTCATCAAGATCATCACTCACTTTTGAAGGAAAACATGCATCTATTCTCTTTCCTTATTTAGATTGATGTTCTTCAGCCTTAGATCTATTTTTCTTAAGGATCTATGCATGCTTTTCATGATTTCTTCATCGGATTAGTGATCCATCATCCTATAGTTTCTCGTCCATGATTTTTACTAAGAATTCTTCAAGAACCATGATTGATCTAATTATGGTAAGTTTTTGTTTCCTAATTTGTAACTTGAAGACTTGATATGAGTTTTGAAGTCCTCTATATACTAGCATACTATCCTTGTAGTTTCCCCCTTGTTTGGTACCCTTTTGAACCACCAAATTCAGTTTTATATTCTAAAATCTCTGATTTTGTAGACCACTGTCTCTGTTGGTCGACTCATTGGTCAACTGAGGCAGTAGACCAATCAATCGACCAATGAGGACAACAACCTCATATTTGGTTTGTTTTGGATGATTTGATTTCTTTCCTTTTAGGTATCTTTCCTAATATGTTATATATACTTGTTTAGGACTTTCTTTCCAAGTTTAGACAAGGTCTTACTTGATTCCCCCAAGATCCTTTGCGAGTTATATAAGGTAAGGATGGTTATTTCCTTAATTACATAGATTGCATGATCTAGTTTCTATATTTGAACCTCTTTGATTTATTTCCTTAATTAGATTCGTACACTGATATACTACTGATGCAACTACCTTGATTACAGTAGCATTACTTGTGTATGCTAAATTGATTCATGTATGATTTACTTACCAATTATATACAAGTTGGATGTTGTTATTGATTTCTTTCCATATAAGAAGTTACCATATATGTGATATGATGGAATTATGTTTGTGTAAGATTAAGTATGGTTTGGAAAGGGGAGGTGTCCTTTTGACATTTCTGTCCTTGGACAACTACGGGAATATTATGGGATTTTTTCGGAGATGCCCTTCGGACACCTTCCTAAACTGTTGGATGACATATTTAGGGTTGTCTAGTAGTGTTTGGCTAGGATGTCCCGTTATGTCAGACCCTAATCGGAGGGGTATTGAGATCGAACAACCCGTGGTAGCAATGGGGATTCATGGGCGCTCAAGACCGGTAACCAACCCGTGAGAGGATAGGAATCACATTGTGGGGGCCATTTATTGGTAGGGTTGCATATGGATAGACTTGGGCTCACGGGCGCTCAAGACCGGTAACCAACTCGTGAGGGGACGTGAGAGCTTCCAGGTTACGATATGTGGATAACCAATAGGGTTGATGAGTCCGTAGTCA
Source organism: Hakea prostrata (assembly GCF_041222555.1). Lineage (NCBI taxonomy): Eukaryota > Viridiplantae > Streptophyta > Magnoliopsida > Proteales > Proteaceae > Hakea > Hakea prostrata. The sequence continues at coordinate 28,040,648 of NC_142604.1, forward strand.
GGGACTATGAGGACTCTAGTGTGAAGGATACCGGAGAGGATCGCCAGGGGCGAGGAATGGACGTATCTGGATCTGACTTGATGTAACTAAGTAGGAGACTTGCATTTGGCTAGGCTTTGACCCTGACATGCTCCAGTACTTAGACCAATGGTGATGTGAGAGAGCGGTGACTTAACCCCCAGCCATGGAATGTCCCGAGGGATGCCGGACCCACTACCAAAAGGCGTTGTGTGATGAGACCTTCCTAAAGAAGTACGGTGCTATGACTTAAAGCATGTCTTCCATTAGAGACCAGCATACATAGAGTTAGAATCATATTGCATCATGTGTTTCATATCATATAGCATCTTACTCTGCTTTGAAATCCTGCTATTTATGTTATTATGGATTAACTGCCTTACTGGGTTTCTTTGAAACTCACTCTTTTTTGTACAATATCTTTTGTTAGATTACTCTACAGGTATTGATGAATATGAAGGTCAATACGAGGAAGCGCAAACTGAAGAAGCGTACTTTACGCAAGGTGTTGGCAACCATGAAGATTACATTGAGGATTCGTCGAGTGGTCTTACTTGCTATCATGATTAGCCCTACTGTGGAGTGGGAACGTCTGAGAGTGATTGATGAAGTTTATGTTTATGAAGACGTTCTTTATAAAGTAGAATAGACTCTAGCTTAGTTTGTTTTATCTTTCTTTCCTGTCTTTAGAACCAGTTGTAATCTTTCTTTTGACTTTCGAACTACTTTTCCGCTGTTTGTAGAGTGAGATTTCGCCTCACTTTACTTTATGATTTAGATTCATTGATTGTCTTTTGTACTCTGATGATATATGATTTATTCTTCCCTTATTTGGATCTTTTGATTACACTTTGTACATTGATTATTTATGTTCATGATTATGTTATTGTCTATGTGGGAGGTTGATTACCTCGATACTTGATCTTCGGGGCTGTGGATCACACACTCGGGTATGCCAGGTAGGGTACCGACTGGGTGGATGTGACACTAAGAATTTGTTCATATAATTGCATTTAGGGTTTAAAGTTAATTTAGCGAAATTTGTGAAATCCATCCCTATCCTAACCCTGACCTTGACCGGAAACCCGGTTGTTTGTAGGTTCGAAGACCAGGAGTAAAGGAAGAAGCCAACTATGGGCCATCTCAGTGGAAGACATGGTGTTTGACCTAGAACCCATGGAAGTTGATGATGGTGTTCATACTTGGAGGCTTGTTCAAAACTAGAAAGAAAGTTGCAGCTTGTTGAAGATGAGTCAAGTTGATGGACTTGAAGTATAGTTGGACATAATTCGAAGGCATTTTTCTATACTAGGTAAGCCATATGTTTTATTGGGAGAAGCTCATTAGGTTTGGACTTGAGTTGGGCCTTCAATTCCTTGTGTTTGGCCTTGCTGACTGGCTTGGTCGACTGGGTGGTCGATTGGCCCAATCGACCAACCAATCAACCAACAGAGTCAGAAATCCGAGAAAATCCTCTGTTTAGGGTTTTTCACTTTCTATTTAAGTAAACTTCGTATTTCTTAGTATCCTCTGCCTCCAAAACTCTCAGAGAACGTGGGAAGACTCTCTCAAAGCTTTCCTTGGTAAATTCGAAGAACTTTTGCAAGATTTCAAGCCTCTCAACTCCGATTCTTCAATCTAAGGTTAGTAATCGCTTTTATGTTGTATTGATCTACTCCTCCTGTATCTTATTCTTGATTGAGACTATGAAGATGATGCTGCATTCTCTGTTAGCAACCATCACTTCATTTCTCTCCTTCCATTCTTAAGGATTTATGATCAACATAATGATCTTAACCCTAACCCTTGTAAAACCCTCATGAAACCATGATCTCCCTTTTCTATTCAATTTCTTAGCATGATTAGATCTATTTTTCATGATGGAATTGTGTATGACTTTTGATTATTTTCTACTAGGATGAGATCTGATCATCTCTAGTTTTTCCCTTGGATTCATAGTATATTTTTCATCAAAAACTAGGGTTTTTTTCCAAATTAGAGAATCATGATTTCAAATTGGTAGGTAGTGTTTTAGAATACTGTTCTAAAGGTTTCCTCCAAGTTTCGTAGAGTTTCGAATCTTGTAGATGGAGTTTCAGGTCAAAATTCATGTTTTTGCTTCGTATTGACTCAGGTGGTCGATTGGGCCAGTAGACCAACCAATCGACCAAGCAAGTCAGTAGCTCTGTTTTTTGCTTGATTTGATTTGTTTGATCTCCAATCTTCTAGGCTTCTTTCCTAATGTTGTATCTATGATTGTTTAGGGTTTATTTGCTAGGTTTGGAACATCACTCTTTGATCTTTGGATAATCATCAACTCTATTTAAGGTAAGGACAATTATCTCCATAATTACATAGATTGCGTGAATCTTAGTTTTTGTTCTTGGATTCACTTTATAAAATGTACTTTCTTATTATTTTATTATTGATGTAAGTATGTTGACTATAGTAGCATCATGTCTATGTATTCTTTTGATTATGAATACTTAATTCTTATCAGTCACATATGCGATTGATCATGTTTATGTGAATCTTTCTATATGATGAGATATTGGTTGTGTATGTGGTGACTGATTTGAGAATGTGAATGATTAGGTATGATTTGGGATTGGGAAGTGTCCTTTGACATTTCTGTCCTTGCACATCAGTGGGAATAGTATAGAATGTTTCCAATGATGTCCTTTGACACTTTCCCGAATTATTGATTGTCATACCTAGGGCTGTCTAACAGTGTTTGGTTAGAAATACCCCGTTATATTAGACCCGATTCGGAAGGGTATTGAGACCAAACGACCCGTGGTAGCAATGGGGATTCATGGGCGCTCAAGACTGGTAACCAATCCGTGAGAGGACATGAATGACATTGTGGATACTCATGAGAGGCCATTTACTAGTAGGGTTGCAAATAGTAGACTTGGGCTCATGGGCGCTCAAGACCGGTAACCAACCTGTGAGGGGACATGAGAGCTTCCCGTCTATTATTTGTGGATGACCAGTAGGGTTGATGAGTCCGTAGTCAGGGACTATGCTCACTCTAGTGTGAAGGATACCGGAAAGGATCGTCAGGGGCAAGGAATGGACGTATCTGGATCTGAGTTGATATAACTAAGTAGAAGACTTGCATTTGGCTCATGCGCCAATACTTAGACCAATGGTGATGTGAGAGAGCGGTGACTTATACCCCAACCATGGATTGTCCTGAGGGATGAAGGACCCACTGCCAAACGGCGTTGTGTGATGAGACCTTCCTAAAGAAGTATGGTGCTATGACTTAAAGCATGTCTGCCTATAGAGACCATCATACATAGAGTTAAATTCATACATTCATTGTTTGTTTCATATCGCATTGCATCATGTTATGTTCTGCAATCATGTTATTTATGTTGTTGTGGATTAACTTGCCTTACTGAGTTCATTCGAACTCACTCCTTTTTGTGCAATCTCTTTTGTTAGATTACTCTACAGGTACGGAATACTATGAAGGCCAATATGAAGAAGTGCCAGTTGAAGAAGCATACTACACGCAAGGTATTGGCAACAATGAAGATCACATTGATGATCCCACGAGTGATCACGTTGTGTACTACGATTAGACCTAATGTGGAGTGGGAACGTTTGAGTTGGATTGATGAAGTCTATATTTATGAAGACATTATCTATAAAGTAGAAGACACTTAGTTTCGTTTAATTTTCATTCCTTTACTTTCCTTTAAGAATAGTTGTGTTTCTTTTTAGATTTACGAGCTACATTTCCGCTGTAAATGTGGAGTGAGATTCTGCCTCACTCTACTCCTTTTTGATTTTATATACATCTGGTATCATTTTCCGCACTCGATTATACCTGCCTTTTCTTTCCTTATTTGGATCTCTTATTTATATTATTATACATTGATTATTTCTCTTCATGATTATGTTATTGCATATGTGGGAGGATGATTTCCTTGATACTTGATCTTCGGGGCTGTGGATCACACACTCGGGTATGCCAGATAGGGTACCGGCTGGGTGGATGTGACAAAATCAAACTTCAAAACCAAGACAGTAAGAGGGCCAGTTGGTTAAACCAATTGGTCACTGATCGACCGCCCTGATCAACCGCCAGGTGCCCTCAAGCAGAATTTAGATCTGAATTCCACACCATCAATCCCACTACTTTGATGGGTTCTAGGTTGATCTTAGTCATGGACTTTGTTTCTAGATAACTATTCAAAACACCCAAACAAGAGACAATACTAAACCCTAATTTAATTATTAGATCTAAAAGGAAAGGATCCTTCTTTGGAAGAATACATAGTTAGAATAGATACAGATCCTATTCCTAATGCGTGATATGATTGGGATTAATGGAAAACAAACGTTCCCCAACCATACCATGCTTCTAGCAAGGGATTCTCCATCACCGACTCTCTAAAACAAATAGTTTAATGAAGTAAAAGAGAAGAGAGTTGGTTTCCTACCTTTAAGATCCGAAATCTGATGAAGACACGTGATTTCCTCTGTGAAACATGCCTATCATTGCTCACTCATGTGCTCTCTGACTTCCTTTAGGTCACACAACTATCTTAGAGTAAAATAATGACAAAATCATGATTTTAAAAACTTAAATAGGGGTGTTCGGGAGCAAAAATCCCAAAATTGCCCGTCCGGAATTGACCATTTGGTTAGGGGTGGTGGATTGGTCAATCAATTGCCCATATTACTTTTTAGTACTAAAGTGGTTTCTCAATTCCGGTTGAACCCACATGCTTGTATTGGCCTAGGATCATTTTAAAGACTCTTACCTGGACTAGGGCATCTCCCAACCCTGTCACTCGCTAGTTGGAAATCCATCTGCCAAAACCATCCAAGTTCTTATTGAATCTCCTTCCAATTTCCAACAAAGTAGTAGGACCAACATCTTCACCATCCAAAACCGTGGGTTCTAGTACTAATCCAATGGTCCCAAGTTGGATGGCCCACAATTTCTTCCTACTGGTCATTCGGATTCTTACACCTACAATTAGGGTTTCGGGTTAGGATCCTAGGGGTTATCACAAATCCATTGATGAACAACGTTTATTGATTGCCTCAGTTCAAATGGACAACCTTTCATTGCAATAGTACTAATAGATGCACTAAGAGGCTCAATTCACCACTTGGACAACATTTACTAGAGCTTTAGAAGTTTAATTTGGACCTTGTGATTTGTAAGATCCACAGGTTATGCCTGCAAAACTCTAGCAAACAACTATAGTTGCAAAGTACCAGGGAAGGGTTGAAGCTTTGGCTAACCATATTTTTTCAATTCCAATGACATTCCTCATAAGTTGTTTCCTATCTGGCCTTCGACCAGAGATCCACCAAAAGTACATGCATTTCATTTGACGTCCATAACACAAGGGGTGTCTATGGTAGGATTACAAGAGGCCAAGCTTTAGGAGACTCGTTGGATCTTTTCCAGGCAGTTCTAGGGGCAAAATTATCACCCGCTGCCTCCAACTCCCCCTCTAGTGCTCTTACCGGCTCTTGTGGCAAAGCCAACAATTCCTATTAAGAGACTTCCACCATTGGAGATGCAACAGAGGCGTTAAAAAGGCCTCTGCAACAATTATGAGGAGAAGTACTCCCCTGGACACCGTTGTAAGTCAAAACAATTGTTCTTTTGGATTGTGATGACATTGGTGACAGTGAAGAGAGACTAGAAGAAAAACCAATTGCGGATCTACCGGAAACTCTACTTGGGAACCACTGCAATCATCTTCTACAAAATTTTCTTTCCTATCTTTGACTGGAGAATTTTCTCCTACAACATTGCGATTTGTGGGGTAGTTTTCCGGAGCTCGATTCAAATTTTGGTGGATGGCGAAAGTATACACAATTTCCTTCAAAGTCGCCTCACTCAGCCCTTGTCTCTTTCAATGGAAGAGGTGTGAGAAGTGACGGTTTTGGTAGCAATATGAAGGAATAATTCGAGGACTCATGGTGAAGCTACCAACTCATTGCATTACAACTGACGTGTATACACTTCCTTTATTTGGAGAGGATCCTATTTTAAGGGTTCAGTAGTTGGCTCAATTGGGTCTAGTCCAGTTTGATTATAATGGTTGACTTTAACATATTAGAAAGAGCCCCCTCCCACCGTGCTTGTCCAACCGGAATATCATAAGGTGTGCCTCTCGGCAGCCATTGTGAAATGCAAGTTGAGTTGACTAGGTGAGATGCTTGTGATGACGTTGAGGTAACTAAACTACTCCACAAGTTTGACGCTATATTTGCATAATCAACGTGGCTTCCACTGCATGGTTAACAAAATCATTGGATTCACTTGAAACCGACATCGGATCCTCTAAATGTCCATCTTTATCGCTATCCTTACTCTCAAAAAGCGGAAATTGAATAGCAAGTCAAGGAAATGTTAGCCACTTGGATAACTCATTCTAGTACCAACCCCTTTTCTTCTTTGATACTATTGGTGAAGGAAAAAATGGCATTTGGAGGGTTCTGCGTAGATTATAGAGCACTCAACGCCGTCACTGTTCATGATGGGTTTCCTATTCCGATGGTGGACGAGTTACTAGATGAGTTGAAAAGGGCTACCCAATTTTCTAAGCTCGATCTCCATTCGGGTTACCATCAAGTGTTAATCCATGACCCAGATGTTCCAAAAATGGCTTTCAGAACTCATGACGACCACTATGGATTTCTAGTAATGTCGTTGGGTTGACAAATGCCCCATCCACCTTTCAAAGTCTAATGAATTTGATATTCTAGCCATTTTCTGTTGTTTTGTGTTTGTATTCTTCGACAATATTTTGATCTACAGCCTCAACAAGGAAACCCATTTACGATATCTCCCAATTGTGTTGCCGTGAAATCTCTCACAAACCCTAATCTGAAAATCTAGGATGTAGGTCCGAAGACCCGAAGTCAAGGTAGAAGACAGCTGTGGGCCCTCTCATTTGAAACCATTGGATTTGACCTAGAACCAATGGAGGTTGATGATGAAGTTCCTACTTTGGAAACCCCGTTTGACTTTGAAAGAAGATGTAACTTGAATGATGATTGATTTGGGAGATGGACCATGAGTACAATGATGACATCCTTGGAAGGTCCTACACAATCAGGTAAAACTCTCTCTTAAGTTGGAAAAGGACCTAAGTGAAGCTTGAAGCTTTCAGAGACCAAAAATCTATTTTGACCATTTGGCATTGCTTGGTCGATTGCCTTGGTCACCCCAAGCGACCAACCCTCGAGACAGATTTGGTATTTTTGGAAAATTAGGTTTCCAGAGCTCTATATATACAAACTCCAATCTAATTCGAAACACTTTGCTTCTAAGCTATTGGGAACATGAGAAGAACCCTAGAGCTCTCTCTTCAAGGCCAAGGAAGATCCCCAAGCAACCTTAAGAGTTTCCTCCGTCGAATCCTCTTCTTCAAGGTTAGTAATTGATCTCTTTCTCTCTAGATCCATTCTCTCTTTGTTTCTACTCTTTATTGTGATCATGAGGAAGGTCTTATGCTACTGTAATGACCTACTTCTTCATCCTCATAGTCTTAGAGTGAATCCCCATTCACTCTCTTCCTTTCTTGAGCAACACGATGTGATTTTGGTATTAAACCTAGCATGATCTTCTTGACCTTATTCTTTTTAAGTGATTTGACTTCTAATCTATGCTAGATCTATTCCTAGGTTGATTTATGATCATGATCTACTGATTTCTTATCTCTAGAGTGAATTCCCATTCACTCTAGTCTATCCGTGAAAATCTGTGGATTAGGCCTATTGTGTGATTTATTAGATTTCTACTCCGTTGGCCATGTTAGATGCTTAGATCATGATAGATATCTCTATATGCTATTTCAGATTATCCTTTTAATTTCGGAATGATTGGAACTCAAACAAGGAGTACATAGTATGCTTGGTCGACTGCCTTGGTCGCCCCAAGTGACCAAGGGTGTCCTGGACAACAACTTTCTTTGTTTTCACCCCGTTTCGTCTCCGATCCTTTAGGGCTTGTTCCTTATGATCAATACTTGTTTGTTTAGGTTTTCTTTGGTGACTTTGTACTTACCCTTTGATCTCTTTTCTTCGAAGTATTCGAATCATGTTTAAGGTGAGTATGTTCACTCACAATTGACATGATTACATTCACCATATTGATAGAACTTGTATGCATGTGTTAGCTACTGTTATAGGACTTATTCATATTTGTTATACTTCTATAATTTCAAAATATGTTTTATTATGCAAACTTGCATGCTTTTATGATTGTGAATGATTCTATTATGATTGGACCTTAATATGATATACTATGGAATCATATTGTGATGTGTTTGCCTAAGTTGTAATTATGGAATGGGGAATGCCCTCTTGGCATTTTTGTCTTGGAATATCAGTGGAGATGGTATGGGACACTTTCCTATATTGCCCCTGAATGCTTTCCATGATTATTGGATGACATACCTAGGATTTATCCAGATGAGTTTGGCTAGGAAACCCAAGTCATATCTCACCCCATTGGCAAGGGTATTGATGCCGAGTGACCCGTGGCAGCAATGGGGCTTGTGGGCACTTAAGGCTGGTGTCCAATTCGTGAGAGGACATAATCACATTATGGGGGTTATTCATTGGTAGGGTCGCACATAATAAACCTGGGCTCATGGGCGCTCAAGGTCGGTAGGCAACTCGTGAGAGGACATGGGAGCTTTCCGTTTATTATATGTGGATGACCAATAGGGTTAAGAGTCCATAGTCTGAGTGGTTGGGAGCCATAGTATATGATGACTCTAGGGAGGGAGATACTGGAATGGACTGCCTAGACATGGAAGGGAGGTAATGAGACTGGAACGGACTATCTAGTGGGAAGTATCCGACTTCGAGATTGATATGACTCAGTAGATGACTTGCATTGGGCTATGAATAACCTTGACACACGCTAGTACTCATACCAATGGTGGAGTGAGAGAGTGATGACCTAAACCCTAGCCATGGAATGTCGGAGGGATGCCTTGACCCAATTTCCGCGGAGAACCCAAAAGACATGCTTAAGAACCGTGAGGGAGATGACTGAGACTACCCAGAGGAGTATGATGTTCTAACTTAACGTATGTCTGCCACTAGAGGCTAGCATATATAGAGTTAGTAGCATATTGGCATCATTGTCTCATATCATATTGCATCATGTTTGTTCTGAACTGTGAAACCCAGTCCTAACCTTGACCAGGAAACCCTGTTGTTTGTAGGTCCGACAACCCGAAGTAAGGCAAGAAGTCAACTATGGGCCATCTCAGTGGAAGACTTGGTGTTTGGCTTAGAATCCGTGAGTGTTGATGATAGTGTTCCATTTATGGAAACTGCTCTCTGATGAAGATGGATTTAGTTGATGGACTTGGAGTACTCTCTGACTTGGTTCGAAGGCAATTCTACATACTAGGTAAGCCACTTGGTGTGTGTGCAAAACCCCTTCAAGTTTGGATTTGATATGAGCCTTCATTTCCCTGTTTTGGACTTGCTGTCTTGATTGGTCTATTGGGCCAGTTGACCAATCAATCGACCAATGAGATCTGTTTTGCTGATTAGGTCTTTTCTTTCTCTATTTAAGTCCAATCTCGAATCTACTTCGTATTTTCTGCCTCCAAACTCCTTGGAACGAACCAGAGCCCTATTCAAGTCATCTCCTCTGCATCCTTGGTGATTTTCTTGACAGATCTTCGTCAAATCTCTTGCATTTACACAAAAAGGTACGTGATCATCCTCCTTTCTTCTTTATCTTTGATTCTTCATTGTTTTTCTTTCCTTTTCTGTTTGAGGACAGTAGAGTTGATGTTGCATCTTTGTTGCAACCATCACTCTACTCATCTTCTCTCTTTTCCTAAGGATTTAAAGCTTGATGGATGATCTTCATCAAGATCATCACTCGCTTTTGAAGGAAACCATGTATTTGTCTTCTTTCCCTTTTTAGATTCAATGTTCTTCAACCTTAGATCTGTTTTTCTAGAAGATGTATGCATGCTTTTCATGAATTCTTTATCAGATTAGTAATCCATCACTCTACAGTTTCTCGTCCATGATTTCTCCAAGAACCATGATTGATCTAATTATGGTAAGTTTTTGTTTCCTATTTTGTAACATGAAGACTTGATATTATTAGGGTTTTGAAGTCCTCTATAGACCAATATACTATTCTTGCATATTCCCTCTTGATTGGTGTCTTTTTGAATCACGAAATTCGGATTTTGAATCAGAAATCTCTGATTTTGTCGATCCGATCGACATTGTTGGTCGACTGCTTGGTCGACTAAGTCAGTAGACCAATCAATCGACCAATGAGGACAGTAACCTCATATTTGGTATGTTTTGGATGATTTGATCTCTTTCCTTCTAGGTTTCTTTCCTAATATGATATATATACTTGTTTAGGACTTTCTTTCCAAGTTTAGACAAGATCTTCCTTGATCCCCAAGATCCTTTGCGAGTTATATAAGGTAAGGATAGTTATTTCCTTAATTACATAGATTGCATGATTTAGTTTCTATATTTGAACCTCACTGATTTATTTCCATAAATAGATTTCTATATTGATGTACTACTGATGCAACTACTCTAATTACAGTAGCATTATTTGTTTATGCTAATTGGTTCATATATGTTTTACTTGTCAATTATATACATGTTGGATTATGTTATTGATTTCTTTCCATATGGGGAGTTACTATATTTGTGATATGATTGATTCATGGTTGTGAATGATTAGATATGGTTTGGAAAGGGGAGGTGTCATTTTGACACTTTTGTCCTTGGACACCTACGGGAATATTATGGGATGTTTCCAGAGATGCCCTTTGGACACCTTCCTAAACTGTTGATTGACATACCTAGGGCTGTCTAGTAGTGTTTGGCTAGGATGTCCAGTTATGTCAGACCCTAATCGGAGGGGTATTGAGACCGAACGACCCATGGTAGCAATGGGGATTCATGGGCGCTCAAGACCGGTAACCAACCCGTGAGAGGACATAAATCACATTGTGGGGGCCATTCATTGGTAGGGTTGCATATGGATAGGCTTGGGCTCACGAGTGGTCAAGACCGGTAACCAACCCGTGTGGGGACATGAGAGCTTCCTGTTTACCATATGTGGATAATCAATAGGGTTGATGAGTCCGTAGTCAGGGACTATGAGGACTCTAGTGTGAAGGATACCAGAAAGGATCGCCAGGGGCGAGGAATGGACGTATCTGGATCTGACTTGATGTAACTAAGTAGAAGACTTGCATTTGGCTAGGCTTTAACCCTGACATGCGCCAGTACTTAGACCAATGGTGATGTGAGAGAGCAATGACCTAAACCCCAGCCATGGAATGTCCCGAGGGATGCCAAACCCACTACCAAATGGCGTTGTGTGATGAGACCTTCCTAAAGAAGTATGGTGCTATGACTTAAAGCATGTCTGCCAATAGAGACCAGCATACATAGAGTTAGATTCATATTGCATCATATGTTTCATATCACATTGCATCTTACTTTGCTTTGAAATACTGCTATTTATGTTATTATGGATTAATTGCCTTACTGGGTTTCTTTTGAAACTCACTCCTTTTGTGCTATGTATTGTTAGATTTCTCTACAGGTTCTGAGTATCATGACTGCTCGCATGAAGAAGCGCAAGGAGAAGAGACATACCTCCAGGAAGGTGATGTGGTTATGACGATCACATTGAAGATTTCGCGGGTGGTTATGCTGCGTACGATGCTTAGTCCGACAATAGAGTGGAAGCGCCCTTGCGCCATTTTTGAGATTTATACTTATAGAGATGTCCTCTATAAGATTGAGAACGATTTAGTCACTCATTGTACTTGTTATTGGGATTAGTTTTGATCTCTTTCCCTTTCTTTTTGAAACTACTTTCCGCTGTTGGTAGAGTGAGATTTCCGCCTCACTTTAATTTATGATTTTGACATTTTGATTATCTTTCGTACTCTGATGATATATGATTTATTCCTTCCTTATTTGGATCTCTCATTTATACTTTGCACATTGATTATTTATGCTCATGATTATGTTATTGTCTATGTGGGAGGTTGATTACCTCGATACTTGATCTTTGGGGTGGATCACACACTCGGGTATGCCAGGTAGGGTACCGGCTGGGTGGATGTGACAGAGTGGTATCAGAGCCCAAAGTTCAAGGAAATCCTAACCACAAGAAACAATAACAGAACATTCCTGAGACATAGATCTGAAATGACTCATCTACTCTTAGAAGTGAATAATATGACACTTGGATTAGAAATTTAATCAATAAAGCATAACTGGACTTTTTGGAATAACATACCATAATTATACTTTAACAAATGTCACTTAATGCAATAAAAGAAAAGTGCATAATACACAATAATAAGTGAAACAAGGTGAACTTCATTAATTTTAAAAGCTTTTACAATGATTACATCTGATAATGCATAATGGAAATCCTAAAGTATAGTCTATCTAGGTGATCTGCTCTGGTCTCTGAAAGCCCTGAACTCCTCTGCTAGCTGAGTCACCTGATGCTCTATCCTCTCCTGCCTCATCTCCATGGTGCTGAACATCTCCTCCTGTCTGACTCCCATCCTCTCCAGCATGGAAGTCATCGATCTCATCTGTGCACCAAGATCTGAAGTCTCTGGAACTGCATGAGACGGACCACCTACCTCAAAGTGTGATGAAGGAGGAATCTCGTGATGCTCTGGCTCAACCTCGTGCATCTCTGTGTCATCTCCGGCTTGATCATCACTATCAGGACCGACATCCTAATCCTCCATCATCAGACTCATCCCTCTCCTCCTTTGTTTCATCATCCTCACCCTCTGGACCAGGAGATCTCTCTGTCTTTGTGAGCCTCATCTGTCGGATGGTCCTAGTCCCGATCGTATACCCCAGTGCTCCAGTGACTACCGGTGTATCCTCAAGACTCACTCCAAAGTGCCGAAAGATCAAAGTCAGAAGCCTCCCATAGCAAAGGTTCCGCATACTAGGACGCAATACCAGATCCAACATTACCTGCTGAATGATGTAAGATAAGTCTATCTAGAAGCCCATGTAAATGCGGTAGATGACCAAGGCCTCCATCACTGTGACCCGATGGTGATGTCCAGCCTTCGGCATAATGTTTCGGCCGACAATGCTACCGATGATCCGTGCCGAATCTATCATCCGCCCACTGTTTCACGGGGTGTAGCATCGTCGATCATCCCATAGAGTGGAGATCGACGACTTGTTTGATCAAGTTAACGATTGAGAACAAGTATCCTCTTCCTAGGATCGATGACTTGTTTGATCAATTGAAAGGTGCTGCTATGTTCTCGAAGATTGATTTGAGATTTGGATACCATCAACTTAGAGTAAAGTCTAGTGATATCTGTAAGATGACATTTAGGACCAGATATGGGCACTTTGAATTCAGAGTCATGCCATTTGGTCTTACTAATGTGCTAGCAGCATTCATGGATCTAATCAACCGAGAATTTCAGGATGTTTTGGACAAATTTATTATAGTATTTGTCAATGACATTCTCATATACTCAAAGAATGAGAAAGATCATGTTGAGCACTTGAATTTTTCCTTACAGCGGTTGAGATATAAGAAATTATTTTCTAAATTCAGTAAGAGTGAGTTTTGGTTGTCCAGGGTTGTCTTTCTAGGTCATATTGTATCAGCAGAAAGAATTAAAGTTGACCCTGCTAAGGTGAAAGATGTGGCAGAAAGGGTCTCTACCCAGCAGAAAGGGTCTCTACCTAAGACAGTCACTGAGATCAGAAGTTTTCAAGGTATGGCTGGTTATTTTAGGCACTTCTTTGAGATTTTATCTAGACTATCGGCTCCTAAGATGAAGCTTACCAGAAAAGGAGTTAAATTTGAGTGGAGTGAAGCTTGTGAAAAGTGTTTTTCAAGAACTCAAGAAGAGGTTGACTAATGCTCCGATGTTGACTATACCATATGACTCTGGAGGTTTGACAATGTATACCGATGCCTCTGATTAGGTTGATACAGTAACTAGGAACCTTCAACTAGGTCTAGACAATAGGTGAAATCAATCATAGAAGAGAATTAGAAAGAAGAAGATCAATACTAACCTTCAAGGTCGTTCGGAAACTGTATCGGATGACTTCCACACCGTCCTTCACCTTCACGAAGAGTTCTCTGACAAGCTCTGACGAGTTTGGATCATAATGACACGTTTAAGTACAAACACACCTTAAATAGGGCTTCAAAAACTAAAATTCTGATTTTGCCATTTTTCACGGAACTAGGCTAGTTGCCTAGGGCGACTAGGCCAATCGACTAGCCCTTGGAACTTTTGTTTCAGAAGCAAAATCAAGGCCTTGAAAGCCCATGCTCTACCCTAGTTCTTATTCTATACTACAGAAAGGTCTTACCTGATGTTTGGGACCTTCCACACGTGTCATCACAGAACACTTGATCCATCTCCCAAATCTGTCAACGTCCGAGTTAGATCTCATTCCAAACTCTGACAGAACTCCCAACACAGCATCATCTCCATCTACTTCCATTGGTTTAGATTCAAATCCAATGACTCTACCTGGATGACCCACAATTGCCTTATACCCACACTCTGGGTTCTTGGACCTACAATCTGGATTTTCGGGTTAGGAGCTTGGGGGATTTCACAATCGGAGTCTCTTGTACCCAATGTGGATCACAAACCATCAACTGCTTTGGCCATCATCATCCTCTCGGTATGTTAGGCTACTATAGAAATACCTAGCCAAATTTGGGTAGACAGGCTTGTCTAGGTTCAACATACACTCCCAACCTAGAGGCTGAATTCTCTCCTCTACTCAGAAAGCCTCTAAGTCCCGAGTGATGACTAGTCTCCCATACTCAATGAGAGAATCTCTAAAGAAAGTGTGGTATAAGAAGTCCATGTCAATGGTGTCGAAGATATCTGGACGTTGTATACCCTATCCATGGCCCTGTCCATAGCCTCAACCACAAATGGGTCCATGGCATCCTCCTCAAAAAGCCATGTGAGTAGCTCTGGTAAAAAAAAAAAGAAAGAAAGAAAGAAAAGAAAATAAAGAAGATATTTCAACAAGAGGCATCAAATGATCAAAGAGGGAAAATGAAGATTTTGTGAATAGTTGCAAGGATTGACTTAAGAGACATTGTGAGTGATTGGGACGAAGATGTTCTAATAAAGTTAAGGCTATTTTATAATGTATGATCAAACGAAGATGTTAGTGTTCTTAGCCCATGTTATATTAGCCGAAGGAATGTGGGTTGATCTTGATAAGGTCAAGGTAGTTGTAGAATGGAAAGGCCTTAGACTGTGACCGAGATCAAAAGTTTCTAGGGAGTGGCAGGATATTATGGAAGGTTTATTGAGAACTTCTCTAGACTAGATGCTCCTATGACCAAGCTAACTAGGAAAGGAGAGAAGTTCATTTGGAGTGAAGCTTGTGAGAAGAACTTTCAAGTGTTAAAGAAAAGATTGACAAACACCCTAGTGTTGATAGTACTAGATGACTTTGGAGGCTTGATAGTCTATACTGATGCTTCGAAGATTGGCCTTGGTTGTGTTTAGTGTTGTGTCTATACTGGCAAGTGCACGAGGTCGCCTAAGTAATATAAAGGTAGAGGTTATCGTTCCCACGAGGATCAAAAAGAGTAAAAATCACGTACTAGCTTTAAGAACACCCTTAATTATATATCTAAACGAATTATGAAGAATTAACTAAACTATTGGTTAAATTAACAAAACATGAACAAAAATAACTATATTGCTAACAAAAACTCAAATCAAATTCAATGAATGAAATTACTAGGGATTCAATTTCACCAAACATGATATAGATTATTGATTTATACCCCCCCTTCTCATATAACCAATTTAATCTCCCTCGATAAGATTCCCTAGGTTAGATTACCTTTCTGTTACGTATGAGGATCCCTAACATATTAAACCCCCTACCATTTATGCTTAGAGGATCAATTTAATATATTGCATTAAATACAAGAAACTCATAACAAAGTCAAACAAACCACCTAACGTAATACGCATTATATGTAATTTGTTATTCTTCAATCCTAGGTTTAGCATGCATTTTTCATTGTTACATGATTAAAACACACTACGAGAATCATGAAGGTTCATCAAGCATTTAGACATTAAGAATAAAATTGAAGAAAACAAAAGGGAGGATTGAGTTATATGAAAGGATAATAAAATCAATAATTATCTCATGTAAGGATCCATCTAACCCTAGCAAAAGAAACTTAGAACATTATAGAAGAAGAAGAAGAAGACGAAGAAATAATAGTCAAGGGAAACATCACTCTAGGGTTGAAGAAGAAGAGACTCCAGGAGCAACTCTTCAAAATTCGCCCCAAAGCAGCACTCATCTCCAAATTCATCCTCTATAGTCCTCCAAAGCCCCAAAAAACAATTTTCCTATAGTCCCTTCCCTTTTTATAAGCTAGTCTCTTTCTAATTACAAAATTACTCCCACAAAGGAAATAAAACCCTGAAGCATGTAAGGAGTCCTTCTCTCCACGTTTTTGACTTGAGGAAGCTTCTAGAGTGTGGAACTCTCTAACTTGATGAAAAAGATTTTCCCTTATGAAGTGGAATAAAATCCAGTTTGGTCCTTAAGATTTTCTTCGCAGAATTTTCCAATAATAACCCTGCAGAGTTGGTAGATTTCCTACAACACAAGTAATAAATCTAATTAGGATTTGCTAGGAAATATTTAAAATCATCAAAATTGCATAAATTAAAAGGAAAGGGTGCAATATATAAGTTTCCATACAATAATAGGGTAAATTGATATAAAAACAATTATAAACACATGCAAATGTAGCCAATTCTTTATCCAAAATAAAACGCATGAAATCAACTTATCATTCTAATGCAACATGGAAAGGTGATGGCTTACTCCTCTAGACAATTGAAGGATTATGGGCATAACTATCCAACTCATGATTTGGAGTTGGCAGCTATGGTTTTTGCTATGAAGATTTGGCGTCACTATCTATATGGAGAATGGATAGACATCTATAGATCATAAGAACCTAAGATACTTCTTCACCTAGAATGAATAAAATATGAGGCAACATAGGTGGTAAGAGTTGGTAAAGGATTATGATTGTGATATCCAATATCATCTTGGGAAGGCCAATGTAGTTGCTGACACACTTAGTACCATGAAGAGATAGATTTGGCCCCTCTCAACAAGCCGCTTCTAAATGCAATTCTGAGGCTAGAACTTGAGATTGTGCCAAAAGAATCTGATGTAATACTTGCAGCTATGTTAGCGCGTCCAACCTTGAGAGATAGAATCATAGCCTTGCAATCGTCGGATCTAGAATCGAAGGAGAAGATTAAGAAGATTTTTTCAAATCCATAGGAAGAGATAGATTTCCTCATGCCTACTAATGGTGCTTTGACTTACAGAGGAAGATTGTGTATGTCTGCTGTTGAAGAACTTAGAAAGGAGATTCTAGGTGACACACATCAGTCAGTGTTCACAACACATCTTGGCAGTACCTATGTATAGAGATTAGGAAGAGCCATTGGTGGGTTGGAATAAAGAATGACATGGAAGTTCTTGTCACCAAATGTAGCACGTGTTAGGGGGTTAAAGCCGTTAGACAGCCATCATCAGGTCTTCTTCAACGGTTCCTATCCCTAGTTGGAAGTGGGAAGACATTCCCATGGATTTTGTCATCGGCTTATATCATACTAGTAAAGGAAATGACACGGTTTGGGTGATTGTTGATAGACTAACCAAGTCAACACATTTTATTCCCATGAAGATCACTAAAACATGGATAAGCTGGCCAGGCTATATGTGGATAACGTTATGCGATTGCATGATGTACCAATCAATATTGTATCAGACAGAGATCCAAGGTTTACATCTCAATTTTGAAGTAGTCTGCAAAAAGCATTGGGAACCCAGTTGAACCTCAATACAGCTCATCATCCACAAAGTGATGGACATTTTGAGCGAACTATTCAGATCTTAGAAGATATGCTCAGAACTTATGTGGTGGATATGGGTGGAAAGTGGGATGAACACCTAGCCTTAGAAGAGTTTGCCTATGGCAATAGTTACCAATCAACTATTGGCATGCCTCCCTTCAAGGCATTGTATGGATAGACTTGCAGGATTCCTTTGTACTGGAATGAAATAGGTGAACAACCGATTTTCGGTCTTGAGATGATTGAAGCCATAAAGTGTGATGGTCGATATGGTCAGAGAAAGGATCAAGACAGCACAGTCCAAGCAATGGTCTGATGTAGACAAAAGAAGGATTGATCCTGATTTCCAAGTTGGAGAGAAAGGTTTTTTGCAGGTATCACCTATATGAAAGGGGTGATGAGATTCAATATCAAGGATAAATTTAGCCCTAGATACATTAGACCTTATGAGATCATTGAAAAGGTCAGACTAGTTGCATACTGATTAGCCTTACCATCATCATTGGCCGGTGTACGTAATGTGTTCCATGTGTCTATGTTGCAGTAATGTGTGGAGAATCCAAAACACCTTCTGTAGCAAGATCCCTTTTGATTGATTGTTTTTCTTTCATGATACAAAGAATTGAAAAGAGTAAATAAAACAATTCCACGATCTCAAATTAGAGGGTCATACCTTCGATTTAAACCTCGAAGCCTTCTTGGTTATCCTTTTGGTGTTCCTTTCCTTCCTAGATCTTTGCACTCCTTTGGCAATGATTCACCAAATCTTGCTCTAATACCACTTGTTGGGGACGGATGCACAACCACGAAGAAGAACACAAGCAAAACACACTCACAACTATAAGGAATTTAATGTAGTTCAGCAAGATTGCCTACGTCCACCTTAGAGAGAAGGATTTCGCCATTTACTGGAAACCTCACCACTCTCACACCTTACCTTTGCTTCGCTCCCATCGTACTTGGGTTATCTCACACACTATTGGGAAATCCAAAACCCTAATCCCTGTATAATTATAATTTAACCCCTGTACAAGTAATTGACCCAAAACCTATTCCGATTACAAATACAACCAAACTATACTTATATTTACCTGCAGAATATAAGACACCCAAACTCAACAAAGAAAGACGAGTGACAAATTGGTATAATATTATTCTAGGTGTGGAGGAACAAAGGTTAAACTTAAGACCTCCTTGGTCTTACTGCCTCTATATAGAAGTCTGCCACTACTATGCTAGAAGCATGTCCACAGCTTCATTTTGATGCTCAATATCATATCCTTGCATCTTGAATGCATTGATTGAAGCGAAAAGTGCATAAACCACAAACATGGAATTCTATCATTTACTAATAACAAGCGTCGATTCCAAATATTCTTTTTCATATTCCTTCTCTCATCTTCTTCCAAAACCACAGGATAATAGCCGAACTACCATAATATAATTCATATAAGAGGAACACTATGTACCCAGATTATTAACCACAGCTTGGTCCAAAGTTTGAATGTTTACACTGATTTCTTTCTAATTTCAAATGGAGAGATACGTTGGAAGATTTTTGCCCCTACATGCATGAGTATTAGTCGAACTGCATGTAAATTGGACTCGACATCTTAGTTATCAAAAAAGAATCCAAAGGGAGACATAGGTCCAAAGAGACAAGATGGATAGAAGGAGATGGAGAGTGTCGAGTTCGGATCCTTTACTCGCACAATAAGTAGACAATTGTGCACTCTTCACATCCTTCCACAAGTTTAGAAGGGAAGCCCCTGAGCACCGACAAGGTGGACAAAAATGGATTGCCTCCTAAATATATAATGGAAATGTACGAGGAGGGTACAATCCTTTATCGGGAAGGGTAAAAGATCCTAATTCAGGAGTATCGTGGTCCATTTCAAATCGTATGGTTATCGAAATAAATGAAATACGAAAATTTTCTTAACTAACAATTTTATATATATTGAAGGTGGGAGACTATTGCATGTACTGTAGAGAGGGTCAAACAATGTTTTTATTTTTTTATTTTTTGGTCGTCATAAAACAATGAATTTGGATTTTGGCATGCAAAGGCTTTGACATTCTAATCATCATTAAGTCTACCAAATATAAGAAAAAGACATTCAGATCACTTTTTGTAACTAAATTTGCCCGCAGTCAGGCACAATTATCCGAGGGTAGAACCGTCTTTTTAGTTATTTGAAACCGCAGGGTACAGCTAGATTCCTCGTTTATTGACTTTATTCTATCAAGAAACTCGGCTAAACGTAAATGCAAAAACGTGGTTTTCATTAATTGCAAATGAAAATGATTGAAGTATATTTAAAATGACAAGAATACCCTTGTGGGCCGGTTCTCTCTTAGTTATGCGCACGTTTTGGAGGGAAGAGAAGAGAGCGCGAATAACGAGAGAGGGAAACAGTTTGTTGTCGCAAGAGAGGAGTCAGTTGGAAAAACCAGAGAGACGAGACGATCTCTCCCTTCTTTTCTCATCTTTTCTTGTCCTCTGCTTTCTTTCCTTAATTCTTCTCCAGATTAAACGAAAGAGGAGAGATCAGAGTCTTGTACAACAAATGGGAACGCTTCAGAGCTGGCGTAAAGCCTATGGAGCACTCAAGGATACCACAATGGTTGGCCTGGCCAAGGTCAACAGTGAATTCAAGGTCTGCATTTCGATTCTTAGCCATTTTTCCAATCAGCCCAATCATTTTTTACCCTTGTGTTTGGAACCCGACTGATTTATTTGATTTGGTTTCATTTTGCTGGAAAGGATTTGGATATTGCTATTGTAAAGGCTACGAATCACGTCGAGTGCCCTCCAAAGGAACGACACGTTAGAAGTGAGTTTGAATTATTTATCTTTTGATATATTCCTTCTATTCTGTTTGCATTTCGCTGAATTTGAATTATAAGATTGATCCTTGTATATATAAGAAGTCTCTGGTTTTTAATATGGTTCTTAGTTAATGAACTGGTGCTAGTTCTCCTCTGGATTGAACCATTGTATGGTTTTTGTTAAGAATCTTGTTCAAATGAGAAGCTTCCTTTAATGTGGGTAATTTTGGACTATAAACATGTAATCATGTTCTTCAAATTAATGGAATAGTTTCTGTTTATTTAATTTATTTATTATCTTTTGAGTTCTGATAATCTGATGGTTATGTTTCAGAAATATTTGCTGCTACCTCTGCTGTTCAACCTCGGGCTGATGTTGCTTATTGCATTCATGCGCTTGCAAGAAGATTGGCCAAGACGCGTAACTGGATTGTACTCTATCTACTCATTCCCTTCTTGTAATGTTGGATAAAATTTGTGCTCACTACAATGCATCATTAATTAGGCTAAGGCTCTCTCTGGATAACATGTAGAAACCAGAAGATTTTTTTCCAACCGTTTGTTCAAACACTCCATAAATCATCTTGATAAATCTTATTAGCTCTTTAATGTTGACCCAAACCAGACTTTTGGATATTTACTTAGTACCAGTTCCATTTTATTCCTCTTCTTTCAATGTGAGTAGGAAGGAGGCAGTACTCTATGGGTCTTGGTTAAACATTTTAGTTATAGAACTTATGTTCCTTGGCACTCTGTCTTCTGACATATTGTATGCATTAAGCAATTTATGCTCCTCAATTTTTACCTTTTGGTGGCTATGGTCAACAGGTTGCTTTGAAGACATTGATAGTATTTCATAGAACATTGAGAGAGGGTGATCCAACCTTCAGGGAGGAGCTGCTAAACTACTCACAGAGAGGACATGTACTTCAAATATCCAATTTCAAGGATGACTCCAGCCCCCTTGGTATAACATTTCCCTTTTTGCAGGTTATGGCTGAATTGGTTTTCCCTTGACAAGAATTTGCATCTCCTTTTTACCTCTTTCATAGATGGAGAAAATTTTTTCCCTGCAGCTTGGGATTGCTCTGCATGGGTCCGTTCATATGCACTTTTTCTGGAGGAACGGCTTGAGTGTTTTAGGATTTTGAGGTATGATATTGAAGCAGAACGTATGAGTAAATTCTCACATGGTGGAGGCAAGGTGTGTTGTGCATTGCTTCATTTGGTTCCATTCAGCTTATTATAAAGTGAGAGTCCACAACTGTATTTCTTAGTGCATAAATCTCTCACTGCTTGACAGGGGGGGCATAGCAGAACGAGGGTTTTAGGTAGTGAAGAATTGTTGGAGCAGTTGCCTGCCTTACAGCAGCTTCTATATCGCCTGGTTGGTTGTCAGGTAAAAGTTGATATAAACTTCTTCTTGTGTCTGATAATGTTAGCTTTCGAAGTGTACTAATGACTATGGAGGTGTGTGTCTGAAGAATGTAAAAAAATAAATGAAATGAGTAATTTCTATCAATAAGTCATTTGATATTTAAAGGGAGTTCATTAATCTTTGCCACTTTTTGCAGCCTGAAGGAGCAGCTTTTGGCAACTACCTTATACAGTATGCCTTGGCTCTGGTATATGGACATGCCATTTCTTTCTTTGATTAATGAATCTCCATCCTATGCAATGTTGGGTTTTGCTTTGGGAAATCTATTTGTTCTTTTACACACAAGCACACATATATTATAGGGGAAATCTTGTTATATCTACTGTTAGTTAAAAAAAGAATCATAGCTTTACTTGTTTTTCCCTTATATATATAAGAGTAAGTACTGTCATTTTACACTTTCAGATGACCTTGCATTCCTACTTGTCTTTTGTAGCAAAATATTTCAATTGTCATTTCACACTTTTAAAATGAAACTGCAGAATTTAAAAGAAAAGAAAAGAAAAGAAAAGGAAAAAAACAAAAGAGAAAAAAGAAAAGAAAAGAAAAGGAGAACAGCATTATTGCTTATTATTTCAAATTTATATAATTATTTTCAGAATAGGATATATTTCTTTTACAGCTGCGGGCTATAAGATGAAAATTGAATTGTTTTTTCCTTTATTTGTCCTTGTATCTGTTTGTGAATCTATTTGTGTGGTTGGGTGGATTCAGTGTGCATGCACTTTCTCAAGCCTAAGAATTTGACAGTCACTAGTATACTCTATAGGGAGCATATTTGTATTGAGCATGCTTTCCTCACCATTATCAACAGAGTCATTCAGTTTCTTGAGACTTTTATAGACTAATTTGACATTTATAGGCTTCATGGTGCATTGTGTGGTTCTTTGTGTTGTTCCTGCTTTTGGATTTCATTGGATGAGTGGTTTTTGCCTGCTTTTACTGACTTGGGTCTGTGGGTTGATTTGTGCTAAATATGATCAAAGATCTTATGAATCAAGGCATTTTTATTTTTATTTCTTATCAATGTTAACTTGTTATATGAAACAGATTCTAGAATTTTTTTTCAGTTCAATGCTTGGTTTCAAAATATTGATTTTGATTCTTAGTGCCAAGGAGATTAAGATGGTCTAAATTTTGGTTATGTTACTAATGTAGGTACTGAAAGAGAGCTTTAAAATATACTGTGCCATCAATGATGGAATTATCAATCTTGTAGATGTGGTAAGGTTTATACTGCACCATGCTAATTATAACGGATAGCTTTTGGACTCGATAATTTTCATTAATATATTTTCGTTTAAGTTGATCAGAGATTCTGTATCTCATTGCAGTTCTTTGACATGTCAAGACATGATGCAGTAAAAGCTCTGAATACCTACAAACGAGCAGGGCAGCAGGTTTTGAACCCTATTCCCTTTTCAAGTCCTTTAAGGGCTGCTCAATGCTTTATAATGAAGCATAGCTGCAGATGTATCTTTTGTATTTTCTACAAAGCTGCTCTATTTAGAAGTTCCTATTGAGAGTTTGCTGCTTTTCTCTTTTGATCTTATAACAGGCTGAAAATCTTGCTTATTTTTATGAATTCTGCAAAGGATTGGACCTTGCTAGGAACTTTCAGTTCCCAACTTTGAGACAGGTTCTTTCTTTCACTATAATGAAATATTTTAAGAAGAGAGAATAACTTTGTTTCTTTGTGTTTGTGTTTGTGCTTGTGTGTATGTGTGTTTTACGATATAATTTATTAACATCTTGTTTTTTGTTCTAAACAGCCGCCTCCATCCTTTCTTGCAACAATGGAAGAATACATAAAGGAAGCACCTCGCATAGGTTCTGTTTCACAAAAGAGATTGGTGAGTAAACTTATTCATACAATGATACAATTATGGGTTGCTAATTTTATGCCATTGGTAGATACAAGTAATAAAAGTGCAGTAGGCATAATAATGGATAAGATTTAAAGAATGATGTAGTGGATGTTAAAAATTAGGCAATGGGATCATAACTATTAGACTTGTAATGGAGAAAGAGATAACAAATATAATTAGTGCATATGCACCTTAAGTAGAACTTGATGAAAGTCTAAACTTACAATTTTGGGAAAATATGGATGGATTAATGCAATGGATTCATCAAGGAAAAAGATTATCATAGGGGTTGATATAAATGGATATAGTGAAAAAGATCAAAGAGGCTATGAAAGATACAATGTAGTGGAAATGAGGATGCTAAGATGGATGAGTGGAAAAACTAGGAAAGATAAGGTAAGGAAGGATCATACTGGAGCTGGACTTGAAGTAGCTTTGATAAATGATAAGCTATGAGAAAGTCAGGCCACATTCAACGGAGGCCTTTAGTGCCCCTGTTCGAAAAAACGATTTAATCCAAATTGAAGGAATTAGAACTAAGGGAGACGTAAGATAACCTTAATAGAAGTGGTGAGAAAGGATATGCATAGGTTAGGCCTTGTATCAAGTATGACCTCAAATAGAGCTGATTGGAAGGCCAGGATCCATGTAGCCTGCCCCATTTAGTTGCGAAAAGGACTGTTGTTGTTATTGGCTTGGTTGTTAATCATAACATTCATTCAGTTGCAAAAACTTGTATTCCTTCCATTCAGACAATGTGTAAAAACTTGGAATCATCTGAGAATCAGTTTGTCTCTGCCTAGCTTGGTCAGATTCAGTAAGCCAAAAATTCTCATTAACTGGGACAGAGTCAGCTGACTCCAGATCAGTTGGCTGATTTCGTCGACTCCATTCTAATATTTCAATGCCTCCCTAGTGACCTTCCTCTTTTGAAAAGCCCTTAATTAGCATATTGGTGAAAGCCACCCTATTCACCATTTCCCCGCTCATCTCATCATATATCTGAAACTCATAAATTTAAAGCCTTACAACAAAACTCAGAGGATGATGCCACCAACTTCTTAACATCCTTTTACATATGTTGTAAAGTAGAAAAATAACTTGAGAAATCTAAGAGTAAATATGGTACACTTCTCAAAGTTCCTTTGCATCACTTGGAAGATATAGAACAGCCAAAAATGGCAAGGACATTGATTGTGTGATGAAAGAAATTTGATTTAAGATTGACGCAGAAAGACCTACAATCTGAAACTCATCACTAAAACAAAAGCTGATTGAAGTTC
Source organism: Hakea prostrata (assembly GCF_041222555.1). NCBI lineage: Eukaryota > Viridiplantae > Streptophyta > Magnoliopsida > Proteales > Proteaceae > Hakea > Hakea prostrata. The sequence goes on from NC_142604.1 coordinate 28,066,053, forward strand.
AAAGTGAGAGAATTTTTAGTTAAAACAGAATAGGAAATCAGTGACAAATTTTGGAGTAGTCAAAGATGAATTAATTGAAAAGCTTTGGGACAACTAATAATACGTAATAATTTTATCAAAGAAAAATGAGGAGAAAAGAAGATATGAAGAATATTAACAAACAAAAAGTGAAGATCAGTAGCACATTAATATTAGTGTGTCGGTTGTGTTGTTCTAAAAAGGAGAATTTCAATGAAAAATTATTGCCATTTTCAGGCCTTCTGCAGCAGGAGTTGTTGGCTCCTTTTGTTTTAGGATGTCAGATTCCTCTGCCTGTCATACACTCTCTTGTATGTGAAGTTCGGCAAAGTCCCAGGCTGTTTCCTTCTTGCAAAGTCCTTGTTCTAGTTTTTGGCTAGAAGGAATTAGCTTCATAGGGAAAGCAACTCCTGCACCCCACTTCTTCGACATGGAATTTGAGGTGGGAAAACCTGAACTGTTGAATGCGAAGAGGAATCCATGAAACAGCCAATGGTCAAATTTAGGGGCTTAATTCAATGATGTGGTCCACTTTGTGTTCCACATTTTCCCTCCTCTTTTCAATGGTCCATATTTTTGACACATGTCACAATCTGATTAGACTCAAACTGGGAAACATGAGCAGGGGTGGGTGGAACCTAACTTCGTCGTATAAGGCATAGCATCTTTAAGGAATTTCATCCACCTCCTCCTACTACTATTTTTTTCAAGATAGTTGCCCAAAAAAGACACCGAAAAATAAAGATTATTTTGGTGAAGATTAGGCTTCATATATTTGGATTTTGGCACATCTATTCAAATATTTATGTGTATTGTAAATTGATCACATAGGCTTCCAACAATAAACCACTTAGCTTCCATTTTGAACTGGAAGCAGTCAACTTAAAATTAAAACCAATTGGTTCCAAAATAGAGACTGAAGCAAAACTGCTAAGAATATAAAGAGTTGCCAGTTGCCATTAGAGAAAAAAGGTGGAGTAATCGAAGACCAACTACCACTCCTTGAAAACCTACTGCATCAGAAATGACTGTTTTCCCCCTAAAAGATAAGGGTGGACCTTTTCATCTGGCAACCCAGGTATGGGTTATTCCAGCTGGTTAAACATGAATAAGCTCCTCATTCAGGGACTATCAATTGTGAAGTTGGACAATTCTATGTGTTGGATGTCTGGCCACTAGGTCAATTTAATGCTTGCACAAAAATGGGTTTTATTTTTCAAGTTTTTCATGTTTATTTTGACATTGGGTTTGGTTTCTAAATCAGAAGGTTGTTTTGCATTTTTTTATATTTGTTTTTATCAAGTTGTTTCGTAAACCAGGAGCATAAACAACAACTCAGCCTTATCCCAACTAAATGAGGTTGCCATCCTTTCCCTCTAACCTGTTCTAGTCGAGGCCATACTTGATACAAAGCCTAAGTTGCAGGTCTTTCCACACCACTTCTTCTCAGGTCATTTTTAGGTCTACCCTAAGCTCTTTTAGTTCCTTTAATTCGAATCAAGTTATTCATCCATATTAGGGCATCCAAAGACATTCACCGAACATTGTGATGCCACTTCGAATGACTTCCTTCTAATGTCAATATTGGAGCCACTACTAGATCCTTACTGTATCCTTCCTACTTTTGCCACTCATCCATTTCAAATCCTCATTTTCCTTACTTTGAATTTATCTACATGATACTTCTTAATGTCCCAAAGTTACATCCATACATCACAGTTGCTTGTTTGATTGTTTTATAAATCAAGTTCTAATGGAAAACACTGATCACACAATTCCTCAGGCACACCTCTCCACTTCATCCAACTCAACTCTCAAACTTCATCCTCTGTAGTATTCTCTTTTTTATAGTTGACCTAAGATAATAATCACTTTGTAGAATCTCCCTCTCTTCAAAGTTCACCACCCATTATCAGTTTTAGTGTAACCAAAGTTACACACCATCAGAAAAAGGCATACATCAAGGAAGCTCATCTTGAATGTCTCTGGTTAAATCATTTATAATATGCCAAAAAGAAGAGCTTATATTTATCCTTGATGCAACCTAATTACAATTTAGAGTTCACTACCTTGACCTCATGTACTTACACTTATTGCACCATCATCATTCATATGTTTAATATGTCTATTTATTTACTTGAAACAATACTGATAACTATTAATTACCAGATTAAATCTCCAAGGACTCAATGATAAGCTTTTTATAGGTCAGTGATGACTACTTACAATCTCTAGGTCTTTCTGTGAATCTCCAAAGTAAATGCCTTTGTCGTGGATCCTCCAAGCATAAAACCTAATTGGTTCTCCATAATAGTAGTTTCTTTTCTCGATCATGTTTTAAATCTCTCCCATAATTTCTTTGTCTGACTCATTAGGTCACTGCCTCTATAGTTGTTCCAGTTCTAATATCACCTATATTTTGTAAATTGGAACGGTGATGCTTCTCCATTCATCTAGTTTTTTCATTATGCTCATAATCTTATTAAGTAGTTTGTCTTGCCAAGATCTCCATAGGTGCCATATTGAGACCATATGTTGGCTTAGTGCCTTGCCTACTTTCATCGTCCTCAAAGCTTCTTTTAATTCAAATACTATTTTTCGTTTATATCTATGTCATGTGGTGTCTTGATAGATAATGCAGTCTTTCAGAATGCTTGTACTCATAGCATTGCCATTACTGCAGAAATAATCTTGTATCTCTTCTTAATGCCCTCAACCCTTATTAGTACTTTATCATTTTCATTTTTAGTACATCTAGCATTTTTGGGTTACCCACTCTTCCTTTCCTCACTTCTTTGCCCCTTGCTTTTCCACCATCTGTTTAGCTTCATTTCTAGCAAAGTTATACCTTTATAGATCACCTATATCCACTTGAACTTTATCATCTAACCACCAAGTCTCTCTAAAAGAATCAGGTTTTTCTTTTGATTCATCCAGATATTTTTATCAAATTTCTTGGTACAAGTAACCATTTCATTCTACATCATACTAGTGCTCCTCTTAAAGTCGTACTTTCCTTTTTGACCAATTCATCAGAAAAAGATATCCAACTACGTCTTTTTATACATCAAGTTATCTTAGGGAATTAAGTTCACGTTAGAATGCTGTGTTGCATTACAGTCCTTAATCATAGTCTGTCAAACCTTCTATTTAAGAAGAAAAATGTTTAGCTATTAAAATGCTCATTTTTGAGGGTAACTAAGTACCTTGTTTCTTAACCAGGAATATCATGATAAAGAAGAAGTGGAGCAGAAAGAGGAACCTCAGCCTGAGAAAATTGAAGAACCTGTTGAAGAAATAGAGGCTGAAGAGCCAATTGAAGAACCAGAAGAGGAGCCTCAGCCTGAGATTGAGGTTGAAGCTCCACTAGTAGAGTCTGCTCCAGATACTGTAGATTTGCTTGTGAGTTTTTAATCCTCCCACTTTGTCCTCCCCCCCCCCCCTCTCTCTTTTACAGTTGAGAGGAGGAAATTTTCTTTGAAATTGATCTCATCTTATAATACCCATCCCTTTATTTATTTATTAATTATTATTATTATTATTATTATTATTATTATTATTATTTATTTAATTATTTTTATTATTATTTTTGTGGCAGGGTTTGCATGAGATACACCCTAAAGCTGCAGAGCTAGAGCAAAACAATGCAATGGCTTTGGCAATCATACCATCAGGTGAGTTTAAGAAATCTTGGGTACATATCAGTTAAATAGGGTGGCAGTATTCCTAAGAATGGAATAGAAACAAATGTTAAGCATTCAGTTCATTTAGGACCACCGTAGTATGATTTAATTGAAACATCTTCTTGCAAAAATTTAACATGATTGGACATCTCATAATCCATGCCTATGGAATGTTGCTGTTGGAAGAACATGGGAAATGCAAAAGAATGTTTAAGAAAAGAAATGACTAGATGAAGATGCTATGAGAATTTTCTCCTGTGAATTTTTCGTAACTACAAACAGATCTGAACAATAGTAGGGGTTGATCCCAGGACCTGTTCTGTTCCATGGCTAGTTGAAAGGAATTCCAACATCAGAACAAAAAGTGGCCTGATTTTGGGATAATGATTTCCTGGGTCAGACCTGTAGAACCTAGTTCACTAAGAAAAGAATGACCATTGTCAATCTCAAAATTTTCATTTTCAATATCCAAACAAATAGGATAACTGTTCCCATTACTATCCCAAAGTAAAAAAGTGTCATCGGAGATAAAAACTCAAAACATCCCTGACATCAAATGAGTGCTCTACATTACTGCGACTAGAACTGTCATTATCACTCCAACAATGAATGTTATCATTCATCTAATTTAGAACAGGGTCTTCACTTCTGCTGCTATTGGTCCTTCCTGCTTCACATGCAGACAATTCCTTGTTTTATATAACTAATGTTGCCTTCTTGCAGAATTCAGAGTCATTTCCATCTTTTCTCCATTAAACCTGTTAATTGAGCCATTCTGGGGTTTATCTAAACCAAGTCATTAATTTGAGAAACTTGCAGGGGATGATCCACTATCATCAACAAACGGGCTGGCAATGATAGAAGCTGGTGGTTCAGGATGGGAACTAGCGCTCGTAACGGCTCCAACCAACAGTACCCGCCCCACTACAGAAAGCAAATTGGTTTGTGTTCCTTGCTTAGTCTTAACTTAGTCTTATTTGTTTTTACTCTCTTAGTTTTCTAGGTAAATGCCACAAATTATTGTTGATGAGACGAATGTGAAACCATGTAAAGCTGTGGTAGATAGCTAACCTCTCCTTTTGTTGATATTGGGTGGTGATACGATATGGGTTAGGCTGGTGGATTTGACAAGCTCTTGCTTGATAGCTTGTATGAGGATGATACAGCCAGGAGACAACTACAACTACAGAATGCTGGATATGGAATTGGCAGTGTAAATGCGCAGCAACAGAATGAGGGCTATAGTGCTGGTTTTGGTGCTCATAGCCAGTTCAATCCACAGGATCCATTTTCAATGTCCAACAGCATTGCACCCCCACCCAATGTACAAATGGCCCTAATGAGTCAGCAGCAGCAACAACAGATGATGATGCAACAACAGCAAAACCAGCAACACATGGCATTACCATACCAATATAACCCCCTCTATCCGCAGCAACCTTTGCAGCAAATGGAACCAACCAACCCATTTGGAGATCCATTTTTGGGCCCCTCTCAAAGTGTACCTCCAAAGCAAGGACACAATAGCTTAATATAGACATCATCTTTTCTTTTTCTTTTTTTAATATTTCTTCCAGAATTTTCTTTTTTTGGGTGGTGTGGGGGAGGGGGGGGGGGGGGGGGGGGGGGGAGGGGGAGGGGAGGGATTGTTTTCTCCAGCAAGGTTTGTGGCCGCATTCTTTATTTCTTTGCAATTGTCGGTGTAATTGTCTCTCTATGGATTTGGGAAACATTCACCAATGGTTGCACATCATCAGGTGTATTCTTTGGTCATTCATGAATATGGGACTGCACAAACTTTATTTGTTTCTCTCTCTCTCAATTTAATCAGTATATTATAATAATCTCCTTTTTCTGTTTAGGAAAAAAGCGGTCTCAACTTAATCAGTGGTGACCAAAACTTAGAACTTGAAACTTAATCATTAGTCTCCTTTTTGTAGTTTAGAAAAATCATTAGGTATGAACAAAACTTAAAACTTAATCATGTAGGGAATTGGGATTCTTTTCTTTTTCTTGGATGGATTCGAATTGAATTGTTGTAACATCTTTTAATATTATCTAGTTCCCAAAATATTTATAAGTTAAAGGCGAAAATCAGTTGCAACAATGATGTCATTATATCATTTTCTATAGTTCTCATTATCTTGTTTGTCATTTGCTTTTTGAAATTCACAAGTGAGATGAAATGATTTTACTTTCATTTAAGAGTACTAAACATTAAAAGACCAAAATGTTAGGTTACAATTTCTTTTTTGGGAAATTTTTGGCTTGTTATCCAATTTATTAAATTAAACTATACCATCCTACTACTATGACTAAAGAAGAAGAACTACTCCTGGTAAAAAGGATAAAAGATTAAGCATAATTATTATTTGGATTTGATTGTGATGTTCTTTACAAATGCATTATATTGGTATTTATAGGCGAAATGCATAATTACCTATCCATAACCACTCAAACTACTTAAGGAAAATAACTGATCCATAATCAAATTGTTATTACAATCATCCTTAATTTATAGTCAAAGTTAAAGTCAGAGTATAAAAGAAAGAATTTATTCAACAACAGAAGTCTAAATGTTATTGAAGAAGAGTTAAGAGTTTAAGAAACGCCCCTGCCTAACAAATAAATGAAGAACAAAACTACTGGAAACTAAGGTGATTACTTTCTCCCATGATATTTCCACAATCTTAGAAAGGGTGGACTCCATAGGCACAGTCCGAGCAGGAAAAAGATTCTCCGTGTATCTCCCTGTCTTCTCCCACCGGTCCCTTGTAGGACTCAGTCGGCATGGACCCTCTAAGTAAAAGGAGTCCTCATAACCTGTAGTAGAATCTAAGAGAAAATACACATAAAGGAATGAGTGAGGTCAACATAATCACACATCGTACAACAGTCACACACATTTATATACAATATAATTATAATGAAATAATGAATGAGGATGATGCAAATATGATCCTAGACTCTAACAAATGTAATCTCTATGATAAACACACATTAAGTCACAACACCAGCCTCCTCTAGGCAGTCTCGTCACTCTCCCTCATGACACTCAAGTTGTCTTTTGGATTCTTCGTGGCAATGGGGTCAAGTCACATCATACCATGGCTAGGGATTAGACCACCTCTCTCACCAACACCATTGGTTTGAGAACTGACGTGTGTTAGGGATAAGTTTAGCCCAAATGCAAAGTCAACTACATCTCATCCTACATGTGATATGAATACCTTCCCTCATTCCTAGTGACATTTTGGTCCGTGTATCCTTCCCACCTAATGTTATTCCTCATGCCACTCAAGCCGTCTTTTGCACTACCATTCCTTAACCCTATGATCATCTACATTTGTTGAGGCGGATGTTTCTCATGCCTCCTCATGAAACTCAAGCCGTCTTTTGGACACCCATGAGCCCAACTCTAACATATGCAACCAACCACTACATGATAACAGTGGGCCTTCATGATGCTCACAAGACCCAATGAATCACTCAGTTTTAATACTCTTGCCGAAAAGGTAGTGTTGAAAAATCCCATGTCAGCATTGCCACATCAGCCTCCATTAGTTTTGATGATAACAAACAAGACAAGCAAGAGAGAAACGCCAAACAAAGCAAAGGACCAAACCAACCAGGACCCAACCCCAACGAAGCAAAGCAAGACAGCCAAACGACAGAAACAAGCAAAAAGCAAGAAGAAGAAGACAAGAAGACAAAGAAACAAGAAGCCAGCAGAAGGCAGAAAACAGACAGGACACACCAAGACCCACAGAACAAACCAAGACAGACAGCAAGATGACCAGGACAGCAAAGAGGATGAGGCTAATGGCGAGGCCCAAACCCCCTATGTCCCAAGAGGGACTTTGGCCCTGCTCCGGACGGAGTCCTCGGTCACCCATCTAGCTCTGGCCGCGCGTTGCGGTTTAAAAATTCCTTAACGGCTACTTCCTAGATGGAGCTCCGTCTGATATAGATGGACGTCCGTCTGGACTGAAAACTGGGTGAAAATTTCTATCCATTGAGAGGTTGGGCCAAGAAATTGAATACCATCTTTATAAACCCAACCAACCCCATTTGAGAGCTTCTTCCTTGTCTAATTAAGCAATAACTCTCCTATTGTGAAATCCCTCAAAACCCTAACCCGAAAATCCATATTGTAGGTCCGAAAACCCGGATTGTGGGAAGAAGGCAATTGTGGGCCATCCGAATTGAAACCATTGGATTTGACTTCGAAACAATAGAAGTAGATGGATATATGCTAAGTTGGGAACTTTGTTAGATTATGGAAGAATAACTAACTCGAACGTTGACAGACTTGGTAGATGGATCAAGAGTACAGTAATGACATAAGTGGATGGTCCCATAAAACCTGGTAAGAGCTTTCTATAACTTGGAAAAGGACCCAAGATGAAGCTAGAGCTTCTAGAGCACCAATTTCTCTTTTTGACCAAATGTATAGGGGTTGTCAGCCTGCCTTGGTCGCCCTGGAGACCAACCCAGGCAACCAAGCCTGTCTCTTGGGAAATTAGGTTTTTGAGGCCCTATTTAATCGTTTTTCATTCTAGAACATGTCATTATGTTCTAAAGCCGTCGAGAATGTTAGAGACTCTTAGAGAACCCTCTCCAAGGTGAAGGAAGGTTTGGGAGCATCCGTCAGGCTTTCCGTTTATCAATTCTTCTTCTAAAAGGTTAGCATTCACTATATTCTTTCTAGTTATTCTTTTTCTCTTGTTTTTACCTACTGTATAGACCTTTTACAAGATTTATACTTGCTGTTATTACTTACTTTTCTATTCTCCATGTTCTAGAGTGAATCTCCATTCACTCTAGCTCTTTCGTGAACTTCACGGTATGATTTTGATAAAGACTTAGTATAAATCTATTGGATTTTTATTCTCTTTGATTAGTCTAATCTTCAAACCATGTTAGATCATATTCTATGATGATTTTAGACCTTATTCTACTACTCTCTTTACTCTAAATTGAATCTCCATTCACTCTAGTCTATTTGTGAATTTGTGGTTTGATTTCGGAAGAATCCTAATATAGGATTCGTTAGATTTCCATTCCTTTTGCCATGATTAATACTTAAACCATACTAGATAATGTCCTACCCTGATTTCAGAATTTTTTAGTTAATTTTGGAGTGGTTTGAAATCCAAACGATGAGTTTTCTATTGATTTTGGGGTTACTGTCCATACACAGCAGCCTTGGTCGATTGGCTTGGCAGCCCCACATGGCCAACCTAAAACCAAGCATGTTGCTGACAAACAAGTGTCTAGTTTTTGCCCTATTTTCATCTCCAAACCATTAGAGTTTGTTTCTAACATTGAATCATCATATTGTTAGGATTCTTTGACAAGTTTGAACTCATCTTTTGATCTACTCTTCAAAGGTTTCGAATCAACAACAAAAGTGAGGACGTTTACTTACATATAACCCTAGTTACATTCTTATTTGTAATAGGACTTGAATGCATGTTCTATATTGTTGTTATGTGATTTAGACGTGATTACTATGCCTCTGTAATTTCAGAATATAGTTAGTAATGATGTTATGCATATTTGTTAGATATGTGAATGTTTGGAATGAGAATGAATTATGATATGATGATGTGATTGGAATCATATTGTAATGTGAATTCTTAGGTTGTGATTGTGAATTGGAGAATGCCATTTGAGTGCTTCTATCTTGGGACATTAGTGGAGGTGGTTTGGGACACAATCCTATGATGCCCCTTGGCACTTTTCATTATCATTGGATGTCATACCTAGGATGTCTAGAAGTGTTTGGTTAAAAACCCCATTATATCACACCCTATCGGCTTGGGTATTGAGGCCGAATGCTTGTGGCAGCAATGGGGATTGTGGACACTCAAGACCAGTAGCCAACCCGTGAGAGGACACAATCAAATTGTGGGGGCCATTCATTCGTAGGGTCACATCATAACAAGCTTGGGCTCACGGGCACTCAAGACCGGTAGACAACCCATGAGAGGACCTGGGAGCTTCCCGTTTATTATATGTGGATGACCAATAGGGTTAAGAGTCCGTAGTTCAAGCTAGTTAGTGCCATAGGATGCGATGAATCTAGGGAAGGATACCAGAATCAATTGTGAGAGGCATGAGAGCAAGTATCTGACCCTAAGTTGATGTGACTTAGTAGATGACTTGCATTAGGCTAGGTATAACCCTAACACGTGCTAGTACTCAAACCAATGGTGTGGAGAGCAGTGACCTAAACCCTAGTCATGGTGATAGTCTGAGAAGGATGCCTTGACCCCTTACCCAGGATCCCAAAAGAGGTAGCCAGTCCATAAGGGATCAGAGTGACGAGACCTTCCCAAAGGAGGCTAGTGATCCATCTCAATGCGTGTCCGCCATTAGAGTCTAGCATCTATTAGAGTTAGTTACATTATTGCATATTGTCTCATATCATATTGCATCATGCTATGTTCTTGAATTGGATTGTAATTGTTATTTATATGTGAACTACTCGCTGAGTTCTTTTGAGCTCACCCTTTAGGGACAATGTTTGTTTTAGATGATTTTGCAGGTGAAGAAGAGATCCCGATCTCTTTTTCGGAGATCCCTTCCTTACATAGTACATGTCACATCCACCTAGCCGGTACCCTACCTGGCATACCCGAGTGTGTGATCCACAGCCCTGAAGATCAAGTATCGAGGAAATCATCCTCCCACATATACAATAACATAATCATAAACAGGAAATAATCAAGGTTTAAATGTTATAAACAAAGATTCAAATCAAGAAATGAATAAACAATATAATCAGAGTGTAGAAAATGATACCAGATATCCGAAGATATCAAAATAGAGTAGAGAGAGAGGCGGAAACTCACTCCACAAATACAGCGGAACGTAGTATGTAAGTCTAAAAGGAATTACAACTAAATCAAAGGAACTAAGAAAGATAAACTAAACTTAAGAGTCTTATATCCTATAGATGACATCTTCAAAATAGTGGACTTCAATCCAACAGAGATGCTCCAACACCACATTGCCTTTAATCGTAGTACGCATCTTGATCGCCTGAGGGATCATCAGAGTAATCTTGATTGTCGCCAACACCTTGCGTGTAGTACGCTTCATCGGCTTGCACTTCATCGTACTGTCCGTCATAGTAGTCAGTACTTGTAGAATAGTCTAACAAGAGATTGTACAAAAAGGAATGAGTTTCGAAGAAACTCAGTAAGGTAGTTAATCCATAACAACATAAATAACATGTGGCAGAACATAACAAGATGCAATGCAATATGAAACAGATAATGTATGTATGCATCTAAACTCTATGTATGCTGGTCTCTATTGGCAGAAATGCTTTAAGTCATAGCACCGTACTTCTTTAGGAAGGTCACACACACGGCTCCGGTTGGTAGTGGGTCCGGCATCCCTCGGGACAATCCATGGCTGGGGGTTAAGTCATCGTTCTCTCACATCACCATTGGTCTAAGTACCGGCGCATGTCAGGGTCAAAGCCTAGCCCAATGCAAGTCATCTACTCAGTTACATCAACTCAGGTCCAAATACTTCCATTCCTCGCCCCGGGCGATCCTTTCTGGTATCCTTTCCACTAGAGTCCTAATAGTCCCGGACTATGGACTCATCAACCCTATTGGTTATCCACATATGGTAAATGGGAAGCTCTCATGTCCTCTCACGGGTTGGTTACCAGTCTTAAGCGCCCATGAGCCCAAGTCTAGCCATATGCAACCCTCCAATAGATGGCCCCCACAACATGATTCCCGTCCTCTCATGGGTTGGTTACCGGTCTTGAGCGCCCGTGAATCCCCATTCCTACCACGGGTTGTTCGGTCTCAATACCCTTCCGAATCGGGTTTGATATAACAGGGGTGTATCCTAGCCAAACACTGCTAGACAGCCCTAGGTATGACAACCAATGATTTGGGAAAGCGTCGATGGGCATCTTCGGAGAACATCCCATACTATTCCCTCCGATGTCCAAGGACAGAAGCGTCAAAAGGACACTTCCCAGTCCCAAACCATACTTAATCAAACACATTCTCAGATCAATCATGACATACACACCCAACAATTCATCATATAAAAGAGAATGTAAAAGCATAATCCGATCAAGCATTAATAAACAATTCATATAAGCATGAATAATGAAAAAGATTACATAAACAAGTGCTACTGTACTTACAGTAGTATATCAGAAGTATAAAGTACAACAACAGTAAACAAACTCAGTTTCATAAAGTAGAAACCAAAGAGTATGCGATCCATGTAATTAAGGAAATAACTGTCCTTACCTTATATAACTCGCAAAGGAATCTTAGGGAATCAAGTAAGACCTTGACTAAACCTGAGAAGAAAGTCCTAAACAAGTGTATACAACATATTAGGAAAGATACCTAGAAGGAAAGATATCAAAACAATCAAAACAGACCAAAAATGAGGTTACTGTACTCATTGGTCTATTGGATTGGTCTACTGCCCCAGTCGACCAATGAGTCGACCAACCGAGACAGTGGCCTTCAAGAATCAGAATTTTGGGAATATAGAACCGAATTTGGTGGTTCAAAAGGGTACAAAATCAGTGGGAAACTACAATGGCAGCATACTAGTATATAGAGGACATCAAAACACTAATCGAATCAAGTTTTCAAGTTACAAATTAGGAACCAAAAAGTTACCCTAGTTAGGTTAATCATGGATCATGAAGAAAGTATGGTATGATCAAGGATAACGAACTAGAGGTTGATAGGTTACAAATCTTGTAAAGAAAACACATTGATTGGCTACTAACATGATCAAATAAAATAGATCCAAGAAACTAGGGTTTCAACCTTTATGGCTCTCATGAAAAGGTTGTGATCACAGGATGAAAGGGAATAAATTGTTTGGTCAAAAACAACAAGAAAATCATTCAATGATCAAGTTTAGATTAACATAAATATTGCCCATGAGGTTTCCCTCACATGGGAGGTTACCAAAGGTTTCCAGAAAGATCAATCAAGGGTTAGGGTTTCAAGAAAATATTTGGCTAGGGTTAAGATCATGACGATGATCATGGATCTCAAAGAATAGAATGAGATCATGGAATAGATGGTTGCAAGAATGCAGCATCTCCTTCCTGATCTCAATCAAGAACAAGATTAAAGAAAAGAAATTCAGAGATGGAGAAGAAAAAGAGAGCGTAGACATACCTTTGATGCAGGAGGAAGGAGATTACTTGAGTTCTTGCGAGATATCAACCAAGGATGCAAGGAAATTGATTAGAATGGAGTTCTAACTCGTTCCAGAGGCTTAGGAGGAGGGCCCCCCCCCCCCACCAAACCAACCCGAAACACAAGCCGCCAAGAAAAGGCAAAAAACAAACCCCAGACACAAACCAACAACACAACAAAAGAACCAAAACCAAACACAAAAACAAGACAAAAACAAAAAACAGACACAACAGACAAAAACCAAAACAACCCAAAAAAAAAAACAAAACAACAAAAAACACAAGACAAAAAACAAAAACCCAAGCCCACAACAACAAAGACAACAAAGCAAAAAAATCAGAAAAAACACAAAAAAAAGACAAAAGAGAAACAACAAAAAAAAAGAAACGAGAGGAGAAAAAAGAGGCCAACCAGCGGAGGAAGGAGATTACTTGAGTTCTTGCGAGATATCAACCAAGGATGCAAGGAAATTGATTAGAATGGAGTTCTAACTCGTTCCAGAGGCTTAGGAGGCAGAGGAGGCGGAGTAATCCTGAGATTTAGACTTAAATAGAGTAGCCACGACCTAATTAGCAAAATAGAACCAATTGGTCGATTGGATTGGTCCACTGGTCCAGTCGACCAATGAGTTGACCAATCAGGACAGCAAGTTCAAATAGTGGATTTGAAGGCTCAGATCAAGTCCAAACATAACGGGGTTTTGCGCACACCTAAAGTGACTTACCTAGTAGGTAGAAATGCCTTCGAACCAATACAGAGAGCACTCCAAGTCCATCAACTAATCCGATCTTCAACAAGATGCAGTTTCCATAAATGGAACACTGACATCAACACTCATGGATTTCAATCCAGCCACCAAGTCTTCTACTGAAATGGCCCAAAGCTGACTTCTTGCCTTACTTCAGGTTGTCGGACCTACAAACAACAAGGTTTCCGGGTCAAGGTTAGGGCTGGGTTTCACAGTACAACTAAGGAATTAGTGGGAGTTGACGGTAGCACGTGGTATGATCCAGGTATTGGTATGGAGTACTCTTACGACATTGATCAATAATGATAGAAGACGCCTTGCTTACTGGTGGGATTACGAGCTTGACATTGATCCCAAGTTACAAGAGCATAAGCCGTCAGAGAAGAAGGAAAAATTAACAGATAGCGCCCATTAGAAGACATAAATTAGTTTGATAGTCTTCTTATTTCTTTTCAGTTGTAGTACTTTAGTTTTGACTATTCTTCCGTACTTTGATTATTTGAGTTTATTCCACACACTTTTCTTTGATTATTTTGACATCACTTCCGCACTTTGATATCATTTTGAGATCCTTTTGAGATCCTTTTGAGATCCTTACTTTGATTTTATTCTTTAATTACATTAATACAATGATTTATTCTTGCTCATGATTGTAGTATTGTGTTATGTGGGAGGATGATTGTCCTAGACTTGATCTTCGGGACTGTGGATCACACCTCCGAGTAGGGTACCGACTAGGGGGATGTGACACCTACAACTCTCAAGCTCTTAATTCATGAGAAACAATCATTACTTGCCTTCCAACCTCACTCAACCTTGAAGAACATACCAAGTTGTCTAAGCAAGCTCATTGAAGCCAAGCTTGAGGTGATTGAAGGCTATTGGTGTCTAAGTAGTGTTGCATTCATTCTCATTGCATCACACTCACACAAGGGATAAAGTGTCACACCCCTTGTTAGATAATATCTTTCATTTCTTGTATTGTGTTTGTTTATGATGCGTCCAAAATCTGCTCAGCCCTTAGATCTCCTCGTGATGACCTGCAAAACGAAAGCGTCAGATGTGGCCCGACCGCTGGGATCGGGAGTCCACCTCCGAAGGCTAAGTCAGTTGATGAACTTAATCACAAACGACTCTGCTTGAAGCACAGAGCTAAGGAATGAAGAACTGGGAAAGGTGATCTAGATCGTAAGCCCCTGATAGTTTACGTCTACCAGTGTGTATTTGAATCTGAGTCCCTCACCTCGTATGGCAGTGAGGTTTATATAGAGTGTACCTTCGAATCTCCTTTGTTGGATGCACTTGAGCCTTCTTCGGGTAGTCGTTGGATCTTAACAGTTAGATCCGTTGAGCGATAGACTTCTACTAGTTTGGACTAGTAGAGGACTCCTGAGATAACCTCTAGGTTGTGCGATGATTATCCCTTCGATAATGATTAGCCGCAGCCGTCGATTTGAGTCTGCCATCATTAGGGTAATTAACCTAATCCATAAGTTGGATTAGGGCGTGCTTGTAGCTGAATAAGTTTTCTTCTTCAGCAAGCCATCTTATGGATTCGGTTCGCTCGGGAGCAAGTCGATTTCATCTGTCTCGACCGGAGTCGAGGATCAAACCAAGTATGAACCCGGTTCGATCATATTTTCTCCATATCACGAGCCCCCCAGACCAAGCGTTCGGTCGATCCCGAGGGCTTGGTTTTTAACTGGGTTCTTCGTCAGGCAATAGTCTCTGCGTGTTCCATTAAATATCATATCACATTTAATGCGGTGGTCACTTTTCCTCGAGCATTGTGAGGATAATGCCACGTGTCTTCTTGCAGTCAATCTGTCGTGGCTCACGTAACCCAAGCGACGGTTTCCGAACGCCTGTTTCAGATTCATGAGTTCAAACTTTCAAAACGTCTTCTAATCTCGATCGTTGATTTTGAATCAATCTCGATCGTTTAGATTCCCGAACACTCGTGCGGGTGTTTTAAAAGCGGTTCGTTGTCTTCGTAGGTTTCATTCTTCCTGTCCGGAATTTGAACCTTTGTCATCTGCTTCGCACCTTCGTGCTCTCAAGCTTTTGCCTCACTGAATCAGTAAGTTTACTGGTCTTTTTTTTTTTGTACCTTACTGAAACAAGTAATGGCGGATAATAGGGTTTCTCTGGTACCCAGTGTTAGTAATAGCAGTGGTAATGAAGCTTTTGCTTCTCCTCCTTCCGAACAGTCGGATAGTGATAACAAAACCCTAACTATTCTTTGGCGCGAGTTCGCTGAAGTTTCTCAAAAAGGTTTAGAGAGAAAAACCGAAACTCCTTCTGTCCTTCCTAAGTCTGGATCTTCCAAGACTTCTAGGGTAACTGCCGAGTCTTCTAGGCAGCCTCAAACTTCCAAGTCTGATGGCGGACCTGGTTCTGTTCCCTCCATTTTTAAGGAAGAAACCCTTCTTTCAGCAATCCAAGATTTTGATTTTCCTTCCTCTTATCAAGTTAGGGCTCCCCAACTTGATGAGAGGGTTGATTCAACCCTTTCGAGTGAGTTTTCTCTGTACATAGATGCACTGGAGAGCGGGGTTCGCTTTCCCTTTTTTAATCCCTTGTTCTCAGCTGTTCTGAATCATTGAGACATTTGTCCTGGAATGCTCCTTCCCAATAGCTGGCGTCTCATCGTCGGCTTCTTGGGTTTGTGTTTTGAACTTGGCATTACGCCATCTCTTTCTCTCTTTGTGCATTTTCATGTTCTTTCTATCTCCCATCCTTTGGGTTGGGTTTTTTTGTCCAAACGCAATAAGGCTTAACTTGATTGGAGGGGCAACATCCTTGTCAAAGGAACTTGCCCTTCTAACCACAAAAGATGGCGCGAACGATACTTTTTCTGTCGAGCGCCTCCATCAGATCTTAACTTCCCGACCGTTTGGAGACGGTGTACTTCTTCTTCTGAGAATAACCGAGGCCTTCCCTTATCCAAAGAAGACGAGGCGGCCATTTGGAAGATCAAATCCATTCCATGGTATCAAGAGATACATGGACTTGAGGTGGAGTATAACTCCATTCTTCAGTACTGGGGCTTGGCTCATTGTGAGCTTCTAACCATCATCCTTTAATTTTACCGAAGTGATATGTCTTTAATTCTGACTCTTGCTCTTCTTTGCAGTGCCTCCAAGAATGAACCCCGAGAACCTGCGAGTGAAGGCTGCTAGGGCCGTTGTGACAGCCGAGCAACGATCACCTAGAGCCTTGACCGTTGATCAAGAGGCTTCTGTTCCCTCTCCCGACCCCTCTTACAAGGGTATTAGGAATATCAGGCCCATGGCTGATGCTTCGGGTAAAGGGAAGAAGCCAATGGTGGAGAGGTCTAATGTCTCCTCCTCCACCCGAACCAAAAGGAGGCATGATACAATTGATGCTTCCTCCCATAAAAAATCCAAAAATTCTACGGATTGTGAGGAGGTCTTCACCCCCAGTGGACCCTGAAGTTGACCGACAGGGTGACACAGGATCCTGAAAAAGCTGCAGAGTGGAGCTCCCTCAGTCTTATTCCTTCTGATCGCCAGGAATTTGAAACCCTGGACGACGTTGCCCTTGTTAGTCAATCCACAAGATACCGGTCTTTTTGCTTATTTATTTTTTCATAATTTCTCATGACTTCTTCTGATAATTTCCGCCTTCCCAGGAATGCTGTGTTGAACAACACATGGAAGCATTGAGCCGGGTTGACCGCAACAGCTCCTTGCTGCAGACCTGTGAAGAGAATTTGGCCAAAGCCAATTCTGAGATAGACCGGCTGACTGCAGCTGGCGAGGAGCTGCAAAGGAAGCACGAGGAAGAAGTGATCTCCCTCAAGGAGGCCCTTGATTCTTCAAAGGCTCATGCTGCTGCTGCCGCGCGCGAGGCCAGGAAGCAAAAAGAAGCTGCCACGTTGTTCGGTGATAGGCTTGAAATTAAATGTATGGAGAACGAAGAATACTTGAAGTTGGCGATTCCCAGCAAGCCCGAGCACATTAAGCCAGAGCTTCGGAAGGATTGTGTTCGGAAATACCTGAACAGCGAACCTTTCTCCCAGCTATTGGGTGCCTACAACGTCCAAGCTTATCGCTTGGGGCAGAATGATGTTTGGGAGCGAATTCTCGCATCAATCCCTTCCTTCGATACTGCTCCCTTTCGTGAGGTGTGCCATAAAGAGGTCTTCGGGAAATTAGGCATGGATCTCCCAGCCTGGGCTCGGGAAGAAGATGATCCTTTTCCAGCTGACCCACAATATGAGGCATACCTAGCCGACGAGCCGACACTTCCAGAGGAAAAGTCACAAGTCAAGTCACAAGCCGAGTCACAAGCTGCTGCCAAAGAGGACTTTGACAACGTTATTCTTGAGGAAGGCTCTTCTCAGGATCCTGAGAAAAGTCCTCCCGACCAGGGCTCCTCGGGCAACAATGAAGAAGAGGCTTAGGGAGTTATCTTTTTTTTTTTTTTTTTGTAAAGATTGACCTCCTATAATGAATAGACACTTCTTTTTCATGTTGGCCTTTCCATTTCCCTGTCTCCTATCGAAATCTTGTCTTGAATATCGAAATATAAACGATAAAACTTATCACTTAATTTCACCTCCTTCGACGAATAATAATCTTGTAGAGACATTATGAGGATGCGTTTTGGAAAGATGCATTAATCTTCCCCACACCTTCATTTACTGCAAAGTCCACACGTTTCCCTTCTGGTATCTGCGAAGTCCAAACGTTTCCTTGCTTTGGTATACCATTCACTTTTTCCAATGAGTCGGTAATACATCCATTATTACAATGGTGGTGCGACGATTGGAGGTATCCCTGCTTCGGGTGCTCGCCTCCACATGTTTCCATGTGGCCTCCCTCCGACCGTTGATCTTGCTTGTTGCGGATTTCAAAGCATCATTTCGATCTGGGCCATTGGTTGCCTTTAGCTCTCAACCGTCATCTTAATACCTGAGGCTATTTAAAGCCTTCGTGGGTACTCTCCATTTATCCTGCTATCTGCAAGTTAGATTTGCTAAAGCGACATTCCGTCCTCCTGCTTGCTTCCGTATTCCTCGTACTCCAACAATAACTCTATCAACTTCTGAACAAGTGAGTTTTTGATTACTCATCTCTTTCCCGCTTCCCCTTGAGTAAACTACACAGTAATACTTGGTGTTTAGTTAATCGGGTTTTTCATAGTTGATAGAGAACTAGGGTTTTCCCTCTTTTCTTTTGTTGTTGGATATCTATACTGATACGGCTTTTCTGTTTATATAGTGGCTCCCAGGATTAACCCGAACTTTATGAGAGCGAAGTCTAGTAAGAAAATCGTTCCGTCGGCGGTGGTTGGGGCCAGTGAGGTGGTTTCAGCTAGTGAATCCTCCAAGCGTAAGGCGCTTGCTGTTGGTGAATCTTCAAGTCAGATTCCCACAGTTTCTATTGATGCCGCTCCTACGCCTCTTCTGCCGGAAGTGATCGTTCGTTTTTCCCAGGAAGATCTTGATCACTCCGTTGTTGATGGCGCTGCTGACGCCCCTGCTGCAGAGACCGTTTGTGCACCCCCGAAGGAGACTCTTCGGGCATTTGAGGCAACTATGTTGGCATCTGATGAAGGTGTGGTCCCGGAAGGTGCTGCTCCTATTTCTAATTCCATTGCTTGTTTGGCATCCTCCTCCTCTCCTTTGGAGTTGGAGGATTTTGCCACCAGGAAGCGCCGTCGGGTGATAAGTGATGCAGCTCATCCTTCTCTTGGTGTAGCTCATCCTTCTCATCCTTCGCCTGAATTAGTGTCAAACGAGTTTGACAGAGCGTTGGAATGGTGTACTGCTGCTAGAAGGACTTCTGAGAGCACAGTTCTTTCCAAACTTCCAGATGAGGTCTTTATGAAGTCACTGGTGATGTAAGTCTTTCTTCATTATCTTTTGATTCTGAATATTACTCTTCTGCTCCTTTTAACTCGGAAGTTGTTTGAAGGAGTCTTACTAGTAACTTCCACAACCAAGTGGAAGCATTCTCTAGGCTCAATAAGTTGAGCAATGAAGTTTCCAGGCTTCGGGAAATCTCTGAAGCTAAAGATGTTGAGATTGCTCGCCTTAGGAAACTAGCTTGGGAGGTTGTAGGAGAAAAGAATTCGGTGATCGGATCGTCTTTGGTTGGACTTGGATGATGCCAGGGAGAAGATCCGGCAACTGGAACGAGGAGTTGGAAAGTCAGGAGCCAAAGGATCTGAAACGTTACCCCAAAGGCAAGCTGTCGTTCCTTTGCCCGAATCCCTTCCAACTGATGTTCGCAGAGCTTGCGTCTTCAAGTATTTACACAGTAAGCCCTTTGTTGATATGCTGAATGCTTATAACTTGCAGGCGTACCGGGATGGTGAGAACGAAGTATGGGAATCAATATTAAGGAATGATCCTCATTTTGATACGACTCCCTATAGTGCTGTTTGCCATCCTAAAGTATTTACCAACCTGGGCCTTCCTCCTCCTGACTGGACCAAAGATAAGATTGATCCTCCGCCTTCCGATCCAGATATTATGCATTATCTAGAAGATTCTCCTGTTTATTCTCCCCTGGAAGGAGTCAATTATGACGAGCTCGCCTTGAATGCAAGTTTGGTCGAGGACCATACTTCTCCTGGACAAGCTGGACAAAGAGTATGAAATTGCGGAGGATTTTATGCATACCGAGATATTTTTTGTAATCCTCATTTCTCCTCTTCTTTTCCTTGAATCCATACCAATGATTGACTCATGTGTTTGTTCTAGCAAAGTTGTGCCGATCTTGTATGACTTCTTAATGATCACCGATGATGATTTTCTTTTTTGACTGAAGATTGTATCCAGCTTTTGTAATCTTATGTTTTGACATTGACACTGGCCTCTTTCTGTCTTTTGAAGAAATAAGAAGTTAACTTCATCTTGAACTTTGCTAGTCATTTGAATCACTGCTGCATTAGGTCTTAGTTGTTTGAAACAATGCCTTTACTTAAGGATTTTCGGAGAAATACGATAAGTCTGAGAAGGAACTCACTCGGGTTTTAAACCGATGCCTTTACTTATGGATTTCCGGAGAAATACAATAAGTCTGAGAAGGAACTCACTCGGGTTTTAAACCAATGCCTTTACTTAAGGATTTTCGGAGAAATACAATAAGTCTGAGAAGGAACTCACTCGGGTTTTAAACCGATGCCTTTACTTAAGGATTTCCGGAGAAATACAATAAGTCTGAGAAGGAACTCACTCGGGTTTTAAACCGATGCCTTTACTTAAGGATTTCCGGAGAAATACAATAAGTCTGAGAAGGAACTCACTCGGGTTTTAAACCGATGCCTTGTAGAAGGAACTCACTCGGGTTTTAAACCGATGCCTTAACTTAAGGATAATTCGAAAGTTCAATAAGTCTTGAAGGAACTTACTCGGGTTTCAAACCGACGCCTTGTAGAAGGAACTCACTCGGATTTTCATCCGATGCCTTGACTTAAGAAATTCCGAAAATATTCCATAAGTGTTGAAGGACCCACACGGATTTTCATCCGATGCCTTATAGTTGGATCTTGTTCTTGAATGTGGTGTATGATGCCCCCTAATCAAAAGATAATTTGCTGAAAGCCAATAATTGCATTGATTGAGTTGAAAATGTTTACATCACGAACAAAATTGAAATCATCATCAAGGATAAATTTTTTTGAGATGCCTGGCATTCCACGAACGATCCAACTCTTTTTGGGTGTTGATGTTTTTCAGCCTGTAAGCTCCTGAACTGACTGGTTTTACAACCATATAAGGTCCTTCCCAGGAAGGGTCCAATTTTCTTTGGTGACGTGGGTCGGAAGCTAAGGTGTTTCTCAACACCAAATCTCCGGCTAAGTATCGACGATTCTTCACTCGAGTATTATAATGAGATGCTATCCTTTGATAATGTTAAGTTCGTGCTATTGCCTTTGCCCGAACTTCGTCCAACAGATCAAGACTATCAAGCAGTCCTTGCTCGTTTGCTTTTTCCTCGAACTCTCGATCCCGTAACGTCCCCGCCATTATCTCCACCGGTGCCAATGCTTCGGACCCATATGCTAACCTGAATGGAGTTTCTCCTGTGGGTGTTCGAAATGTAGTTCTATAGGCCCACAGTACATTATGAAGTTCTTCGACCCAAGAAGCCTTGTCAGCTTCGAGTCTTCTCTTTATCCCCTCCAGTAGCGTTCGATTAGTAACCTCTACTTGTCCATTGCTTTGGGGGTATGCCACTGAGGACATACGATGCTCGATCATATATGTTCGGCAAAATTGCTCAAATTGCGGACAGTCGAACTGAGTACCATGGTCAGTGACGATAATTTTTGGAATTCCAAAACGGTATATGATTGACTCAAGCACGAATTTCTCCACTTTTTTCTCAGTAATTGTTGCCAGTGCACTGGCTTCAACCCATTTCGTGAAGTAATCAATTGCTACTATCAGATATTCCCGTCCGCTTGACACTTTGGTGAATTTGCCCATAATATCAATTCCCCACATCGCAAAGGGAATGGGATCTAGAATTGAAGTCATGGTTTCCGCCGGGCCCTTCGATACTGTAGCATGAATTTGACAGTTGCCACATCGATGAACATACTCCATAGCAGCCTCTTGGATCTTAGGCCAATATAACCCAAGTCTTAGAATTTTGTGGGCCAGGGCTCGTCCATCCATGTGAGCTCCACAAATTCCTTCATAAACCTCAGCCAAAGCTGACTTTGCTCCTTCGGGGCCTATACATCTCATAAGGGGTCCAGAATAAGATCTTTTGTATAGTCTCCCATTTTGAATGACAAATCTCGCTGATCGTATCTTGATCAACCTTGCCTCTTTCGGATCCTCAGGTAATTTGTCATCTCTCAGATACTCGATTATCGGATCCATCCAGCAACACTCTGCTTCAATATAAGAAATTTCTTTCTCATGATAACTTGGAAAAGTTATCTCCTCAATGTAGACCGAAGGGTCTAGATTCTTTTCTTTGGCATTGGCTAGTCGGGATAGCTCATCTGCCACTGAATTTTCAGTCCTCGGAATCTGAGATATCTTCAAATTCCGAAATTGCTTTTGAAATGCTTGCACTATCTCTTGATATTTCTACAAGCGTGGTTCTTTAATACCATACTCCCCCTGGACTTGGTTAACTATAAGTTGAGAGTCACTATAAATAGTAACATCTGCAATAGACAATGCTTTTGACAACCGAAGTCCAGCTATCAGAGCCTCATATTCTGCTTTGTTATTACTTGCTTCAAATGCGAATCTCAAAGCATATCGAATAGTAAAGCCTGCTGGACTTTTCAATAGAATTCCAGCTCTTGCTCCATCTTTATTACTCGAACCATCCACATATACCTCCCAAGTGGTTGGTATAATGGGATCCTCAATGGTGGACTCCACTGGTGCAGTAGTTTCTACTACAAAATCGGCTAGCGCCTGAGCCTTGATTGCGGTTTTGGGCTTAAAGCTCACTTGGAACTCGCTGAGTTCCACCGACCAGGACACCATCCTTCCAGATAAATTAGGTTTATTAAGAACTTTATTGAGAGGAAAAGTTGTAAATACCTCAATTGGATGAGCCTGAAAGTATGGTCTTAGCTTCCTGGCGGCCATCATGAGAGCCAGAGCCTGCTTCTCAATCTGCGAATATCGTGTCTCCGCATCTAGCAATACGTGGCTCACATAGTAAATCGGCCACTGTTTTTTATCCTTTTCACGAACAAGTACTGCACTGACCGCCGAAAGGGACGTCGCTAGATATAGCTGTAATATTTCCCCCTTCTTTGGTCGGGACAAGATCGGCGGTTGTCTGAGTGCTTCTTTTAATCCCTCGAAAGCTTTCTGGCATTCTTCGGTCCATTTTGCTTCCTTGCTACCCCTCAAATCTTTGAGTGCCTTGAAGAATGGCAAACACTTTTCTCCAGACTTGGAGATGAATCGATTCAAAGCAACAACTCTCCTTGTTAAACATTGCACATCGCGAATAGTTTTGGGAGCCTCCATATCAACGAGAGCTTGTATTTTGGCAGGATTAGCCTCAATACCTCTCTGTGACACCATGAAGCCCAAAAATTTGCCTGAGGAAACTCTAAAGGCGCACTTTTCTGGATTTAGCTTCATTTGATATTTTCGCAGTACTGAGAATACCTCAGTCAAATCTGCAATATGATTTGCTTTTGTAAAGCTCTTCACAAGCATGTCGTCAACATAAGCTTCAACATTCTTCCCTATCAAATCTTTGAAAATCTTGTTGACGGCCCTTTGATACGTAGCTCCTGCATTCTTCAGGCCAAACGGCATGACTTTATAATAGTAACTTTCACGATCAGTCATGAAAGCCGTAAACTTCTCATCTTCCTTATTCATAAGGATCTGATTATACCTTGAGTAGGCATCCATGAAACTTAGAGTTTCATATCCTGCAGTCGCATCTATCAAGAGGTCAATCCGAGGCAACGGATAGCAATCTTTAGGGCAAGCCTTGTTGAGATCTGTGTAGTTTGTACACATCCTCCACTTCCCATTCGCCTTTTTTACCATTACCACGTTAGCTAACCAAGTTGGGCATTCAATTGGTTCTATGAAACCAGAATTCTTCAGTTTTTCAACTTCGCCCCGAACGGCTTCATACTTTTCAATGGAGAAATTTCTCCTTTTCTGTATCACTGGTTTCACCTTCGGATCTATCCAGAGTTTATGCTCTGCGACAGCCCGATCGATTCCTGGCATGTCTTCAGCAGACCATGCAAATATGTCGTTATTTTGTTGAAGAAATAACTTCAACTCATCATTGAATTCCTCCATCTGTTCAGACCCGATATAAGTAATTTTCTTCTTATCCTCGGTACACAGTTGGATTTGCTCCAGCTTCTCCACTGGTTTGGGCCATTGCATTTATGCTTCTTCCCGATCGTCTCGAACTTCTATAGGTAGGGCATTCACCTTCCTCGGGCCCTCCTTGTCTTTTAAATAGGCAACGTAACATTGCCGAGAGATCCTCTAGTCAGAGGAAACTTGACCGATTCCCATATCAGTCGGGAATTTTATCTTCAGGTGTTTTGTCGAAACAATAGCACCTATCTTGGATAAAGATGGTCGCCCGAGGATAACATTATAAGCTGGCAGTTCCCGAACCACCAAAAAATTGATTCGGACGGTTGTTTCCTTAGGAAAACTTCCAATAGATAAGTCCAACTGGACTGATCCTTCCGCCACCGCAGATGACCCTGCAAAACCATATAGATGCGTGGATGAAGGCTCCATCAAGTCTTGATCCACCTTCAATTTTTGATACACTTCATAAGAAATTAGGTCAGCTGCAGACCCTGTATCAACCAAAACTCTATGCACTTCCCGACGTGCAATTTCTACCTTGATGACTATGGCATCATCATGAGGTAAACAAACGCCTCTTTCATCCTCCTCGCCAAAAGTGATAGAATCTTCACCATTTCAGCTTCTTTCGCTTCTGCGTCTCTCCGGTTCCGACAAATTTGGATTTTGTTTTCAAACTTCGGAGTGATTCGGGCTCTGGTCCTCCGAAAATGGTAAGGATCGGTGACCGAGTAACTTCAGTCACCTCCTTGCCCTTCTTAGACTTCGGAGCCTCCCTTGATCGTTTTGAACTAACCGAACGATCCCTTTTAGGAGCAACCGCGCGTGGCTCACGTGGCTCCTCCCTTCTTCTGCTAACAAAATTGGACAAGTGTCCCTGAGATATTAATCTCTCAATATCTGCTTTCAGATGACGACAGTCATTTGTATAATGACCATAGTCCTTGTGGAATCGGCAATACTTTTCTCGATCCTGCTGCTCTCCAGGTTTCAAAAGAATTTTAGGTGGCCACTTCAAAATATTTTTTCTTTTGATGATATTTAGAATATCAGCCCGAGGAACATTCAATGGAGTATATTCACTTTTACCTGGAGACCTCTGGCGCCAAGCCTGAGATTTTCCAACCCGATCACGGACATTTTTCTTTGGCTTCTGCTTCTGCTCAGGAGCCTTCTGTTCCTTATTGGAGACTTTGTTATCTCCTTGGCGCGCATCTAGAATCTCCAGGACTTCGGCCTGCTTCTGGCATCTTTGTACCAACTCAGCATAAGTTGCAGGCATATCCTGTAGTAATAACTCCAGGAGTTTCCGGTTAGTGAGTCCCGTGAATAGAGCAGTTTTGGCTACTTGCTCATCCAAATTTTCTATCTCCATCGTTACTTTGTTGAATCTTTTCAGAAACTCTCTGATTGATTTGTTTTTTCCTTGTCTGACAGTAAACAAGGTTTCTTCCGTTTTCTTGACCTGTATTCCACTCTGGAATCGCCCTATGAATTTGCACGCCAATTCATCAAAGTTTACGATCCTTCCAGAGGGGAGGTTCGAAAACCACTTTTGTGCTGCTCCAGTTAAAGATGAACCAAAAACCCTGCATAAAATTTCATCAGAATTACCTGAAACTGCCATGGTCTGCTGATAATAGCCAATGTGGGCCGTTGGATCTCCAGAGCCATCGAATGTAGAATAGGTAGGCAAACGGAAGTTATGGGGAAACTGATATCCCGCAATTGGCTCGGCAAAGGGGGTCTTCCGAATGACTGAGTAAATATCCTCAGTTATCCTTCCCTTAGCCAATTGCCCTAATTTCTGATTGATGTTGGCCAATTCCTGACCAATCTGGGTCGGGTGATCTTCAACAATATGATCATGACCTCGATTAACACGATCTTCACGAGCTATTCGATCATCACGAACGGCCCGTCCATCACGAACATTCCGCTCCTCGTGAACTGCTCGATCATCACGAACGGTTCTTCTGACAGTTGGTGAGTGAGTTCTTACCCCTGTATCCAACCTTGTATTTGAATCGGTTGTACTTTCCTGCGGTCTGTCGAACCGATCGTCTCGCCTAGGTTGATCGTTAATTCTCCTAGGTCCTCGGTCTCCTTCACGAAAATTCTGACCGATATTCCGGTCTTCAGCCAATCTTTGATCACGTGGCAACGCACGTCTCCCTGAATCGCGTTGATTAGGTTCTTGTGGTAAAACCACTCATTTGGTGAGCATGTGGAGTGCTTGGCTCACTTCCAAGAGTTGAATCTTTACCTGATTCAATTGATCTTGGAATGTATCAGGAGGATTATGTCCTCCCTGACCACCATCTACTTCGATAGGATTTTGGCTTCCCTGAGGAAAATCTGGATTATTCGCTCCAGGGATCTGAACACCGGAATCGCGCTGTGCAGCGGCTGCTGCCGATCTAGTCACCATGGCTTTACAAGTCTTTCCCATAGACGGCGCCAAATGATGCGTCCAAAATCTGCTCAGCCCTTAGATCTCCTCGTGATGACTTGCAAAACGAAAGCGTCAGATGTGGCCCGACCGCTGGGATCGGGAGTCCACCTCCGAAGGCTAAGTCAGTTGATGAACTTAATCACAAACGGCTCTGCTTGAAGCACAGAGCTAAGGAATGAAGAACTGGGAAAGGTGATCTAGATCGTAAGCCCCTGATAGTTTATGTCTACCAGTGTGTATTTGAATCTGAGTCCCTCACCTCGTATGGCAGTGAGGTTTATATAGAGTGTACCTTCGAATCTCCTTTGTTGGATGCACTTGAGCCTTCTTCGGGTAGTCGTTGGATCTTAACAGTTAGATCCGTTGAGCGATAGACTTCTACTAGTTTGGACTAGTAGAGGACTCCTGAGATAACCTCTAGGTTGTGCGATGATTATCCCTTCGATAATGATTAGCCGCAGCCGTCGATTTGAGTCTGCCATCATTAGGGTAATTAACCTAATCCATAAGTTGGATTAGGGCGTGCTTGTAGCTGAATAAGTTTTCTTCTTCAGCAAGCCATCTTATGGATTCGGTTCGCTCGGGAGCGAGTCGATTTCATCTGTCTCGACCGGAGTCGAGGATCAAACCAAGTATGAACCCGGTTTGATCATATTTTCTCCATATCAGTTTAATTCTACTCTAGGTTGATTAGAATTGTCTAAGGGTGCTCTTGCCCTAGGATAAACAAAGAATGTAAAGGGTACTCTTGCCCTACATAGAACAAAGATTATAAAGGGAGTTTTTGCCCTGTAAAACACAAATTGTAAGGGTTTGATCTCTACTCACTATATTGAAATAGAATCACTAGTGGAATACTCTCTTAAGACCAAGAGATGAGTAGACATAGACTTGTAAAGTCGAACCACTATAAAATCCCTTGTCTTGTGATTAATTGTAATGTCATAATCTCACTTAAAGTTACCCAATATTTCATATTTGCAATTAAACCAAAAAATTAGGCAAATCCACTAGTTGCAACCTATTCACCCCCCCCCCTTTAGGTTGCCTTAACGGGTAGTAGCACTCAATCTGGTCTACTAGACAAATGTGTCTAAACACATACCCATCATGCACCTAATTAGTCGATGAGGATGCATAGGCATCGCGGGTATGTGGTTAGACACATTTGTCTAGTTGAGTGTTTATATATATATATATATATATATAAACACCAAATTACTTTTCATCCATGCAAAGTCTCCCGCAATTTATAAAGAATAATTGACATTTGTAATGGCAAGGCATATAATCAAAATAAATACACAATATATGGTGATGTCTTTCCTCACAATATAATAACAAGGAATAAAATAAAATTAACTACACGATATATGAAAATGCATCCCTCACCTGTCGATGATAATAAAGACGTCCAAATGCCCAATACTTCCACAATTAAAGAGTGCAAATAACCCACACTTAACCTAGAATACTTAAGATTTAAATTAGGTTTTTATCGGGAATCATTCGGGCATCAAATGTGTCAATTTACACATCCAGACAAGGGGGCAGTAAGATAAGCCTGCTAGGGCCGATTGACCACCCCCAGGGCTATGACCAAAATGCCCAAATTCAAGCTTTTTTTGAAACCAAATCAATTGGGTGTCTTTAGGACTTCAATGGGACGTAAATTGTCACACCCCACCCAGCCAAATCCGGTCATATTAGAATACCCGCTGGGGTGATACACCGCAGGACCTAGGTTTAGTGACAATTCCATACAACACATGATATAGCATAATTAAATGGAACAAAAATAAATCAAGTTCAAGTTAATAAATTATCAAATCTAAAATAAAAGAGTTACAGTTGTCCAAAACCTCAAGTCAAAAGCTAAACATTAGAGTTCTAAGAAAGAAAGAAAGTCTGCAGCGGAAGAAAAATTCTAAGGAAAGATCTAACGGAAGGCGACTCTACAGGAACAATCCTGACACGAACAAGAAGCATCATGTGCATCCGCTTATTCTCCGATCATGCCCTCTTGGTAACCATCCAACAAAGGATCCTCCATGGAAGTGGGGTCCTCATAACATGTAAAGAAGTCTAAAGAACAAACAAAAAAAAGGAATGAGTTCACAGAACTTGGTGAGGTCGATTAACATCCATGTCATACATTCATCCAATTTCCACATCATAATTCATAAGACAACCATGTAGTTTATAATATAAATAAATAGATGCATGATGATGATATGATGTTTCTAACTCTATCATGTAGTCTCTATGGTAGACACGTATTAAGTCATACACTAGTCTCCTCTAGGCGGTCTCATTCACTCACCTCAACAAGAGATGTCTATTGGGTTCTACGCGGTTGTTGGGTCAAGTCACATCAATCCGTGGCTCGGGTATAAGTCACCACTCTCTCACATCACCGTTTAGCATGAGAACTTGCGCATGTCAAGGATTACTCTAAGCCCAATGCACAATCATACGGTCTCGTACTACATATGGTCCATATACTTCCCCTATGGCACCAACCAACTCAATTTAGTATCCTTTTGCACCTAGAGCCTTTGTATATGGCACCAACCAGCTCGGACTATGTTGACTCTTTACCCTATGGTCATCCACATATAATGGACAGGATGCTCTCCATGTCCGCTCACAAGTTGGTTGCCGGTCTTGAGCGCCCATGAGCCCTTATCTATTATATGCAACCCTACCATCTCATGATGGCAGTGGGCCTGCTTGATGCTCCAGGACCCAACCACTGACATCACGGGTTAACCGGTTTCAATACCCTTATTGGAAGGGTAGTGGTACTCATGAGGTTACCTAGCCAAACACTTCTAGACACCTAGCATCCATGTACTTAGGTCTAGATGCATACTCGTATAAATTCATAAGGGTAATAGGCGACCCCACAACCCTAGTTGGTAAATAGACATAAGAGAATCTAAGTCTTAGAACCAATCCCACACACATTCTCATATCACCATTCAAAGAATATTGAAAATAGAAGCAAACATACTTTCTCATCTTTCATTCTCACAAAGTCACACACATAATCACAAAATAATAAATACTAAAGCCAGGCAAGATATCAATAATGAAAATTAATTAACGTCATTAAACATGCAAGACAAGGTTAAGCATATACTCACCTTTCACTTTGATTCTTTTCTCCAAAGTCCAAAATCACTCCCACAAGTTGGTGACTGAAAGATAAATAAACCCATTCATGCAAGAGGATTAATAATCATAAATTATAGTCAATTTGGGTTTTAAAAGATATCCCAAAATCTTCCCACAAAAACACAACCCTGACCGCTAGTTTTAAAAAGGGTAGTTCTCAACCTAATTCGTGGATGGTCACTATTTCGCCATCGATTTGAAGTTGAATTGAAACGAAACTTTGGGAAGTCTAGTTGGCAGCAAAAGGATCTTGCGGGTACCTTCAATTTTATCCAATTCGATCTAGATCAAAAAGGCCCAATTTGGCTCTCCTAAATCGCCCGTGGGCATCTCAAAGACTCAAAATGCAATTCGCAAGGATTCGCACCATTATCTTTTATACTAGGAAGGAACATTAAAAAACGAATTGAAGAACATTCAAGATACCTAACATGCTTCCCTTTCAAGATCCCACAATTAGAGAAAAGAGAAACCCCCACAAACTATGTTTAAAAAGAAGGGTTCAAGAATTCTCACATTTCTTAACGTTCTCGCAACGATCTGAGTCACAAAGCACCTTCGATTGGATTGGATTGGATTGGATCTACTCTTCTCATTGGTTTCTCATCTTCCCCAAGCCTCAGCCCCACTCTAGCATTAGAAAATGTGTTTAGAGGTGAGTTAAAACATAAAATAGGGTTTCAAAACTCGGAATCCTGATTCTATCCCGAAGCTGAAAAAGGGATGGGGGGTTGGGGCAGTCGACTCGTCCCACACAACCGGTCCATGTTGACCCCCCCAAACAGGGTCCGATTTCAGTGATTTTTTGCTTGAAAGAAAGGTCTTTCGATTATCTACGTTTGGATACCTTAACCTCGTCAATCGGACTCCCCATCGTAGATCTAAGGACATTCCAAAATCGCCCTTTTTTATTATTTCATGACTAACCTTCTCTCTCCTTTTAAACTCTAGGAGAGTTGTTGAGTCATCACAAGGGCCATCCACCATCATTGGGTCCACTTCCAAACCTTCCGACTAGACTCCAATGGCTCACAGTTGTCGCCGACTTGAGGCCCGGGTTCACGATCTTGAAACCACGGGTTAACGGGTTAGAAATCCAGGGGATTTCACATAAATATTGTCCCAAACCACTTCCCCAATCTTCCCAATTAGTTCTAAATCAAGAAGCCCCAATTTGGTTCTCAGAGAGTCGCCCGTGAGCATCTCAAAGAGATTTGTCAGTCTCAAATGCGTGAAATGGGACTAACCAACACTCAATAAGACTAGGAGGTACAAAAGAAAGCTTCAACCAATACCCAACAACAAGCATTTACTCTCCTACCAACATTCTCCAGCATAAATGCTAACTACCAACCTAAATAACCTATAGTAAATGAAGAGAGATGGTTTCCTTACTTTCTCACGCGATGTAGTCCACAATCCGCGCTGCGGCACCATCAAATGAGCAAGGAATCTTCAAAATTCCAAGCTCTTCTTCTCTTCCATGTTCTAAACCTCCCTCTGGCTTAAACAATTCATTTATGAGATGAGAAAACCAATAAATTGGGTTTCTTGGAAAAATACCGAAATCTCCCTTTTATATGTAGGGGCGGGTGGTCAGTCAAACTAACCTGCTGCCCCAATCAACCACCCCTTTATCTTTCAGCTGTGAAAGCCAATTTCAACAAGCTTTGGAGGATAGGTACTTCTAAACATTTTCCAATCAATGGTATAATTTACCTTGGCATTTGAGTCCTCTAGCATTGGTTTTCATGCATGCCAAAATTTCATTTTTATGCTTTTTGGACTGACTTTCTCTCTCCTCTTGGAGTCAAATAAGGTGCCAGGTCTTCTCCTAGTTCATCCAACTCCATAGGTTCAATTTTTGAACTTTCGGGCTCAACTTAAATGGTCCAGAGTTGTCTTCTACTCAAACTCAAGGTTTGCGAACTTAAAACAACGGGTTAACAGGTAAGGATTTTAGAGGATTTTACATCCTCAACCCCCCCCCCAAAAAAAAAAAATCATCCTTGAAACTGATGTACCTATGGCTCCAAAGAGGGATGTATACTTCACTCACATTTCATCTTCTTTCTCCCATAATGCTTCTTTGAAAGTGTGGTACTTCCATCGAATCTTCACCAATAGTATGGTTCGACTCCGAAGTTGCTTGTCCTTGTGGTCCAATATTTCAGCAGGTTCTTCTTCATAAGAGAGGTTTGCACTCAAGCCTTTAGCCTCTTGTGGTAAGAGGTGTTCCAAGTTCTCTATGCATTGACGAAGCATAGAAATATGGAACACGTCATGCACAACAGACAACGACGATCAGAGTGGTAACTGGTATGCAACTGGTCCCACTTTCTCTATAATCTTGAAAGGCCCGATATATCTTGGACTAAGCTTCCCCTTGATGTTGAACCTCATCACACCTTTCATCGGTGATACCTTCAAGAAAGCTCGCTCACCTATTTGGAACTCAAGATCTATACTTCTATTGTCCGCATAAGATTTCTGCCTAGATTGAGCTATCTTGTTTCTCTCCCAGATCAAATAAACCATATTTCCAGTGGTTTCTATCAACTTAGAGCCAAAACTCTACGCTCTCTAGCATCATCCCAATATAGAGGTGTACTACATGTCTGTCCATACAAGGCATTGAACGGTGCCATGCTGATTGTGGGTTGATAGCTGTTATTGTAGGTGAACTCTACCAATGCTAGGTGCTCATCCCAGTTTCCACCCATATCATAAGTACATGCACGAAGTATATCTTCCAAAATTTGGATTGTCCTCTCAAATTGTCCATCAGTCTGTGCGTGATGAGTGGTGCTCAAATTCAGCTGAGTACCCAAAGCTTTCTGCAGACTCTTCCAGAATCTTGAAGTAAATCTCGGATCTCAATGCGACAAAATACTGATTGGCACACCATGTAGTCTCACCACATTCTTTACGTATAACCTCGCCAATCTATCCATAGTGAAGGTAATCTTCATCGGTATGAGGTGCGCCGACTTTATCAGTCTATCCATGACTACCCACAATGTGTCATTTCCCTTGTTAATTCGAGGCAAACCTATGATGAAATCCATCTTAATATCTTACCACTTCCAACTTGGCATGGATAGTGGTTGTAAGATGGTTGTCGAACAAATTTTACCCTTTGACATTCCATACTTGGCCACAAAATCTTCAATATCATTCTTTAATCCAATCCACCAATAGTGTTCTTTCAAGTCCATTTGCATCTTGGTGTTGGCAAGATGTACAGTGAATATTGAGTGATGTGCATCACCCAATATTTCCTTCTTAGGTTCTTCATTAGCTGGCACACACAAAAATTTCCCTTATACATCAAAGCACTATTAGTAGACAAGGAAAGGACATTTAATAGACTTGGGCTCATAGGCGCGCAAGACCAGTAACCAACCCATGAGAGGACATGAGAGCTTCCCGTTTATTATTTGTAGATAACTAATAGGGTCAAAAGACCGTAGTTCAAGTTGGTCAGAGCCATAGGATACAATGACTCTAGGGGGGGGGGGAAAGGTATTGGAACGGATTACCTAGGCATGGAAGGGAGGTTATGATACCGGAACAGACTGTCTAATGCATGGAAGGGAAGTATCCGACCCTAAGTTGATATAACTAAGTAGATGACTTGCATTGGGCTAAGATTAACCCTGACATGTGCCAATACTCATACCAATGGTGGTGAGCGATAGTGTTGACCTAAACCCCAACCATGGAATGTCCGAGAGGGATGCAGGATCCAATTACCTCCGGAGACCCCAGGATACCGAGATGGTTGAGGGAGAGTGATTTGAGACCTACCCAGAAGAGTATGGTGTTCTATCTTAAAGCATGTCTGCCACTAGAGACTAGCATATATAGAGTTAGCAGCATACTTGCATAACTGTCTCATATCATATTGCATCTTGTATGTCTTGAAATCATTTTAATTGTTATTTGTGAATGAACTACTTGCTGAATTCTTTTGAACTCATCCCTTTTGGGACAATGTTTGTTAGATCTTACTACAAGTACTGATGACTTCGAGAACCAGTATTATGAGACCGCACCGGATGACTCATACGATTCCCAAGGTGTTGGCTGTTATGACTATAATGGTGAAGACTACCAGTGTAACGGTGGAGCGTACCAGGGTTAGTAATGCTCTGGAGCTAGTGCACCGGCATTGGGATATTGAAGTCTTTACGTTTAAACACATCTTATTTAAATTAGAAGAGACCTATGCCTAGACTTAGTTTTATTCTAGTTCTTGGATATTTTTCAGTTGTAATTCAATTTGAGTTAGATCTACTTTCCGTTGGATCTATAGAGTGGATTTTCTGCTACACTCTATACTTTGATTATTCTTTTGGTATCATATTTTCCGCACTCTGATTTGAATTGCAATGTTTCTAAGAACCATTCTTTGAGTACTTCATTAATAATAAATATACATTGATTTAGTCTTGCTCTTTATTATATTATTGTGAATGTGGGAGGATGATTGTCATGAACTGATCTTCGGGGATGTGGAACACATACTTGGGTATCGCAGTTAGGGTACCGGCTGGGTGGATGTGACAAAGTGGTATCAAAACCCAAAGTTCTTGGACAATCCTAATAATAGAACACAATAATAGAACATCCTTGAGTCATAAATCCAAAAATGACTCAACTTTCTTAGAAGTGAATAATAGAAAACCTTGAATTAGAAACTTGAATAAATGAAGCATAATACATCATGTTTGAATAAGGCACAATAACCATGGTTATGAATGTTAAATAAATATATAACTTAATACAATAAAGAAATGAATAATACACAATAAGAAAGTGAAATTGAATTTCATTAAATTTTAGGAAAGTTTTTACAAGATGAGTACATCACGTGTAAGCATAAAAGGAAATCCTAGAACTATCTATCTAGGAGATCGTCTCTGTGAGCCGAGCTGATCTCTAATAGCTCGAGACTCCTCCTCTAACCGTGTGAGCCTCCCATCTATAGATAACATATGAGCCTCCATCCTCTCGAGTGTGGAAGCCATTGCAGACAACTGAGAAGCCACATCTGGTGCCTTAGAAGCTGAATGCGATGAACCTCCAACCTCAAAGTGTCATGGCACAGGAATCTTCTCATGCCTCTAATCAGCCTCGTGCATCTGAACATCCTCCTGTCCCTGATCACCCTCATCTCCTTGATCATCATCATCATCATCATCACTGCTCTCCTCATCATCAAACTCATCCTCGTCATCATTCTCTCCCTTGGATTGCACCGCATCACGAAGCTGCATTTGTCCAATCATCCCGAATCCGATGTCATTCCCTAAGTCCTCTAGATCCACATCGAAGTGCCTAAAGATGAATGTCAAAAGTCGGCCAAAAGCTAAGTTCCTGACACCAGGATGCTCAACTTGGTCGATTATGACGTTCTGAATGATGTAGGATAGGTCAATGCGATGTCCTAAGTAGATGTTGTAGATGACTAGAGCCTCCATCACTATCACCTAGTGGTGATGCCTGGCTTTAGGTATAATTTTTCAACTGACTATGTGTGCTATCACTCTAGCCGATGGAATCATCTCTACATTGTTCCTTAGACTGTAGCACTCCCTGTCATTCCAAATCTCGTGCAACTCATAAGGAAGAAGGATTGTGTTGATGTCGATGCCCACAAGAATCCACCAGCAAGACTCCTCGCTATGTAGTACCTGGAGAATGCGCGCTAGCACCCATGAGGAGAATCTGATCTGGGTCTCCTGGACTCGTGAGACTCGTCATCCGTTTCCCTGTCGTCTACCCTCTCTGTGGAAGCTCATGTTGCTATAAAAATACTTCACCAGCTCGAGGTAGACAAGTAGATTCTTGGTGAAGAGATGTGTCCACTCTTGTGCATCAAGCCGCTATTTAATGCGGAAGGTCCTAAGCTATCGTAATTTGACCAACCGGCCAAACTCTACACATGAAGCCTGGAAGAATGCCTCATATAAGAACTCAACCTGAGGGGTGTCAAATAAATCCCTACATATCACCTCCTCTCGTGATACAAGTTAAAGGAGCCTGACCTCCGCCTCTACCCCTCCTAGCTCCTAGTCATCTTCCTCGTGGCGGCATAGTGTGAATCTGTTGAGACAAGACAAGTTTGCAATGAGTTAGTCCAACAGGCTGAAATTCAAGTGAAGAATGTGGTAATTTTTTGAAAAATTTTGATTTTGGAAAAACTGCTATTAGGACATACATTATGTGCATAATACTTGAATTAACATGTTAGGATGGTTTATTTGAGAAAA
Source organism: Hakea prostrata (assembly GCF_041222555.1). Classification (NCBI taxonomy): domain Eukaryota; kingdom Viridiplantae; phylum Streptophyta; class Magnoliopsida; order Proteales; family Proteaceae; genus Hakea; species Hakea prostrata. The sequence continues at coordinate 28,102,446 of NC_142604.1, forward strand.
ATCCATCAAAAAGCATAGTGTATGCAAGAAAATTCAGCAAGAAGTAAAGAAAATCCTCTTGTGGGGCTAGTTTTTAAAATTTTGAAAATGTGGAATTGGGTCGAATGAAGTGTGTGTGAATCTCAATCATACCAATTCAGATGTGTAGGAAGTGGTTTGTCTTCAAAATTCCATCGCATTTGAAAATGGGAAGAAATTTTCAACATCTAAGTTTGTATGTTGTGAATAGTGAAAATGAGAGCTAATTTTGATAGATCTTGTTGTTGGAACATGGCATTGAGTTTAAAATGCTTGGAATACATAGTAGAGTACTTCTAAACATGTTTTTAACCTAGAACAACATCTATTGCATGGTTTTGGGCAAAATCAAGAAGAAAGCAAAGCCAAAAGAGAGTTGAAACATCACATCCCTTTTGTGGTTGAGCAGTGTGGTGCAAGAAGTAGATGTAGAAGCCCCTTTGATGCCCTAGAAAACCTTGGAATGCTCCAAAAGCCTTTTCTCTAGGGCTCTCTCACAAAGTTGGGAAGTTAGAAGTGAGTTAGAATGTGAGAAAGTGGGCCCTTTTATGATTTTCGCGCACCTGACCACTTTGGTTGATTGACCTTTGGTCAATTGGAGGGACCAACCACCCAACCGACCAACAGTGACAGTGAGCTCAAGCTGTGGCCAATTTTGAAGATTTTTTATTTTCTTGCACATGATTGGTTGTTTCTGGTCTTTATTGATGAAGTTAGGCCTGATTTTCATGTTTGGAACATGAGAATGCATAGATTGATCAATTCGGAGATACCAAGGTGATACACTAGGTAGAAAAAGAAAGAAAAGAGAATAGAAGGGAGTTTCACCTTGGGGGGCTCCAGTCATGTTTGTGAAGACTAAAGATAGTAGCATGCGTCTATTCATTGATTACCGAGAGTTGAACAAGTTGACCATCAAGAATAGGTATCCATTGCCCAATATTGATGATCTCTTTGATCAGTTGAGAGGTGTAGTAGTGTTCTCGAAAATTGATCTGAGGTCTGGATATCAACAGCTTAAAGTGAAGCCTAGTGATATTTGCAATAGCTTTTAGAACACGGTATGGTCATTATGAGTTTAAGGTCATGCCCTACGGTTTGATTAATGCTCCTGTTGTTTTTATGGACCTAATGAACCGAGTATTTTATGATGTTCTTGATAAGTTTGTGATCGTATTCATAGATGATATCCTGATTTACTCAAAGAATGAACAAGAGCATAAGAAACATCTTCGTATCACCTTGCAAAGATTGAGAGAAAAGCAACTTTTTGCTAAGTTTAGAAAGTGTGACTTTTGGCTATATAGATTAGTATTCCTAGGCCATGTGGTTTCAATGGAAGGTATTTGTGTTGATCTTGAGAAGGTTAAAGCAGTTGCAGAATGGGACAGACCGAAGACTGTAACTGAAATAAGAAGTTTTGGGAATGGCTGGTTACTATAGAAGATTTATCGAGAATTTTTTTAGGTTGGCTGCTCCTATGACTAAGCTAACTAGAAAAGAAGAGAAGTTTGTTTGGACTGATGTCTGTGAGAAGAACTTCCAAGAGTTGAAAGATAGACTGACAAGTGCCTTGGTCTTGACTATACTTGATGACTCCGGTGGTTTGACAGTTTATACCGATGCGTCAAAGACTGGTTTAGGTTGCATTCTGATGCAACATGGAAAGTTAGTGGCGTATGCCTCTAGACAACTGAAGGATTATGAGCAAAACTACCCTACTCATGACTTAGAGTTAGCTCCTGTAGTTTTTGCTTTGAAGAGTTGGCGTCATTATCTGTTTGGAGAAAGAATTGCCATCTCTACTGATCACAAGAGTTTGAAGTACTTCTTTACCCAGAAGGAGTTGAATATGCAGCAAAGAAGATGGTTGGAATTGGTATCGAACTATGACTGTGGTATCCATTATCACCTTGATAAAGCTAACATGGTTGCTGATGCTCTTAGTAGGAAAAGTAAGAGAAAAGAGTTTGATTTAAATGCTTTGAGTAAACCGCTTCTGTGTTCAATTCTGGAACTTGGTCAGGAAATTGTTCCAGAAGGATCTGATGTAGTTCTTGCAGCCATGACAACAAGATCCACCTTAAGAGACCGAATTGTTACTCTACAAGTCTCAGATCAGGGATTGAACGAGAAGATTAAGAAAATTTCTTCAAATCCTGAAGCATATCCTAATTTTTGTATGTCTATCGATGGTGCCTTGATGTATAGAGGAAGACTATGTGTGTCTATAGTTGAAGAGCTTAAGAAAGAAATATTGAAAGAAGCACATCAGTCAATTTTTACTGTGCATCCAGGAAGTACAATGATGTATAGAGATCTAAGAGAACATTTTCGGTGGATTGGTTTGAAAAATGACGTGGAAGACTTTATGGCCAAGTGTGATACTTGCTAGCATGTTAAAGCTGTTCATCAACCGCCATCTGGACTTCTGTAGCCCCTTCCTATTCCCAGTTGGAAGTGGGAAGATATCACCATGGACTTCATTACTAGCTTGCCTCGGACTAACAAAGGAAATGACACAATATGGGTAATCATTGAGAGGTTGACCAAATCAGCCCATTTTATTCCTATGAAGATCACTCATACTATGGATAAGCTAGCTAAACTATATGTGGATAATGTTGTGCGTCTACACGGAGTTACTGTGAGTATTGTTTCTGACAAAAATCCTAGGTTCACCTCAAGGTTTTGGAATAGTTTGCAGAAAGCCTTGGGAACCTAGTTAAATTTGAATACTACTCATCATCCACAGATTGATGGACAATTTAAGCGGACAATCCATATTTTGGAAGATATGCTTAGATCTTGCATTGTGGATATGGGTGGCAATTGGGATGAACACTTAGCTTTGGTTGAGTTTGCCTACAACAATAGTTATCAATCAACAATAGGCATGGCTCATTCAAAGCTTTGTATGGAAACACTTGTAGGACACCATTGTATTGGACCGAGACCGGTGAGAGAAAAATTTTAGGTCCGGAAATGATCGAAGCTACAAGTGCAATGGTGGACATGATTAGAGAAAGGACCGAGTTGGCCCAATCAAGGCAGAAATCTTATGCGGACAAGAGAAGCACCGATTTGGAATTTCAAGTTGGGGAAAAAGTGTTTCTGAAGGTATCAACTATGAAAGGTGTGATGAGGTTCAATGTTAAAGGAAAGCTTAGCCCTGGGTACATTAGACCTTATGAGATCATTGCAAAGGTTGGACCTATTGCATACCGCTTAGCCTTACCTCCGTCTCTTGTTGGAGTTCATGATGTTTTCCATATATCAATGCTACGGCAGTATATAGAAAATCCAAAACATCTACTACAGTGAGAACCTAAAGGTCTTGGTGTTGATTTTGTTGGGTTTGGGTGTCTTGTATTCTGTGGGTCCATGTAATTATGGTTTTGGTTGTACTTGTAATTGAAACAGGGTTTGGATCAATTACTAGTACTGGGGTAAACTTGTAATTACATTGGGATTAGGGTTTTAGGTTTCCTATAAGTAGTCTCTTTGGGATAACCTAGTAGACACGGAAGCAAAGGGTAATACTTTGTGGGTGTGAGAGTGGTGTGAGGTTTCCTGGAACAAGTGAAATTCTTTTTCTCTCTGGTGGACGTAGGCAGGGTTTTGCCGAACCACGTTAAATCCCTTGTGTGCTTTGCTTGTGTTCTTCTCCGTTCGTGGTTGTGCATCCATTATCCTTAACAAGTGGTATCAAGAGCGAGGTTCGGTGGATGTTGCGAAGATCCAAAAAGGAGAGGATAGGTGCCAGGAGAACGGAGAAGGCTTCGATGGATTGATAGAAGGTACGATTCTAGATCTAGAATCGTGAAGTTTTTTTTTTTTTTTTTTTTTTTTATTTCTTACGATTTGAGTGGATTGGCTTGAAGATTGAAAAAAAGAAAGAAGAAGAAGAAGAAGAAGAGAGAGAGAGAGAGAGAGAGAGAGAGAGAGAGAGAGAGAGAGGAAGGCGATCTTGTTTAAGATCGTGGAGAAAAAAAAGTGCGGTCAAAAAAAAAAAAAAAAGAGATTCGGTTGGAGAAAAGACAAAAAAAAAAAGGGGGAAGATATTTTTTGTTTTTATTATCGAATCGGTACCGTAGAGGTTGTTTCCACAGGATTTTGTGTGAATGCTTTTTGTACGAAGTTAAGTATTCCTAAGGTTTTTGGGCATTCTGAACTCAGTGGAAATGACGGATCGAGGAGATTTCGCTCCATTGGTATTGATTTTGTGAGTCCGTACGGAGATCAACGAATAGGATTTTTTGGGTTGTTGACGGGTATGAAGGGCACAAATCAGATGGCGGTGAAGAGTTCTAATTTCTCCATATAACTTTTTAATGGTCATAACGATTTCACCTTGTGGCAACAACGGGTGAAGAACATCCTTACACGGGAAGGGACTATTAAGGCTCTCAAAAAAAAATCAGAAAAGCCAGAGGCGATGATGGAAGATGATTGGCAAGAGTTGAGGGATCTAGCAAATAGTACGATCCAGTTGTATCTTGCGGATAATGTTCTTCGTGAAGTCATCGGGGTGGCAGATCCAGAGGAAGTCTGGGCAAAGCTGGAGAGCAGGTACAAGTCCAAGTTGTTGACAAATCGGTTGTTTTTAAAGAAACAGTTATATGTCATTCAGTTGTTAGAGGGAGCAAATTTTGACAAGCACCTGGATGAGTTGAACAAGATTTTGACTGAGTTGTCGGCTCTTGATGAGAAGATCAAGGAGGAAGACAAGGCGTTACTTTTGTTGGCATCATTGCCTCAGTCGTTTGATCACATTGTGACCACATTACTTTTTGGTAAGGATACTTTGAAACTTGACGATGTTATTACTGCATTGCTGATGAATGAAACACGGCGGAAAAATAGCAGTAATAAGGAGTCAGATGAAAGTAGTGCCTTGGTTGTAAGGGATGGTCATAGTAGAGGAAGATCAAATGGGAGAATGGAGGGGTCTAGCAAGTCAAGGGGTTGCTCAAAGTCTGCTAGTCGCAAAGTAGTTTGTTACTATTGCAAAGTGGAAAGTCATATAAGGAAAGATTGTCTAAGGCGTAAGGAGGATAGGAAAAGGAAGGACGGGGAAAGTGATGAATCATCTATTGTTGTCTTATTGAGCGATGATGGAGGGGATGATGTCCTTCTGACTTCATCATCAGATTTGAATACTTTAGATTGGATTTTAGATTCTAGGTGTTCTTTTCACATGTGTTCAGTCAAGAATCAGTTTGCTACATATCATGCATGTGAAGGTGGTACAATCAAGATGGAAAATAATGCAGAAAGCAGGGTTGTCGGAGTTGGGACTGTGCGGATTCGCATGTTTGATGGGATTGTGCGAACTTTGACTGGGGTTAGACATGTGCCAGATCTAAGGAAGAATCTGATTTCATTAAGTACTCTAGATTCTAAAGGTTTCAGATGGTCATCTGAAGGTGGAGTTCTCAAGGTTTCAAGGGGATCAATGGTTGTGATGCGGGGAAAGATGATTGGTAAGTTGTACAGGCTTGCAGGGAGTGTTGAAACAGGTGGAGCTCTAGTTGACAATTTGGCAAGGGGTACAGGTAGACAAAATTTGCAGGTTGTTCAGACGCAAAATAAGGGCAAATTTAGAAAGAAGCGAGTGACTTTCGCTTTGGATTCGGTGAGTGGCAGTGATCTCTCAGAGCTGGCTGTGATAGGAGAGATGGAGCCACGTCACATCGTATAGCGGTGATGAGCTGTACGAGACACCCCAGGTGGAGGGTGTGTGCCATGTTGGTTTAGTGATGGCGGTAACAAAATCATCCTTGGAGGGGATGTGGGCCATGTGGTAAGGTGTGGTGGATACACAAACACGGGTGATGGCAGAGACATCATCAATAGTTTTCTTCAAGGTGGTTTGCAGAATTCAAGCCAAGGTGGAGATTGTTGGGTTTGGGTGTCTTGTATTCTGTGGGTCCATGTAATTATGGTTTTGGTTGTACTTGTAATTGAAACAGGGTTTGGGTCAATTACTAGTATTGGGGTAAACTTGTAATTACATTGGGATTAGGGTTTTAGGTTTTCCTATAAATAGTCTCTGTGGGATAACCTAGTAGACACGGAAGCAAAGGGTAATACTTTGTGGGTGTGAGAGTGGTGTGAGGTTTCCTGGAACAAGTAAAACTCTTTTTCTCTTTGGTGGACGTAGGCAGGGTTCTGCCGAACCACGTTAAATCCCTTGTGTGCTTTGCTTGTGTTCTTCTCCGTTCGTGGTTGTGCATCCATTATCCCTAACAGATCTTTCTTATAATGAAGAGCCAGCCAAGATCCTAGACAAAAAGGACAAGTAGTTGCGGAATCGGACCATCCCCTTAGTAAAGATCTGGTGGAAGAATCATGCCCCCGAAGAAGCTACTTGGGAGAAGGAAGAAGAGATGAAAGAGAAGTATCCCCATCTCTTTGGAAGACCAGGTATGCTCTAAATTTTCTCTAAAGGGGGGGGGGGGGGGGGGAATGTGAAATCCAGCACAAACCCTAATCCGAAAATCTTTATTGTAGGTCCAAAGACCCGAAGTGAAGGTAGAAGATAGTTGTGGGCCATCTTAGTTGAAACCATGGAGTCTAGCCCATAACCCATGGAGATTTATGATGGAGTTTCTTCTATGGAAACCCTATCTGACTTTGAGAAGAAGTTGCAGCTTGTTGGAGTCGAGCTTGGTGGATGGACTTGAGTCCTAGCTTGGCACTCTTTGGAAGGTCCTACAATGCTAGGTAAGACCCTTTGCTTTGTTGGAAAAGGAACCAGTGGAGTTTGTGGCTTCCGGAGATCAAAAACCTATTCTTGACCTTACTAACCACCTTGGTCGATTGGGCTATGGTAGGTCCAAGCGACCAACCCTGACCGACCAAAGGTGTCAGGGACAGTTTTGTCACCCTTTGAGATTTTAGGTTTTTGAAGCCCTATTTATTATATCTTCGATCTACTTCATCCCATAAATTTCTAACGCCTATGAAGAACGTGGGAAGCACCTCTTAGCACTCTCTTTGAAGCTTTGGAAGATCCTCAATCATTCGCCAAAGTTCTTCCGTTGAATCTTCTTCCTCAAGTTTAGTAATCGTTCTCACACTCTCTCTCTCTAATCTACTCTCTTCTTAGTTTCTACTTACCTCTGTGATTATGAGGAAGGTCTCATGCCATTTTTATGACCTTTCCTTTGATCCCCATTGTCACATCCACCTAGCCAGTATCCTATCTGGCATACCCGGGATGTGATCCACAGCCCGAAGATCTAGATCGAGCGGCCATGCCTCCCACATACACGATAACATAATCATGAACAATATAATCAATGTTTAAAATAAGTAATAAACATATTAAATGAATAAGAAAAGATAATCAATTAGAGTGCGGAATTTATCAAGTATTAATTACACATAAAGTAACCTAAAAGGGAAAGAGTGATCAGGAGTCACTCCTTCAATAATAGCGGAAAAGTGGTTAATCAAATTTAGTTACAACCAGTCTCAAGAGTAAATCCATAAGAGTTAAAGACAATATATACAAATGTTTAATAGTCATCCAGGGAAATGGGGCACTACACAAAGGTTTCTTCTATTCTAATGATTGTTTCTTCACAAGTATGGATGAAGTGAACCCAGCGCGGCCGCTCCCTCACCATGGTGGGGCTAACCCTGGTACGAACCATAATCCTCCTCAGCACAATAATCCTGACTCTCATCGTAGCCATCACCTGAAGGGTAGTATGCGGGATCATAGCTCGTGTTGTAGAGTGCACCATCAGAGTCTTCTACACCTACAGGATAATCTAACAAATTGTACGAAAGGAATGAGTTCAAAATAACTCAACAAGGCAAGTCGTTTCATAATACACAATTCATTCGATAAAAGTCACAATATGATGCAAGATGATATGAGACAATGATGATATATGATTCTAACCCTAGGTATGCTAGTCTCTAAGGTAGACATGCTTTAAGCCACAGCACCATACTTCTTTAGGTCGTCCGTCACTCCCCCTCAATCATACAAGATATCTTGGGTCTGTCGGGGTAATTGGGTAAAGTCCTCATCAAAACCATGGCTGGGGGTTAAGTTACTACTCTCTCACATCACCATCGGTATAAGTATTGGCGCATGTCACGGCGAAGCCTAACCCAATGCAAATCATCTACTCAGTCGTATCATGTCAGATCCGGATACTTTCCTTATGGCACCGACCAACTCGGTTCCGTATTCTTCACACTAGAGTCAGCGTATCCTATGGCATCGACCAACTCGGACTACGGACTCATCAACCCTATTGGTCGTCCACAAATGGTAAACGAGAAGCTATCACATCCTCTCACGGGTTGGTTACCAGTCTTGAGAGCCCGTGAGCCCAGGTCTATCCATTTGCAACCCTACCAATAAATGGCCCCTTTCGGGTATCCGCAGTATGGTTTAAGTCCTCTCCCGGAGTGGTTACCGGTCTTGAGCGCCCATCAACCATACTCTACCACAGGTCATTCGGTCTCAATAACCTTCCGATTCGGGTCTGATACAACAAGGATAATCCTAACCATACACCTAGACAATCCTATGTATGCCATCCAATAAACCGGGAAAGCGTCGATGGACACCTTCGGAGAATATCCCATACTATTCCCTCCGAAGTCCAAGGACAGAAGTGTCGGAAGGACACTTCTCAATCCCAATTCATACGTAGTCATTCACAAGCTCAACCTCATCATATCATATCAAATCAATAATTCATCAAATAATTAAAGGCATGTCATAACATGATTAATCATATACATAATCATAAAGGATAATTAAGCATGATTTTCCGAATGACATATAACATACAATTATTGATAAAAATGCATATAATAGTCATGCATGGTTAAGGAGTACACATAGAAAATATATCCACTGAGTTCTCAAAGTATAAGCATGTTTACATAACCAATGTACTTGAGTTAACGACCGTCCTTACCTTAATCGAGTCGTAAATAAAATCAACGATCACCAAGAATAGTCCCAAAAGTCAGTGTTGGTACCCTAGACAACATTCAAGTAATATCAGAAAAGAAAACAATCGAATCGGAGGTCAAACGACCCAATTCGGCTAAGTACAGGGATGTTACCATCTCTTGGTTGACTGGCTTGGTTGACTATCAATCGACCAAGACTTGTTAACCATGGGCAGAATTGAAGACTTGGTCCGAAACTGACCTTCTGGTGCTCCGATCGACACGAAATTTGGAGGGTGTGATTATAACAATATGAGGACACTACACACTAAATTTCATGACGATCCAACGGTCCAATTATAAATACCCAAATCGAAGCCCTATGTTCTATATGATAAATATCAAGAATCGAATTGGAATTGATTGAAATTGTAAAGAATGATGGGAATCAATCAAATGAATGCTATGAATTAAATTATAATCAAGAATTCATAATAAAGACCTAACATGCATCTACATCTCAGTTTTGCATCAAGAATAGGTTGAAATGAAAGGAATCAAAGCAATGAAATGTAAGCAATCTTAATGGGAGCATAGCATAGCAAGAGTGGGGTGATAATCATGGAATTGAAAGGGGAAAACTCATGGTTAAGTGTTTGCAAGGTTGCATTACTTCAACCTTGGTTTTAAGATCATAAATTGATAGAAAATTGAATAGATTAGAAGAAGAATAGGAGAAATCATACCTTGAGTTGATGATGGAAGTGTACAACTAATGATTGGAGTCAAAGATCTTCTCAAACACCAAGAAAAGCCCAAAAGAGTGTCAAACATCGTGCTCTGGAGTGCCAATGATTAGTTTAGGTCCTCATTCACGAGTTCCATAAAGGTAGGGTCAAGATGGAAAATAATTTTGTAATTTTTCGAAAACCATTACTGCTGGTCGACTGGCTGGTCGACTGTCAGTCGACCAAGGCTTGACAAAAACTTAGAACAGGGAATTGGAAGGCCAGATAGATCCGAATTGAGTTAGGTTTTCTCCTACAAGTCAATCAACAAGTCTAGTTTCAAGAAATACTTTCGGATTGAGTACGGGGGTCCAATAGGTGCTTCAACTAATTCATTCTTTGATGCGCAGATTTTCACTAAACACTGACAATGTGCTCAAGTAAGGGCATCATTGTCAATGTCCATAGGCTCTGGATCAAGCATTGAATCTTCAACTAAGAGGGTCGACAAGTCTCTTCTACCTCCACTTCGAGTCTTCGGACCTGCAACAGTATAAAATCCGGGCAGGATCAGGGTTAGGATAAAGCCGGATTTTACACCCGTAGTTTTAGAATGAATCCCCATTCATTATATTACTTCTGTGAACTACACGGGATGATTTCAAAGGGAAATCTAGTGTAACCTTCACGTATGTGTATCCATTCGAAGACTTTGACTTATACGTCTTTTTAGATCTGCTCCTACAATAGGTTTTTTTTTTTATCATGATTTACTGTTCTTTCTTTCCTAGAGTGAATTTCCATTCTCTCTAGTTTTTCCGTAAAATCCACGAATTGATTTTGGTAAAAGCCTATTTTATGACTTGATTGGATTTCTATTCCATTGACCATCATTGATGCTTACATCATGCTAGATAATCTTCTTTTACTATTATAGAATTTTCCTTGAAATTTCGGAGTGTTTAGAATCCCGGAAGATGGGTTTCCGATCAAATTTTGGAGTTTCTGTCCGTACAGCAACACCTTGGTCGATTGACCTTTGGTAGGTCCAACCGAAAAAGCTTGACCGACCAACCTTGGCAATGACAACAACTTTCACCCTGTTTGGTCAGTTTCATCTCCAATCTTTGGGGGTTTGTTCCTAATGCTTAAACTATGTTTGTTTAGGGTTTCTTTGGTAACTTGGGACCTATCCTCATACCTTTTCTCCGGAGTTATTCGAATCAAATTAAGGTAAGGGCGTTCATTTACAAATAACCTAGTTTACATCCTTCTTATATTAGAATTGAATTGCATGATCATACTACTGTTTTTTAGAGCTTGCTTATAATTCAAATACTACTGTAACTACAGTAGGATGTTTCTCATGTGAATTTTAACCATGACGAATATGTAAGATATGATATTACTTATGAGAATTGTTGTTGGTTATGATTATGAATGATTGTAGTATGATGTGATTGCCGAAGTTGTGATTGGGGAATGCCCTTTTGGCCTTTCTGTCTTTGGACACCAGTGGAGGTGGTATGGGAAACTTTCCTATGGTGCCCCTTGGCGCTTTTCTTGATTATTGGTTGTCATATCGAGGGCATGTCTAGCAGTGTTTGGCTAGGAGATACCCTGTTATATCAGACCCTCTCGAAGGGGAATTGAGACTGAGTGACCAGTGGTAGCAATGGGGATTTATGGGTGCTCAAGACTAGTAACCAATCCGTGATAGAACATGAATCACATTGTAAGGGGTCATTCATTGGTAGGGTCGCATTTAATAGACTTGGGCTCATGGGCACTCAAGACCGGTAACCAACCCGTGAGAGGACATGAGAGCTTCCTGTTTATTATTTGTGGAAGTCCAATAGGGTTAAGAGTCCGAAGTCTGAGTTGGTCAGAGCCATAGGATACGATGACTCTAGGGGGGAAAGGTACTGGAACAGATTGCCTAGACACAGAAGGGAGGTTATGAACCGGAACGGATTGTCTAGTGCACGGAAGGGAAGTATCCGACCCTAAGTTGATATAACTAAGTAGATGACTTGCACTGGGCTAAGATTAACCCTGACATTCGCCAATACTCATACCAATGGTGGTGAGCAATAGTGTTGACCTAAACCCCAGCCATGGAATTTTCAAGAGGGATGCAGGACCCAATTACCACCGGAGAACCCAAGATACCGAGATGGTTGAGGGAGAGTGATTTGAGACCTACCCAGAAGAGTATGGTGTTTTATCTTAAAGCATGTCTGCCACTAGAGACTAGCATATATAGAGTTAGCAGCTTACTTGCATAACTGTCTCATATCATATTGCATCTTGTATGTCTTGAAATCATTGTAATTGTTATTTGTGAATGAACTATTTGCTGAGTTCTTTTGAACTCATCCCTTTTGGGACAATGTTTGTTAGATCTTACTACAAGTACTAATGACTTTGAGAACCAGTACTACGAGACCGCACCGGATGACTCATATAGTTCCTAAGGCATCGGCTGTTATGACTATGACAGTGAAGACTACCAGTGTGATAGTGGAGCGTACCAGGATTAGTCATGCTCTGGAGCTAGTGCACCGGCATTGGGATACCGAAGTCTTTACGTTTAGACGCATCTTATTTAAATTGGAAGAGACCTATTGTCTAGACTTAGTTTTATTCTGGTACTTGGATATTTTTCAGTTGTAATTCCATTTGAGTTAGATCTACTTTCCGCTGTATCTATAGATTGATTTTTCCACTACACTCTATACTCTGATTATTCTTTTGGTTAATATTTTCCACACTCTGATTTGAATTGTAATCTTTCTAAGAACCATTATATATATATATATATATATATATATATATATATATATATATATATATATATATATATATATATATATATATATATTGATTTAGTCTTGTTCTTGATTATATTATTGTGAATGTGGGAGGATGATTGTCATGAACTGATCTTCGGGGCTGTGGAACACACACTCAATTATCGTAGTTAGGGTTTCGGCTGGTGGATGTGACACATGGTGTATGTGATCTTCATAGGCATAAAATGTGTTGATTTAGTCAATCTATCAATAGTCACCCACACAATGTCATTCCCTTTGCCGGTACTAGGTAGGCTAGTGACGAAGTCCATAGTGATGTCTTCCCACTTCCAATTAGGAACAGGAAGTGGCTGTAGAAGTCCTGACGAAGGTTGTTGGATATCTTTAACTAGCGGACAAGTGTCACACTTGGCGACAAAGTCTTCCACATCATTCTTCAGTTCAATCCACCAATAATGTTCCTTCATATCCTATACATCTTGGTGCTTCCAGGATGTACAGTGAATAAAGATCGATGTGTTTCTCTCAAAATTTCTTCCTTAAGTTCTTCAACTGTCGATACACAGTCTTCCTCTATAAGTCAAAGCACCATCGGTAGATATAAGAAAATCGGACTCATCTTGTGGACTAGAAGAAATATTCTCAATCTTTTTCTTCAATTCTGGGGTCCGAAACTTGTAGGGAAATTATCCTATTTCTTAAGGTTGACCATGTTGTCATAGCTGCAAGTATTACTTCAGTTCCTTCTAGAACAATCTCGAGTCCAAACTTTATTATAGAGTACAAAAGCGGTTTGCTGAGAGCATTCAAATCCACTTTTTCTTGCTTACTCTTCCTACTGAGGGCATCTGCAACTACATTGGCTTTCCCAAGGTGATACTAAATATCACAGCCATAGTCTTTTACCAACTCCAACCACCTACTTTGCCTCATGTTTAACTCTTTATGGGTGAAGAAGTAATTTAAACTCTTATGATTAGTGTAGATGGCGATTCGTTCTCCGAATAAATAGTGACGCCAAATCTTCAAGGCAAAGAGTACTGCCGCTAACTCCAGATCATGAGTAGGGCAGCAGATTGCTTTGGTTCACCTTGAATTGATTGGAGTTGGTTCGGCTTGTCTACCTCCAGAGGCAGATTCCACACCGACACCCAATAACCAAGGATTGAAGTTTGATTGTTCTGTAATAGTTCGACACTTTTGGAATGTGCTGGAAAATACAAACCTCTAACATCCTCTAAAACATGGCGAACAACTAAAGGTAATTCAGAAGCAAGCCCATGAAAGTTCACCCATTCAATTTTTATCACAAGGAATTTGTATAAGGGTGCATCAAGGACAGATTTCCTCACACCAAGAGCCTCACCTAGCAAAGCATTGTCGAATTTAAAACACAATTTAAAAAATAAAAAAGAAGAATACTGCATAGGAGTGGATCTCTCGGTCTATAAAGTTGACAAAAGTATTTGCAGAGCAGCAAGTCAGGTATATATTGACAGCCAAACTACCAATTCTTATAGAAGAAACTTTAATGCAAGAACAAGCTTGCAGTGGTGGATTTAGTTTCAAGGTGGGGACATTAAGGAAGAAACTTCATAGTTCCTTGGATGGCTCAAATAACCTTGGTAATTTTCTTGTTTCTTCCCAGCAATACTTGCTGGCATGACCCCTCTCAGGGTGGGGAGATAAAAGAAGAAACTTCATAGTTCCTTGGATGGCTCAAATGACCTTGTTAATTTTCTAGTTTCTTCCCAACAATACCTGACATGACCTGTCGTTTCAAACAAAAGATTCACTCCTATCCATCAGGGAACAATAAGAAATCAAACTCTCAACCCTAAAAAGAACAGATTAATGCAAGTTTCTGTTATATGTTCACATAACAGAGAAGCTACCAACATGTCTCAACAAATAGAAACTCTTAAATAAGCAAGTACCTGTAATGCATATGTAAGACGTATGTTTTCCTCTAATATATCTAGTCTATATGAAAGAGCTTTTGGGGTGGCATCACCCAGATCTTGCTGCTGCTGATCAAATGCCTGCACGCAAACACGAAGTCACAAAAAAAAAAAGACAAAATCAGTTCAAAAAATAGCCCATATATTAAACAAGGAAAGGCACGTTCAAACATGCCCACAAAATGTGCATATGCAATGCATTTTTCCAAGACATATTTCTGATTGCGGATTTTCTCTTCCTATCAACAACACAAACTAGTGCTGTCAGTTAATATGGAACTAAGCATTTTCAAGATATACAAATCTGAGCAACAGTAACAAACCAGACATCCAATCCTTAGCTTAGCAGAGTATTCAGCAAGACATTTCCACAACTGCAAAATCTCTTCTTCATGCTCCCAAACCTTAAGAACAAGATCCTGCAAGAGATGAAGTGTTTACCAAATAATTAAGCCAGAATATGTAGCTAAATCAGCAGAAATCCTTCATACATGCTTCCAAAGGCTGCCCGACTTATTGACTTCAGACACTGGCATCAACTGCAGTTTGCAGAGCCCAACAAACTCCCTCCCAAGTGACAGCACAACTGTATAATCGGACTAATTGAAGGCAGCCAACCCCCTAACATCCGTCCATATCAATACCCACACTACAAAAAAAAAATGAGGTTGCAAGATAGGTGAAGGGAATGCTTTCTGTAGGGATTATACTTCCCAGCCTCAGCCCATTTTCAAGTCTCATGCTGCTAGTAAAGAGTGCTTTTGTTTTGATTATCAGGCTGTGAACAAGCTGACAGTACTGGACAAATTCCCCACACTGGTCATCAACAAGATACTTGTTGAATTGGTAGCGGCAAACATGTTCAGCAAATTAGATCTGAGATCAGGCTACCATCAGATTTGAGTGACGGAAAGCGATGTGGAGAAAAAAGCTTTTCGGACTCACGATGGCCATTACAAGCTTCTCATGATGCCCTTCTGTTTGTCTAATAATGCACCAGCCACGTTTCAAGTCATTCTTGAATGAGGTATTTCATGATTACTTGCAAAAAATTGTTCTTTATGTTTTCTGATGACAGCACACCAACAAAGCTTGAAGATTGCTTTCTTGTTGCTCACACTACACAGCTTGATTCTTAACTGCAACAAGTGTTCATTTGGTGTAAGAGAACTGGAATATTTGGGTCACATTATATCAACCCAAGGGGTAGCAGCTGATCCTAGAAAAAACCAGAGTACAGTGGACTGGCCTGAACCTAGAAACCTAAGAGCATTGAGGGGATTTCCCTTGTCTTACCGGGTACTATTGGAAATTTGTGAACGAACACAGGAAGACAGCAGAACCTTTAACTCAGTTATTTAAAAAATAAATAAATAAATAAATCACTCCATTGGAGTGAAGAACAACTAAAGCCTTTGAAACACTAAAGAAGGCCATGACCATGGTGCCTGTTCATGCTATGCCAGATTTCACCAAAAAAAATGTGGTAGAGATAGATGCAACGAAAGTGGGTGTTGGTGCTGTTCTCATGCAAGACGGCCATCCCCCATCACATATGGGAATCAAGTTTTGTCCGCTAGAGCACATGCCAAGTCCATCTACGACAAGAAGTTGATGCCCATTGTTTTAGCTCTACAGAAATGGAGACATTATATAATGGGGAGCCCCTTCAAAGTAAGAACCAACCAGAAAAGTCTCAAGTTAATGTTGGAACAGCAGGTCTTAGCAGAGGAACAGAAAACTGGGTTCTTAATTTGCTTGGTTATGATTTTGAAATTCTCTACAAAGGGGGAGAGGGCCGTGACAGCAGATGCTTTGTCTAGACAGCAAGAGAGGAAGTGTTTCAGCTCTATTAATTCATTGCAGCTTTCAGCTCTATTAATTCAATGCAGCCTCATAGCAACAAGGAGGGCTAATAGATGCCGAAGTAAGCAACCACAGCCGCTACAAACCTATCATATAAGGGCTGATGCAGGGTTCAACAGCATACCAGAATTACCAGCTCCATAATGGGATTCTATACCACAAGAACAGACTGTTCCTCACTAAGACATCCACACTCATTCCACATCTGCCTGCTGAACTCCATTCTTCCCCATTTGGAGGCCATTCAGGCTTTTGACAGGCCTAAAGGCTACAGGAGACTTGCTGCAGTTGTGTATTGGGCTGGCATCAAAACTGCTGTTAAAACTATATAGGTGGTTGTGATACTTGTCAGCAAAGTAAGCATCAAGCCGTGAGTCCCGGTGGACTACTACAGCCACTGCTGATTGTGGAGCGAGTTTTGGAAGACATCAGTTTTGACTTCATTGGAGGACTTCCCAAAACACGTGGGGAGACTGTTTCACCAAGCATGCACATTTCATGGTGCTTACCAATTCACAGCCAAAGAGATCGCACTAGTCTTCAGCAAAGAGACAGCCCACTTACATGGCATCCGCACTCTGTTGTCTCTGGTTCTCAGCAACTTTTGGACTGAACTATTCAAATTAGTAGGGACAGCACTGAAGTCCAGCGGCACCTATCATCCCCAAACTCATGGGCAGACAGAAATTGTGAACAAAAAGCCTTGAAACTTAACTCTGGTGTTTCAGCGCTCAGCAGCCAAAGGGTTGGCATAATTGGCTTGCTTGGGCTGAGTTTTGGTACAATACCACTTTCCAAGGAGTAGCAAAGATGACTCCTTTGCAAACGGTGTATGGACGGGAACCACCACACCTACTTTGGTGGGATACCAGCTGTTGGTGAACAATCGGCGTGCAAAAATGGAAAGCCAACCCAGCCAGATTCAGTCAACCACAAATCCGGAGGAGATTTGCACAAATCTAGAGGAGATTTGGTAGAATCCTCTTGTAATAGTAGTGAATCATGTTGTTACCAATCTAATTCTCTGAGACGATTGTATTCACCATTATTTAAAGAGAACAAATCTCCCCAAAGTGGCTAAGAAAAAACATTGGGGATTTATCATCGTGGATGTAGGTCTTTGAGTCTTTCAATGACCAAACCACACTAAACTCTTGCGTTTCTTTTTTACATGTTTGATCTCGTTTCTTTGTGATTGCTCAAATTCAATATGGCATTAGAGCATGTTTGGTAATAACTCCATATATATCAATTCGATTAATTGATGGGAAAGATCCTTACCTGGATTCGCTTTCCTAAATTATGGAGTATCTGCAGCGGAAGTAAATTGGATCCACGTCCTCGTTTTTCCACCAAAGCTCCAATGGGGTGATTCCACAATCACTAGGAAAGGGAACAAATTCCACAACCCAAATGCCGTGTGGAAAGGATGGAAGAGTGATCTAAAGCAGGGAACTCCTTTCCTACGTTTTTGGAGAAAGGGATAGAGAGAGATGAGAGCCACCGTTTCTGGAAAACTTACGTAATGCAATCACTTACTATCTCGTGCGGTGGTTACCAAAATATATAACCCTATTTTGTAACTGCCCTAATAGTGAGTCTCCAATATTGCCCTTGTGCATATAATTAAATTAATAATTATAAAAGTGCAACATCTCCCACTTGCACAAGGGCAAGTATTAATATCTCTTTCACAGTGTGTCCCAGACACAGATGTATATCCTAAATATACACATTCAATCTCTCTGCTATGTATCCCAGATACATAGACTTCTTGTGTCCCAAACACACATGTATATCCTAGATATGCATATATATTGATCTCTTCGCTATGTATCCTAGATACATAGACCACTTGTGTCCCAGACACAAACATCCACAAGTCATACTGGCAAAATGGGTTGTGCGACCGGTGATATACCTACACGCGTGAGCCCTAAACTAGAAACCTTCCCAAAATGGCACATCACTCAAAGAAACAAATCAAATAAGCATTATTATACCACAATGTCCTAGGTTTATTCAAACTCACCAGACTAAAGGTGTCTCGACCCCTCTGAGAGATCACCTTCTTGTCCTTAAAATGTTCACTCTTGTAACACATACAGTTGGCGACAGCAAACACTTTTTAGGGTACAGTTGAATCAAACCTTTCCTTTCGCCCCAGACCATCACTACTGTGAAACCCAGCCCTAACCTTGACCCGGAAACCTTGTTATTTGTAGGTCCGATGACCCGAAGTAAAGTAAGAAGTCAGCTTTGGGCCATCCCAGTAGAGGACTTGGTGTCTGGCTTTGAATCCATGAAGGTTGATGATGAGGTTCTATTTATGGAAACAGAATCCTGATGAAGATCTAATTAGTTGATGGACTTGGAGTGCTCTCTATCTTGGTTTGAAGGCATTTCTACCTACTAGGTAAGTCACTTGACTTGTGTGCAAAACCCCTTTAGGATTGGATTTGATCTGGACCTTCAATTCCCTGTTTTGGCCTTCTTTGTCATTGGTCGATTGATTGGTCGGCCGGGCTCGACCAATCCACTCGACCAATGGGTGCTGTCTTTGGCAATTAGGTTGATTCTTGCTCTATTTAAGTCTAACCTCGAGTCCACTTCGTATTTGCTGCCTCCAAACCTCTGGAACGAACCAAAGACCTCTGCAAGTCATCTCTCTTGCATCCTTGGAGTTTTCTTGGCGGATCTTCGTCGGAACTCTTCTTTTTGCATCAAAAGGTATGTCTACTCTCTCTTCTTCTCCTCCATCTTTGTTTTTCTTTCCTTTTTGAGTTGAGACAGTAGAAGAGATGCTGCATTCTCTGTTGCAAACATCTCTGAACATGTTCTCATGATCATCCTAAGGATTTAAGGCTAGAACAATGATCTTAACCATGATCATTGCAAGCTTTTGAAGGATTCATGATCAAACCATGATTTAATCTCTGTTAATCTTCTAATCGAATTCTGATCTCTTTGGATCTTCTTTCATTGATCATGTTAGTGGTTAATGGTTGTGTTTTCTTTCCATGATTCATAATCCATAGAATTCTAGTTGTTCTCTTCTACCTTATTATGTGTTCTTCATGATGCATGATAATTACATATATGGTAGGTTTTATTTCCTTATTTAGATTTATGATTCTAAGCCTTATTCCATGAAGACCTATGCATGTTTTCATGTTTTCATTACCGAAAGCAATGATCCATCCTCCTATTGTTCTTGTCTTTGTTTTCTATTTCAAAATCCATCAAGATCCATGTTTGATTTATTTATGGTAACTTTTTGTTTCCTAATTTGGATCTTGATACCTTGATTTGATTAGTGTTTTGAGGTCCCCTTTATGTTAGGATACTACTGATATAGTCTACCCCTTGATTAGTACCCTTTTGAACCACCAAATTCGGATTTCATATCTTAAAACTCTGATTTTATAAGGGCTATATCGCATTGGTCGGTGATTGGTCGTTGGACCACTCGACCAATCCACTCGACCAATGAGTACGAGAACTCTGAATTGGTCTGTTTCGGATATTTTGATATATATTCTGCTAGGGATCTTTCCTAATATGTTGTATATACTTGTTTAGGACCTTCTTCTCAAGTTTGCCAAGATCTTACTTGATTTCTTAGGATTCTTTGCGAGTTATAAAAGGTAAGGATGGTTATTTCCTTAATTACATAGATAGCATGAATCTAGTTTCTATATTTGAATATCATTATTATGTTTCCTAAATTAGATTCTTACAATGATATACTACTGTTGCATAACTTTGATTACGGTAGCATTACTTATTCATATTGAATTGATTCATGAATGATTTACTTACCAATGTTATACATGTGATTGTAAATATTGATTTCTTTCCATATATGGAGTTACCATATATGTGATGTTATGAATTGATGCATGTGTATGCTTACGTATGGTTTGGAAAGGAGAGGTGTCCTTTTGACACTTCTGTCCTTGGACTACTACGGGAATATTATGGGATATTTCCGGAGATGCCCTCTGGACACCTTCCTAAACTGTTGGATGACATATATAGGATTGTCTAGTAGTGTTTGGCTAGGATGTCTGTTATGTCGGACCCTAATCGGAGGGGTATTGAGACCGAACGACCCGTGGTAGCAATGGGGATTCATGGGCGCTCAAGACCGGTAACCAACCCGTGAGAGGACAGGAATCACATTGTGGGGGCCATTTATTGGTAGGGTTGCATATGGTTAGACTTGGGCTCACGGGCGCTTAAGACCGGTAACCAACCGTGAGAGGACGTGAGAGCTTCCGTTTACCATATGTGGATGATCAATAGGGTTGATGAGTCCGTAGTCCGAGTTGGTTGGTGCCATAGGATACGCCGACTCTAGTGTGAAGGTACGGAAAGGTCGTGGGGACGAGGAATGGAAGTATCGGATCGACTTGATGTAACCAAGTAGAAGACTTGCATTTGGCTAGGTTTTACCGACATGCGAAGACTTATACCAAATGGTTGTGAGAGAGTGTGTTGACTTAACCGAAGGTTTGTCTGAGGGATGAAGGACCCATTACCAATGGTGTCAAGACCGGTGAAATGATCCGTGAGAGAATCCAAGATATCTTAAATGGTTGAGGATGTGAGTGGACTTTCCTAAAGAAGTACGGTGCTATGACTTAAAGCATGTCGCAATAGAGACCAGATACATAGAGTTAGATTCATTCATTCATTGTTTGTCTCATATCATATTGCATTTATGATTGTTCGGAATCCTGTCATTTATGTTATTATGGATTTTAAGCGCCTTCTTGAGTTTCTTTGAAACTCATTCCTTTATTGTACAATGTTGTTAGACTATCCTGCAGTCTTGAGTACTATGACGGTTCCTATGAGGAAGCGAAGGCGAAGAGACATATCTCCGGGAAGGTGATTGCGGTTACCACAATTACTCGAAGATCCCACGGGTGGTTATGCTCCGTACGATGCTTAGTCCGACCATTGAGTGGAAGCGTCCTTGTGCTATTTATGAGATCTATACCTACAAGGATGTCGTCTACAAAGTGGAGAATAATTTAGTTACCCAATGTACTTGCTACTGGGATTAGCTTTTGTCTAGTTTATTCTTTAGAGCTACTTTTCCGCTGGATGTAAAGTGGGATTTTTGCTTCACTTTACTTATCTGTTTGACACTCTGATTATATCTATTATTCTAATTCATTTATGATTCATTCTTTCTTTATTGAATCTATGATTTATCTTCCGCACTCTTGTTATGATTGTTCATGATTATGTTATTGTTTATGTGGGAGGTTGATCACTCGATACCTGATCTTCGGGCTGTGGATCACACTCTCGGGTATGCCAGATAGGGTACCGGCTGGGAGGGCGTGACAACTACACTTAGGATTGACTCCTTTCCCGGTAATGCCACTTTAGGTCGAATCTATCATGACCATAGGTAACATCCCAAAGTAGCCACATCAACCCTTCGTTTCATGATGTCGTCAAAAGTCACTAAGAACACTAATGGACCATAAAGTCAAGGACTCACACAATGAGAGGAGCAGGGATTCATCCTCTAATTTCCAATGATCGCTAAGCACACATAGTATGATATACATGCTATGGTGGAGTATTATATATACAATGAACTTATGTCCATCTCAACACCATACAGGTTTTAGTCTAGTCGCAACCTCTTGCGCCTAACCCGAGTTTCTTTATTGTCGCCACCCTAGCACCACATAAAGTACTCACACTTGGCTCCTATAGGCAACATGAATAGTGGGAACATTCATATCGATTCTCTTCACAATAGAGAAACTCATCTTGATTCTAAATCAAGATGATTATGAATTGACCTACACAAAATCATTCACAATCCGTGTCATCTCTACTCACCTCCAAGGCGCCAGAGGCGAATGCTCATGTGACTGAGCCATTCTCTTGCCTATTGACATATCTCGTTTTATGTTAGAAAAACACAATCACACAGAAAGTGAATAAAATAAATGCTAGAATGAACTCATATTACTCACTAATAAGAAAGTTTCAGTACAAAAGTAAGTCACAATCTACGCAAGCCCAAGGATTTTATATGAGAAATAAAAACATCATTGGCTATAGGTTTGGTAAGAGGGTCAGCTACCATCTATTTAATAGATATGTGCTTAAGTACAACTTTCTTCCTTGATATAATGTCTCTAACAAAGTGATATCTCAACTGTATATGTTTGGTCTTCCCATGATACTTGGGCTCCTTGACATAGTTAAGAGCTGACGTACTATCACAGTAGACAAGGGCAACTTCTTTGGATGTCATCACAATTCCAGTATGTCGAAGGAATCTCCTCAACCAAACAACCTCTTGAACCGTAGCCGAGCATGCCATATACTCTGCTTCCATGGTCGAAAGGGATATACAAGTATGCTTCTTGCTACACCACGAAATAGCCCCGCCATTCAGCAAGAAAGCATATCCAGAGGTTGATTTGCGCTCATCAATGTCTTCAGCCCAGTCAGCATCGTTATAGCCAACTAACCACAAATCCGATCCTTGGTAACACAGCATGTAGTTACTCGCTCCTCTTAGATATCTTAATATCCTCTTGACTGCTTTTTAGTGCTCTATGCCTGGGTTTGATTGGTACCGACTAACCAAACCCACTGCATAACAAATATCCGGCCTAGTACACATCATAGCGTACATAAGACTACCCACAACACTGGAGTATGGAACTCTTTCCATCTTGGTTTTCTCCTCTAGAGTCTTAGGACCCATATCATGGCTCAAATACAAACCCTTCTCCACTGGAGTATCAATTGGTTTGCAGTTGTGCATCTGGTATCTCGTCAAGACATTGTCAATATAGGTCTCTTGAAACCCAGTAATCTCTTTTGCCTATTTCTGACAATATTTACACCAAGCACATAGCTTGCTTCACCCATGTCCTTCATATCAAATACGGAGGACAACCATTTCTTAATGGTTTCCAATAGCTCCTTGCTATTGCTAGCCATAAGTATGTCATCTACGTACAGTGTCAGATTGACATAATTACCATCAGATCTCTTGGTGTAAACATAGTGGTCTTCCTCAAGCATGAAAAAACCATTTTCCATCATAGCTTGGTGGAAGCGCACATTCCATTGTCTAGATGCTTGCTTTAAGCCATATATGGACTTCTTAAGCTTGCACACTTTGCGCTCAAGTCCATTAGCTTCAAAGTCTTGAGGTTGATCCATATAGATCTCTTCCTCAAGTTCTCCATTGAGAAAAGCAATTTTTACATCCATCTGATAAAGCTCCAAGTCCAACTGAGCAACAATGGCTAGTATGAGGCGGATTGAGGCAAACCTAACCACACGGGAAAAGGTTTCCTTATAATCAACGCCCTCTCGTTGGGTGTAGCCCTTAGCCACTAAACGGGCCTTGAATCTCTCAATAGATCCATCCACCTTTCTTTTGATCTTGAGAACCCACTTGTTCCTAATTGCCTTTCAGCCCGGGGGCAAGTTAACCAAGTCCCAGACATGATTAACTTTCATCGACTCCAACTCTTCCTCTATTGCTTTCAACCATTCCTTTGAGCTTGACCCCACAAGAGCTTCTTGCACGCTATTTGGTTCACGCTCATCGAATGAAGTCATCTCATAGTTGATCTCTTCAAGAGTTACCATGTAGGCTTCATCCTCTATGTCGAAACGTCGACGAGGGACTAGCACGCGCCCACTACGGCGCAAGTGCATGTCAGATTGCTCACCCTCTGAGTAGCTATCACATCTGCACTCCCACTCCCACTAGGATCTTCTGGATGAACCCCAGGTTCATTATCTAGAATCTGAATCCTTTGAGTGACAAGACCACTATCTTGTATTTCAAAGAATTCCGATGATTCTTTGTTAACTCCTGAAAGAAATGGAAAATAATTCTCCAAGAATGTTGCATCCCTAGACTCAAGTTCCATTCTTCTCTCATTCTCATCTAGTCCAATGAAGACATGGCCCTTTGAGGGTTCAGAATATCTTACAAAAATACACTTTCTTCCTCTGGGTCCAAGCTTTCCATATTGGTGAGAAGTAAAGTGAACACATGCTGCACATCCCCATGCGCACAAGTAACTCAAATCTGGCTTCCTTCCGGTCCACAACTCATATGGTGTGGAAGGAACCGATTTGGTTGGAACTCTGTTGAGGATATAGGCCACAGTCAGCAAAGCATCTCCCCAATAAGAGATGGGTAGATTTTCCTGCGCCATCATGAATCTCACGATGTCTAGCAATGTTCTATTCCTCCTCTCAGCAACCCCATTTTGCTGTGGAGTCCCTGGAATAGTAAGTTGTCTAGATATCCCCTTTTCATCACATAACCCTTTGAACATATCAGAGAGATACTCTCTACCTCTATCCGTTCTAAGAGTTTTAATCTTTTTATCTAGCTGATTCTCAACTAAGCTCATGAATTTCTTAAAACATTCTAGAGCTTCTGACTTATGAGAAATTAGATAAATGTGACCATTCTGTGTATAATCATCTATGAATGTGATGAAATAAGCCTGTCCTTTTCTAGTATGCACATTCATGGGTCCACACACATCTGTATGGATAAGTTCTAACGGAAGAGAGGCTCTTAAAGCTTTTTTAAATGGTTTTCTAGTTGCTTTTCCTGCTAGACATGACTCACAGGTTGGCAAATCAAATAGTGAACATTGGCTTAAGAGACCTTCTCTTGCCAACCTGTTCATCCTATCTAAGCCAATATGTCCTAGTCTAGCATGCCACAAATTAGAATCAACACACACAGTATTTTGGCAAACAAAAGCATTTCTAGGATTAGATAATTATCAATTGTATCCAATACAATAAAACCATTATGAAGAAAACCATAACCATAAACTGTATCACCTAGATACAAAACCAAATAATTGTTTTCAAATACAACTCTAAAACCATGTCTCAAAAGATAAATAACAGGAACAAGATTCCGCCGAATGTCTGGAGCATACAGCACATCATGGAGTAACAACGTCCGGCCACCTTGCAAAACTAATCCGCATGTGCCTATGCCATGAACCTCCACACTTGAGCTGTTCCCCATCGTTATTCTCCTGCTTCCTCTTGAAATACGACGGTAATCCACGGAGCTCAAGCGTTCCCTTGTTATGTGTTCTGTCGCACTTAAATCAACAATCCACCAAGGATTTAGTTCAACAAGCATAGTAGAACTTGTTACATAACAAGATGAGGTATAACACACAATACATACCTCCTGCTCAATGCAATCACGAGCAAAATGACCAAGCTTCCGGGACTTGAAGCAAATCAAAGGTGATTTCTTTTTGCCAGCTTTAGTCCCCCTTGAATGCTTGGGGCCACTCTTGTTTTTGTTCCCACCCTGGTTACTTTGCTTGGACCGCTGAAGTTGAGCTTTCTCTCTTTTGCGCTTGAAGCCTGCACCCTTACTAGTGCTAGCTTCAGCAGCAAGTACTTCAGTTTGAGGGGCATCGGCCAACATCCGATCCTCCTCTAGCTCAAGGTGCTTGGCAGCTTGATCAAAAGTCTTGACACCATCAACATGAGTCAAGATGATCCTCATATGCTCCCAAGTCTTCGGCAGTGACCTGATGACTGCAGAGATTTGCTCCTCATCAGTCTTTTTGGCGCCCACATGTGCTCAACTCACTAATCATGTTAGACATGGTTATATGCTGCCTCATGGTGTGACCCTGGCGCATTTTATAACCGTCAAAGGTGAGTCCGAGCTGGCGGCCTCTTGTGGTGGAAGTCCCTCCGTACTGGAACTTCACAGCCTCCCAAAAAGACTTTGCAGTCCTATGCTTCTCAAATCGAAGCATTAGGTCATCCCTCATGGAGCTCAGGATTGTAATCCTAGCTACCCTGTCTTTCCTCTTCCAAGCATTATATAACTCAAAGTCCCTGCGATCTTTGTGCGGTGGTACCTTCCTCGGTTCATGGTCCGGTTTATGGTTTCCAAGCATATCCCGCACTTCCGGGAGATATTGCACCTTTCGGTGCCAGAGGTCATAGTTTCTCTGATTCAGCTTATCTCCTTTAGTGAGGTTAGCAACTATGCTCTTTGTAACAACCATTTATTCTAGAGACATTACATACAAGGATGAGTTCAACTATTCTAGCATAAAACACAACACAAGCAACAACAAATCACACTAGCATAGTCAACCTATGGGATAAGCGTTTAAACCAAAAGAGATGTTAACAAACGTTCAATCAAATTCTCATGCAAACCCACATAGACTTATACACTAGTTTCATTCTGTGCAAGAAACATGATTAATAGACCCATAATTAAAAACAGTTTTAATAAAATAAAACATGCAATCATGTTAATGCTATGAGGTCGTTCACACAAGAACACTTCTCATAGGTTTCCTATTAAACCTCGGATTCTCGGTGGGTTTCCATAAACCCTTGATCCTCCCATTGGATCCATACAATGAAAATAAACAATGAGGAGGAACCAAGAATCGTGGGAGCCATGGCTCTGATGCCAATGTTTGGTAATAACTCCATATATCTCAATTCGATTAATTGATGGGAAAGATCCTTACCAGGATTCGCTTTCCTAAATTATGGAGTATCTGCAGTGGAAGTAAATTGGATCCACGTCCTCGTTCCTCCACCAAAGCTCCACCAGGGTGATTCCACAATCACTAGGAAAGGGAACAAGTTCCACAACCTAAATGCCGTGTGGAAAGGATGGAAGAATGATCTAAAGCAGGGAACTCCTTTCTTGTGTTTCTAGGAGAGAGGGAGAGAGAGAGATGAGAGCCGCCGTTTCTAGAAAACTTATGTAATGCAATCACTTACTATCTCGTGAGGTGGTTACCAAAATATATAACCCTATTTTGTAACCGCCCTAATAGTGAGTTTCCAATATTGCCCTTGGGCATATAATTAAATTAATAATTATAAAATCCCAACAGAGCGGGACAAATCTGGAGGATTAAGTCATGCAAATTAGCTTCACAATCACAATCAAATAAGTACCAAGTTTTTTCTCTTTGTGCATTTGACTTTTTTCCATGGCTACCTCTTATTTTAGTACTCCTCTTGATGGAGGAAAATCAAACTCCAATGAAGGGAGTAACCGGCTGATATCACTTTTGTTGAATGGCCAAAATTATATGCCTTGGTCTAGAGCGATTCTTATTGCCCTTCGTGGGCGCTCTAAGCAAGGCCATATTGATGGCACCACCAAAGTTCTAGCCATAACCGACCCCAAGTATGCTGACTAGTCAGCTACTACTATCAAGTTATGTCACGCCCTCCCAGCCGGTACCCTATCTGGCATACCCGAGAGTGTGATCCACAGCCCGAAGATCAGGTATCGAGTGATCAACCTCCCACATAAACAATAACATAATCATGAACAATCATAACATGAGTGCGGAAGATAAATCATAGATCCAATAATGAAAGAATGAATCATAAACGAATCGGAATAATAGACATAATCAGAGTATCAAACAGATAAGTAAAGTGAAGCAAAAATCCCACTTTACATCCAGCGGAAAAGTAGCTCTAAAGAATAAACTAGATAAAAGCTAATCCCAGTAGCAAGTACATTGGGTAACTAAATTATTCTCCACTTTGTAGACGACATCCTTGTAGGTGTAGATCTCATAAATAGCACAAGGACGCTTCCACTCAATGGTCGGACTAAGCATCGTACGGAGCATAACCACCCGTGGGATCTTCAGAGTAATTGTGGTAACCGCAATCACCTTCCTGGAGATATGTCTCTTCGCCTTGCGCTTCCTCATAGGAACCGTCATAGTACTCTCGCACTACTGCGGGATAGTCTAACAACATTGTACAATAAAGGAATGAGTTTCAAAGAAACTCGGCTAAAGCGATTAAAATCCATAATAACACAAATGGCGGGATTCCGGAACAATCATAAATGCAATATGATATGAGACAAACAATGAATGAATGAATCTAACTCTATGTATGCTTTGGTCTCTATTGGCAGACATGCTTTAAGTCGTAGCACCGTACTTCTTTAGGAAAGTCCACTCACATCCTCAACCATTTAAGATATCTTGGATTCTCTCACGGATCATTTCACCGGTCTTGAGCAGCCGATTGGTAATGGGTCCTTCATCCCTCGGGACAAACCTTGGCGGGGGGTTAAGTCAACACACTCTCTCACAACCATTTGGTATAAGTACTTGGCGCATGTCGGGGTAAAACCTAGCCAAATGCAAGTCTTCTACTTGGTTACATCAAGTCAGATCCAGATACTTCCATTCCTCGTCCACGACGATCCTTTCCGGTATCCTTCACACTAGAGTCCTCATAGTCCACTCGGACTACGGACTCACCAACCCTATTGATCATCCACATATGGTAAACGGGAAGCTCTCACGTCCTCTCACGGGTTGGTTACCGGTCTTAAGCGCCCGTGAGCCCAAGTCTAACCATATGCAACCCTACCAATAAATGGCCCCCACAATGTGATTCCTGTCCTCTCACGGGTTGGTTACCGGTCTTGAGCGCCCATGAATCCCCATTGCTACCACGGGTCGTTCGGTCTCAATACCCCTCCGATTAGGGTCCGACATAACAGGACATCCTAGCCAAACACTACTAGACAATCCTATATATGTCATCCAACGGTTTAGGAAGGTGTCCGGAGGGCATCTCCGGAAACATCCCATAATATTCCCGTAGTAGTCCAAGGACAGAAGTGTCAAAAGGACACCTCTCCTTTCCAAACCATACGTAAGCATACACATGCATCAATTCATATCATCACATATATGGTAACTCCATATATGGAAAGAAATCAATATTTACAATCACTTGTATAACATTGGTAAGTAAATCATACATGAATCAATTCAATATGAATAAGTAATGCTACTGTAATCAAAGTTATGCAACAGTAGTATATCATTGTAAGAATCTAATTTAGGAAACATATTAATGATATTCAAATATAGAAACTAGATTCATGCTATCTATGTAATTAAGGAAATAACCATCCTTACCTTTTATAACTCGCAAAGAATCCTAAGAAATCAAGTAAGATCTTGGCAAACTTGAGAAGAAGGTCCTAAACAAGTATATACAACATATTAGGAAAGATCCCTAGCAGAATATATATCAAAATATCGAAAGCAGACCAATTCTGGAGTTGCTTTGTACTCATTGGTCGAGTGGATTGGTCGAGTGGTCCATCGACCAATCAGTCGACCAATGCGAGACGATAGCTTATAAAATCGGAGTTTTAAGATATGAAATCCGAATTTGGTGGTTCAAAAGGGTACTAATCAAGGGGTAGACTATATCAGTAGTATTCTAACATAAAGGGGACCTCAAAACACTAATCAAATCAAGGTATCAAGATCCAAATTAGGAAACAAAAAGTTACCATAAATAAATCAAACATGGATCTTGATGAATTTTGAAATAGAAAACAAGGACAAGAACTATAGGAGGATGGATCATTGCTTTCGGTAATGAAAACATGAAAACATACATAGGTCTTCATGGAATAAGGCTTAGAAGCATAAATCTAAATAAGGAAATAAAACCTACCATATATGTAACTATCATGCATCATGAAGAACACATAGTAAGGTAGAAGAGAACAACTAGAATTCTATGGATTATGGATCATGGAAAGAAAACACAACCATTAACCACTAACATGATCAATGAAAGAAGATCCAAAGAGATCAGAATTCAGATTAGAAGATTAACGAGAGATTAAATCATGGTTTGATCATGAATCCTTCAAAAGCTTGCAATGATCATGGTTAAGATCATTGTTCTAGCCTTAAATCCTTAGGATGATCATGAGAACATGTTCGGGAGATGTTTGCAACAGAGAATGCAGCATCTCTTCTACTGTCTCAACTCAAAAAGGAAAGAAAAACAAAGATGGAGGAGAAGAAGAGAGAGTAGACATACCTTTTGATGCAAAAAGAAGAGTTCCGACGAAGATCCGCCAAGAAAACTCCAAGGATGCAAGAGAGATGACTTGCGAGAGGTCTTTGGTTCGTTCAGAGGGTTTGGAGGCAGCAAATACGAAGTGGACTCGAGGTTAGACTTAAATAGAGCAAGAATCAACCTAATTGCCAAAGACAGCACCCATTGGTCGAGTGGATTGGTCGACGGCCCGATCGACCAATCGGTCGACCAATGCTTGGCAGACAAGGCCAAAACGAGGGGAATTGAAGGTCCGAGATCAAATCCAATCCTAAAGGGGTTTTGCACACAAGTCAAGTGACTTACCTAGTAGGTAGAAATGCCTTCAAACCAAGATAGAGAGCACTCCAAGTCCATCAACTAATTAGATCTTCATCAGGATTCTGTTTCCATAAATAGAACCTCATCATCAACCTTCATGGATTCAAAGCCGGACACCAAGTCCTCTCTTTGGGGTGGCCCAAAGCTGACTTCTTACTTTACTTCGGGTCATCGGACCTACAAATAACAAGGTTTCCGGGTCAAGGTTAGGGCTGGGTTTCACATTCTCCCCCCTTAAAGAAATTTCGTCCCCGAAATTGAAAGCGTACTGTGCTTCCAAAGAGGTAAGGAAACTTCTCCTTCATGTCTTCTTCCTTCTCCCAAGAAGCTTCTTCAGGGGTATGGTTCTTCCACCGAATCTTCACCAAAGGAATGGCGCGATTCCGCAGCTGCTTGTCCTTCCTATCCGGGATTTCGGCCGGTTCTTCATCATAGGTCAAATCAGCACTAAGTCCTTCGGGTGCTTGCTGCAAAATGTGTTCCGGATTCTCTATGTATTTTCGGAGCATCGAAATATGGAACACATTGTGCACACCAGCAAGAGACGGAGGTAATGCTAATCGATACGCAACAGGTCCAACCTTTTCCAAAATCTCGAAAGGTCCAATGTAACGAGGGCTAAGCTTTCCCTTAACATTGAATCTCATCACACCCTTCATTGGTGAGACCTTCGAAAGACTTTCTCTCCAACTTGAAATTCCAAATCGGTCCTTCTCTTATCGGCATAAGATTTTCTGTCTCGATCAGGCGGACTTAATCCTTTCTCTTATCATATCTACCATAGCACTTGTAGCTTCAATCATCTCGGGACCTAAGACTTTTCTTTCACTGTCTCGATCCAGTACAAAGGTGTCCTACAAGTACTACCATACAAAGCCTTGAATGGAGCCATGCCTATTGTTGCTTGATAACTGTTGTTATAGGCAAACTCAACCAAAGCTAGGTGTTCATCCCAATTACCACCCATATCCATCACACAAGATCCGAGCATGTCTTCCAATGTCTGAATTGTCCGCTCGGAGTTGTCCATCGGCTTGTGGATGATGAGCTGTACTCAAGTTCAATTGGGTTCCCAAGGCCTTCTGCAAACTATTCCAAAACCTTGAGGTGAACCTAGGATCACGATCCGAGACAATACTCAATGGCACACCATGCGGACGAACCACATTATCCACATAAAGCCTGGCTAGCTTATCCGAGTATGAGTGATCTTCATAGGAATGAAATGGGCTGATTTGGTCAACCTATCAACAATCACCCACACAGTGTCATTGCCTTTACTTGTCCGAGGCAAGCTAGTCACAAAGTCCATGGAGATATCTTCCCACTTCCAACTAGGAATAGGAAGGGGTTGAAGTAATCCAGGATGGAGGTTGTCGAACGGCTTTCACACGCTGGCAAGTCTCACACTTGGCAACAAAATCATCAACATCCGCCTTTAGACCAATCCACCAAAAATGTTCCTTCAAGTCCTTGTACATCTTGGTGCTTCCCGGTGTGTCTGATAAAGACCGACTGGTGTGCTTCCTTCAATATTTCTTTCTTAACTTCTTCGTTTGCAGGCACACACGGTCTTCCTCTAAACATCAAAGCACCATCCATGGATATACCAAAGTCGGGGTCCGACTCGGGATTCGAAGAAATCTTCTCAACTTTGGTCAAAAACTCTTGATCGGAACTCTGCTGAGCAACAATCTTATCTCTAAGACCAGATCTTGCCGTCATGGGAGAAAGAATAAAATCAGAATTCTCGGGGACGATTTCCAAATCAAAACTCTCAATAGAAGACCACAATGGTAAACTCAAAGCATTCAAATCCAAAGTCTTCTTCGGTTCTTCCTACTAAGAGCATCAGCAACAACATTTGCTTTCCCAGGGATGATCTTTGAATATCACAATCATAATCGGAGACGAGTTCCAACCATCTCCTTTGTCTCATGTTCAACTCCTTTTGGGTAAAGAAATATTTCAAACTCTTATGATCCGTGAAAATGGCAATCTTCTCACCGTAAAGATAATGTCTCCAAATCTTCAAAGCAAAGACAACGGCGGCAAGTTCTAGATCGTGAGTGGGGTAATTCCGCTCATAATCCTTCAATTGCCGAGAAGCATAGGCTACGACCTTGCCATGTTGCATCAGTACACAACCCAAACCAATCTTTGACGCATCGGTATAAAGCTGTCATACCACCGGAACTATCGGGTATAGTCAAAACCGGGGCACTTGTCAATCTATCTTTCAACTCTTGGAAATTCTTCTCACGGGCGTCGGACCAAACAAACTTCTCTTCTTTCCTGGTCAACTTAGTCATAGGAGCAGCCAACCGAGAAAAGTTCTCAATAAACCTTCGGTAGTAACCCGCCAATCCAAGAAAACTTCTTATTTCCGTTCTCGACTTCGGTCTCTCCCAATCAGCCACGACTTGGACCTTTTCGGGATCGACACGAATACCTTCGGCTGAAACTACATGACCAAGGAAAACCACTCTCTTAAGCCGAGGAAATCACACTTGCTAAACTTAGCAAACAACTTCTTTTCCCGCAACCTTTGCAAAGTGAAACTTAGATGACTCGCATGCTCTTCTTCGCTCTTCGAATAGATCAAGATGTCATCAATGAAAACAATCACAAACTTATCAAGCACATCATGAAATACTCGGTTCATGAGGTCCATGAACACCGCAGAGCATTGGTCAATCCGAAGGGCATGACTCTAAACTTCGTAGTGACCATACCGCGTTCGGAAAGCTGTCTTGAAGATATCACTAGACTTCACTTTCAATTGGTGATATCCGGACCTTAAGTCAATCTTCGAGAACACAACTGCACCCTTCAACTGATCGAAGAGATCATCGATTACGGGCAGCGGATATCTATTCTTGATAGTCAACTTATTCAACTCACGGTAGTCGATGCACAAGCGCATACTACCGTCTTTCTTCTTGACGAACAAGACCGGAGCTCCCCAAGGTGAAACTCCCTTCTCTTCCTTAACTTTTCCCACCTAGTGTGTCACCTTGGTTTCCAAATCAGAAGCAAGATATCCAAGAACATCATCAACAACTTGCTTCCACTCTTTACTTAAAATCATCAAAAATCCACTTGACCAAATGATTTGAAAACTTAAATCATGCTTAAATATATCCATATAGTCATCAAACAATATTCCATAAGGCAAAAATCACATTTTCCAAAAATTCAACAGCAAATGAGGTCACTTGTGACCATTGGTCGAGTGGTTGGTCGAGTGACCCGATCGACCAATGAGTCGACCAATGAAGACGAGAATGCGAAAATTCGCATTATAAGCCTCATTTCCACATTCCAACCTCATTCTAACTTCTTCCAAAAGTGAGAGAGCTCTAGGGAAAATATCCAAGAGTTCCCACAAGTGTTCTTGAGGTGATTTAGTGCTTCAACAACAACACCACAACACACCATCTTCATAAACAAGGTAAATCTCTCATTCTTTCTTCCATTTTCATCTTCTCATGCTTGCATTTCAATAAAACCATGCTTTACTTGTATCCAATGCTAGAAATCATGCTTAGGAATGCTTAGAAACATATTCCCTAGGTTTTAAACACAATGACATGCATAGACAACAAGTTTTAACACATTTGGTGCTCATCTCGTAAAGTTTTATACCGAAATCGATATCTTTAGAAAAATTTCGTTTTCTCTCAAACCGCTTGAAATTTTCGCACGAGATCAAATGCTACATGCTCAAGATGACATTGTAGATAGGTCCATACAATTTGATTTAACCAATTTCAACTTTTCAAAAATCCAATTTTGACCTAAATTGCAAAATCCCCAAATTGCCTTCTTGCTGAATTTTTCGCTTTAATCCATGTTTTCGATCGATTTTCATCAAAACAACATCATAGACATGAAATTCCAAGTATTGTGCACATGCTAGTATGTTCAAATCAAATTTCCCCCAAATTTGAAATTTTCCGAAAAATTCCGAAAATACCCTTTTGGCTCAAATCTTGAAATAGCAATAATTGGAAATGTCTCTTGTCTCTTCCACGGATACATCATGCGAGGGGAGGACGAGGAGGAGGTAGAGGTCGAGGTCGCATCGTAGGTGCTCTTAGGGGCAGAGGTCAGGTTCCTTTCGAGCCTAGAGAGGAGGTTAGGAGACCGGACCTATTTGACACACCTCAGGCCGAGTTTCTGTACGAGGCCTACTTCAGCTATTGTAACATCGAGATGGGGCGTCTACTTCACTTACGCCAGCTCAGAGCCTTTAGGATCCGGCGGAGGTTCGACACTTTACGGTGGACTCACCTCTTCACCGAGGATTTGCCGGTATACCGGGAGCTAGTGAGGTTGTTCTTCGGCAACCTTACTTACACGGAGAGGAGGCTCGGGGCCGGGGACATCCACTCGGACTTGTCCTCGGGAGCGGGGTCCTTCGGACTCGGATTCGCTTCTCTACCCGGACACCGGCCGAGATCTTGCAGGTCCCTTACTATCCACGGCGGTGTGTGTGGATACCTGCGAGAGCAGATCTGGACAGCCATCGATGCCGTACGAGCTTCGCGAGATATGCTCTACGCTATGGGATAGCCGCCGATGCTTCACACCGTGGACTAGCGGACGGATGACGGGTTCTGCACGTATTATCGGTCGCATAGTCGGCCGAAACATCATGCCGAAAGCCGGACATCACCATCGGGTCACGGTGATGGAGGCCTTGGTCATTTACCGCATCTACATGGGCTTCGAGATCGATCTCTCCTACATCATTCAGCGGGTCATCTTTGGACTTAGTTCTGCGGCCTAGCATGCGGAACCTTTGCTATGGGAGGCTTCGACTTTGATCTTCGAGGCATTTCGGGGTGAGTTTCGAGGATACTCCGATGGACACTAGATCACGGGGATACCCCATTGGGACTCGGACCATTCGACGGATGAGACTACATCGGTTAGAGAGATCTCCTGGTCCGGAGGGTGAGGATGATGATGAATCGGAGGATGAGGATCGGGGATCAGAGGATGGAGGAGAGGATATCGGTCCGATAGTGATGATCGGGCCGGAGATGATACGAGATATGCGCGAGGCTGAGCCTGTGCATCACGAGTTTCCTTCATCACACTTCGAGGCGGGCGGCCCTTCACATGCGGTTCCGGAGACTTCGGATCTTGGTGCACAGATGAGATCGATGACTTCCATGCTAGAGAGGATGGAGGTCGGACGGGAGCAGATGTACGAGAGGATGGAGTCTCGACGGAGACGAGGATAGAGCATCGGGTGACTCGGCTAGCGAGAGGAGTTCGGAGCATATAGAGATCAGAGTAGATCACCTAGATAGACTGTACCTTAGGATTTTCCATTTATGCATTTCAGATGTAATCATTGTAAAAACTTTTGAAATTAATGAAGTTCATTTTGTTTCTCTTTAATTATTGTATGTTATGCACTTTTCTTTTCCTTGCATTAGTGACATTTGTTCAAGTATAATTATGGTATGTTATTCGAAATGTTACGTTATGCCTCAAAGTTCAAGTTTCTAATTCGGTGTTCTATTATTCACTTCTAAGAGTAGAAGAGTCATTTCGGATTAATGACTCGGGAATGTTCAGTTGTTGTCTTTTGTGGTTAGGATCTCCTCGAACCTTGGGCTCACGATACCAATCATCACGCCCTCCCGGCCGGTACCCTATCTGGCATACCCGAGAGTGTGATCCACAGCCCGAAGATCAGGTATCGAGTGATCAACCTCCCACATAAACAATAACATAATCATGAACAATCATAACATGAGTGCGGAAGATAAATCATAGATCCAATAATGAAAGAATGAATCATAAACGAATCGGAATAATAGACATAATCAGAGTATCAAACAGATAAGTGAAGTGAAGCAAAAATCCCACTTTACATCCAGCGGAAAAGTAGCTCTAAAGAATAAACTAGATAAAAGCTAATCCCAGTAGCAAGTACATTGGGTAACTAAATTATTCTCCACTTTGTAGACGACATCCTTGTAGGTGTAGATCTCATAAATAGCACAAGGACACTTCCACTCAATGGTCGGACTAAGCATCGTACGGAGCATAACCACCCGTGGGATCTTCCGAGTAATTGTGGTAACCGCAATCACCTTCCTGGAGATATGTCTCTTCGCCTTGCGCTTCCTCATAGGAACCGTCATAGTACTCAAGTACTGCAGGATAGTCTAACAACATTGTACAATAAAGGAATGAGTTTCAAAGAAACTCGGTAAGGCGATTAAAATCCATAATAACACAAATGGCGGGATTCCGGAACAATCATAAA
The DNA here is from genome assembly GCF_041222555.1 of Hakea prostrata. Classification (NCBI taxonomy): domain Eukaryota; kingdom Viridiplantae; phylum Streptophyta; class Magnoliopsida; order Proteales; family Proteaceae; genus Hakea; species Hakea prostrata. The sequence continues at coordinate 28,139,329 of NC_142604.1, forward strand.
TGCAATATGATATGAGACAAACAATGAATGAATGAATCTAACTCTATGTATGCTTTGGTCTCTATTGGCGGACATGCTTTAAGTCGTAGCACCGTACTTCTTTAGGAAAGTCCACTCACATCCTCAACCATTTAAGATATCTTGGATTCTCTCACGGATCATTTCACCGGTCTTGAGCAGCCGATTGGTAATGGGTCCTTCATCCCTCGGGACAAACCTTGGCGGGGGGTTAAGTCAACACACTCTCTCACAACCATTTGGTATAAGTCTTGGCGCATGTCGGGGTAAAACCCTAGCCAAATGCAAGTCTTCTACTTGGTTACATCAAGTCGGATCCAGATACTTCCATTCCTCGTCCCGACGATCCTTTCCGGTATCCTTCACACTAGAGTCCTCCATAGTCCTCGGACTACGGACTCACCAACCCTATTGATCATCCACATATGGTAAACGGGAAGCTCTCACGTCCTCTCACGGGTTGGTTACCGGTCTTAAGCGCCCGTGAGCCCAAGTCTAACCATATGCAACCCTACCAATAAATGGCCCCCACAATGTGATTCCTGTCCTCTCACGGGTTGGTTACCGGTCTTGAGCGCCCATGAATCCCCATTGCTACCACGGGTCGTTCGGTCTCAATACCCCTCCGATTAGGGTCGACATAACAGGACATCCTAGCCAAACACTACTAGACAATCCTATATATGTCATCCAACGGTTTAGGAAGGTGTCCAGAGGGCATCTCCGGAAACATCCCATAATATTCCCGTAGTAGTCCAAGGACAGAAGTGTCAAAAGGACACCTCTCCTTTCCAAACCATACGTAAGCATACACATGCATCAATTCATATCATCACATATATGGTAACTCCATATATGGAAAGAAATCAATATTTACAATCACTTGTATAACATTGGTAAGTAAATCATACATGAATCAATTCAATATGAATAAGTAATGCTACTGTAATCAAAGTTATGCAACAGTAGTATATCATTGTAAGAATCTAATTTAGGAAACATATTAATGATATTCAAATATAGAAACTAGATTCATGCTATCTATGTAATTAAGGAAATAACCATCCTTACCTTTTATAACTCGCAAAGAATCCTAAGAAATCAAGTAAGATCTTGGCAAACTTGAGAAGAAGGTCCTAAACAAGTATATACAACATATTAGGAAAGATCCCTAGCGGAATATATATCAAAATATCCGAAACAGGACCAATTGCGGAGTTGCTTTGTACTCATTGGTCGAGTGGATTGGTCGAGTGGTCGATCGACCAATCAGTCGACCAATGCGAGACGGTAGCTTATAAAATCAGAGTTTTAAGATATGAAATCCGAATTTGGTGGTTCAAAAGGGTACTAATCAAGGGGTAGACTATATCAGTAGTATTCTAACATAAAGGGGACCTCAAAACACTAATCAAATCAAGGTATCAAGATCCAAATTAGGAAACAAAAAGTTACCATAAATAAATCAAACATGGATCTTGATGAATTTTGAAATAGAAAACAAGGACAAGAACTATAGGAGGATGGATCATTGCTTTCGGTAATGAAAACATGAAAACATACATAGGTCTTCATGGAATAAGGCTTAGAAGCATAAATCTAAATAAGGAAATAAAACCTACCATATATGTAACTATCATGCATCATGAAGAACACATAGTAAGGTAGAAGAGAACAACTAGAATTCTATGGATTATGGATCATGGAAAGAAAACACAACCATTAACCACTAACATGATCAATGAAAGAAGATCCAAAGAGATCAGAATTCAGATTAGAAGATTAACAGAGATTAAATCATGGTTTGATCATGAATCCTTCAAAAGCTTGCAATGATCATGGTTAAGATCATTGTTCTAGCCTTAAATCCTTAGGATGATCATGAGAACATGTTCGAGAGATGTTTGCAACAGAGAATGCAGCATCTCTTCTACTGTCTCAACTCAAAAAGGAAAGAAAAACAAAGATGGAGGAGAAGAAGAGAGAGTAGACATACCTTTTGATGCAAAAAGAAGAGTTCCGACGAAGATCCGCCAAGAAAACTCCAAGGATGCAAGAGAGATGACTTGCAGAGGTCTTTGGTTCGTTCCAGAGGGTTTGGAGGCAGCAAATACGAAGTGGACTCGAGGTTAGACTTAAATAGAGCAAGAATCAACCTAATTGCCAAAGACAAGACACCCATTGGTCGAGTGGATTGGTCGACTGCCCGATCGACCAATCAGTCGACCAATGCTGACAGCAAGGCCAAAACAGGGAATTGAAGGTCCAGATCAAATCCAATCCTAAAGGGGTTTTGCACACAAGTCAAGTGACTTACCTAGTAGGTAGAAATGCCTTCAAACCAAGATAGAGAGCACTCCAAGTCCATCAACTAATTAGATCTTCATCAGGATTCTGTTTCCATAAATAGAACCTCATCATCAACCTTCATGGATTCAAAGCCAGACACCAAGTCCTCTACTGGGGTGGCCCAAAGCTGACTTCTTACTTTACTTCGGGTCATCGGACCTACAAATAACAAGGTTTCCGGGTCAAGGTTAGGGCTGGGTTTCACAAGTTATGTCTTGGATTTTTAATTCCATGGATGCATCCATCTATAAGATTTTTGCATACTCATAGACTACAAAAGATCTAGGATTCATTGAAGACCATGTATGGTAATGAAGATAGTTCCTCGAGAATTTTTGAGTTACAACAAGACATTAGCCAATGTTCTCAAGCTAATAATCAATCATTTTCTGATCATATTGGAACATTGAAAAATAAGTGGGATGAATTAAGACAATATCATCATATTTCTGAAATTGTTGAGTCCTATATTCAGCGTGAAGAACAAGATAGGATCTTCCAACTTTTGGCAAGTGGCTGACCTGAGTATGAGGATCTCAAACGTCAACTTCTCATGAGCAGCCCTCTTCCCTCATTTTCCACTGTTTGTGCCACCATACAGAGGGAAGAAACTCGTCGTCGTTCCATGAATCCTGACTCTAAACCCACAGGAGAATTAATTGAAGTTGTTGCCAACAATGCCCAAGCTAATCGATCATTTGTAGGAAAAGCAAAAGGAAAAAATCATTGTGACAAGGATGGTCACTCTAAGGAGCGTTGTTGGGCATTGCACCCTCACTTGCAACCCAACAAGGACGCTGCTAATGCTAGGACTGCAACAGTTCCCAATCAAGACATTGTGTCTGATTTCCAGGCATCTCTTAGCCAAATTGCATCACAACTTCAATAGTTAATGCAAATAGTAACAAGCAGCCTTCCTCCACTAAAGCAACATGGCTTATTCTAGTAATGCCTTTGCCCTTACAACTACTACTACTACAAATTATTTTATTGTTGATTCAGGAGCAAGTGATCATATGTGTTGCTCTTTACTTGGCTTGTTTAGATTTTGTCCAGTTCATGAAAATTCATATTCACCAAGTATTGTTGCCAATGGAACTCAAGTTCCTGAAGGGGCAAGGAACAATTATATTATTTTCATCTCCCTGTGATGTTTATTTATTCTTGCTTTATCTTCGAATTTGTTGTCTGCAAACTCACTAAAGATTTGAATTGTAATGTTGCTTTCTCCAATAAGAAGGTGGTATTCAGGACAACATTATAGGGAAGATGAATGGTGAAGGGCGATTCCACCGTGGACTCTACATTCTTAATACTTTAAGTACGGCACTGGTGGCAAGAAGAAATAAAGAACTTCTCAAACATGGCATTGGCGAATAGGGCATCCCTCTGACAAAGTTTTAAAATCTTTGAGTTCTAACTTCTAAGTTTATTCTTGGTTCTAGTAGTTGTGAAATTTCTCGTTATTCCGAACAGCACAGACTACCTTTTTCAAAAGATTTAAGATGTCAACTGAATTGTTTGGATTTGATGCATATGGGGTGGCACATGAGGCATCTTAGGGTCCCGGACTCGGGATGGCCTGAAATTCGTCACGTTGATTCAAAATGAGCCTGTGAAAAGGACACACGACTTTGCAATGATGAATGTCGTTTTTTCGCTTTTCGGGATCGTTTTGAGGGCGTTTTACTGTTTTTAGTGGCATTTTCGTTTTAGGGTTTTTTGGCACTATAAAACCGTGTTTTGTGCGTCTTTTGGATAGCAGTTGAATATTGTTGTTTCTGAAGAAACTTTTCAGAGAGAGAGTCTTTTCTATCCAATCTTATGTTTGGCCTTGTTCTTTGTCGTTTCAGCATTAGGATTGGTCCATTCTGATGTGTCAGGCCCTGCACCTATTGACTCTAAAGATTGTTTTAGATATGTCACGTTTAATGATGATAAATCCCGTTCTACTTGGTTATATCTGCTAACATAAAAAAAAAGGTGTTGAAAATGTTTCAGGTATTTTGCAATATGATTGAAAACCAATTTTGGACCTCTCTTGAAGTTCTACGTACAAATAATGGCTCCGAGTATACCTCTCTTAAAGTTCTACGTACAAACAATGGCACCGAATATACCTACCAATCATCCCTTTCAAGAGTTTCTCCAAAGTTGTGGTATCTTGCACCAATTATCTTGTGTTGGCACTCCACAAAAAATGGAGTGGCCGAACAAAAAAATCGTCACTTGCTTGAAGTGACCTGCTCTCTCTTGTTTCATGGTCACTTTACCCTAACGATACTGGTCGGATGCGGTGTATACCAGTTGCTATCTAATTAATCGTCTTCCTAGTAAGGTGCCGAAATATAAATCCCCTAAGGAGATTCTTCTTGGTCGTCCCATAATTCTTTCACATCTACGTGTATTTGGAAGTGCGTGTTTTGTTCACTTACAAGATAGTAAAAAACTTGACCCTTACGCACAGAAATGTTTGTTCTTGGGATACTCAGCATTTAAAAAAGGATACAAGTGTTTTGATCCTATCAACAATAAATTGTTTATTTCTCATGATGTTACTTTATTGAATATCAAACATTTTTTTCTTCTAGGGATCAAATTCAGGGGGAGTTCACTGCTGATGATGATGGTGATTATAGTGGTTTCAATATTGAATTTTCCCCCATCGAAAATCACGAGAACAAAAGTGATGAGCCCAACATGGAACATCCTATTGCCACTAATGTCCCTAACATTACTTGAAGAGGTTGTTCCTAATGAGGAAGACGTTATGTTAAACCATGCACCACCTCCTAATGAGCCTAATGAGGAGGATGTTGCAGCAAACCAAGCACCTGTTCGGAGGTCCACTCGTATAGTACAGCGTCCCATTCAGTTTCAAGATTACATCACATATTGCTCACAAAAATATCCAATTCAAACACACATCTGTTATGAGAATGTATCACTTGGGCTTTACGATTTCCTATCTTCCATGCATGGAACAAAATTCAACCGAAATTTTTGAAATTTCGGTCGAAATGTTTGCAAAATTACAAATCGAAACAAAATGCACAAGCAGGAACACGAAATGTATCATATCGTGTCGTTTCATATCGCACCAAAACGACACAAGCCATGCTATAAAAATCATGATTTTCAATCGTTATACCGACCTATCGTCAATACCGACGATATCGAGCGATATTGCCTCGTAGATTTAGACCCTACTTTGAACTTTTTTTTATTTCTCTTGCTTTCATCCCTCTTTTTTTTCACCTGATTTCTACAACTCCATTTCATTCAAACACTAGATTTGCTCCTTCATTTGTGGATTTTTTTCAAATCTTGCGAGGTGAGTAACCAACTTCCTCATTTTTTTAATTTTGTTTTGTTTGTGCCTTAAAATCTTCTTGGATTGCTTCCAAATTTAAGTATGTTTACTTTAGAGTGTTAATATATGAATTTGTAGTGTCAAAATTAATCTTTTATACTTCCTACTATTTTTTTTTTCTGTTATTAAAAATTATTTTGTAAATTATGTATATTGCTAAAAATGTATATGTATAGTAGATGTATAAGCTTCAAATTAATGTATGTGAGAGTTGTTGTGATGGTGTTGAATCAATTTTTTTATGTTAATTATCTATTTTTACTGTATTTAATATATATTTAAATAATTAAAAAAATATTTAAATATTAAAAAAGAACTAATTAATTTCTGTTTTAAATTTAAAAATAGGAGAGTATTAGTGGAAGCATGTATGCAAATTTTGGAGCATGTTATGCAGCTTTTAAGATAGTGTGTATTTTATATATTTTTAAATTATTTATATATTTAAAAATACTTATATTTTTTTATATTTAAAAATATGAGGTTATTATTAGAAGTATGTATGTAATTTTTGGAACATATTGTGGAGCTTTTCAAGATACTTAGTGTGTATATCTTGTATCAGACACTATCTTTCAAAGATGTCAAACATAGCTTGGCAACACGGGAGGTCACTAACAACTGATTGGAGGAAGAGCGAGTGTAATTATTGCAAGAAACAAATAGGAGGAGGTGGGGCCACTAGACTGAAGGTGCATCTAGCTAATGGAAACAAGGATGTAGTAAGGTGCCCTTAGAGGTCAAGAAGGCAATGGCCTTATATATTAGTGGGAGAAAGCAAAAGAGGAAAGAGAAGAGAACACAGAGGGAGGAGTTCGAGGATGCATGCCTAGATGACCTTCCAGATCCCGAGGATTATGGTCTAGATGAGCCAGGAGAGTATAGATGTGACCCTGACCTAGAGGTCGAACAGATTAACAGGACGATGATGAGCAACAGAGGGTTGATGACATGAGAAGGCAACAGAGGTCTCTAGGCTGTGGGTCCTCTAGAGAGCCAGTAGGTATGAGAGGCGCAGGCAGCTCCCAAGTCCTTATGAGGAGGAGTCAAAGTGTGAGGCAAGAGGTTCCTATCCCACAGGCCCCAACAAGAGGTCGAGCTTCATCAGCACATCCTACAAATCCGGATATGGAGATTCTTCGCAAAGATCCGGCCCCATTTAGGAGGCCTGAGCAAAAGTAGAGAAAGTTGAAGCACTTATGGGGGAGTGCGAAGGAAAAAGTGGGGATGGCTTTCTCCAAATGGGCTTATTACCATAGTATGCTAGCATATACAACCCAAGGCCCTACTATAGGGATATGATGAGGAAATAGGCAGGGCTGGGAGTGGTGTACAGGGAACCACTCCATATGAGATATATAATTTATATTTGCTTAAGCATAAAGAGGAGTTAAATAAGTATATTAATGGATTAAAGCTCATGTGGGCTCATTATGGAGTGACTATGATAGATGATGGTTGGACTGGTCCCACTAGACAGTCCATCATCAATTTCACATTGAATTGTGATGGGAGGACAGTATTCCTTAAGTCAATAGATGCATCCGGTGATAAAAAGGATGCAAAATACATTTATAAATTATTAAAGCAAGTGGTGAAGGAGGTTGGAGTGGAGAATGTGATCCAAATTGTGACTGATAATGGCTCCAACTACAAAAAAAGTTGGGTTGAAGATGCAAGGGAACTTTAGGTATCAAAACATATAATACTAATTTTCATTTTTAAATACATATATTTACATTACATGTACACTTTATGACTTTGTATTGATGCCTTGATGGATGGAAAGATATAGGCTCTTTTGGACTCTGTGTGCTGCTCATTGCATTGACTTAATGCTGAAGGACATCGAAAAGGTCAAGCTTGTGAAAAAGACCGTGGAGCAAGCCCTACAAGTTAGCACCTTCATCTATAACCACACATGCATTAAAGATGATGAGGGACAAGTGTCAAGGTGACTTAGTGAGGTCAGGCATAACTAGATTTGCTACCAATTAGATAGCACTGCAGAGCTTTAAGAGTAGAAAGACTGGCCTTTGGAGCATGTTTGCATCAGAGCAGTGGTTTACCTGGGACGGTTCTTCATCCGTAGGAGAAAGGAGCGCACAGTTGACCATACTCGATGAGACTTTCTGGCATATATGAGGATAGTGGTGAAGATGCTTGAGCTTATGATGCATATGTTGAGGATGCTAGATCAACAGAGAAGACCTATTTTACCACACATATGGGCTGCAATAGAGAGGATGAAATAGCAAGTTGCTCAGGTCTAACCACACAGCAACAAGAAAGTCCTCAAAATCATCCAAGTTAAATGGAAGTCTATGCTGCAACATCCACTGCATAAGGCTAGTGAGTTGTTAAGTCTAGTATTCAATTTAATTTTCATTATGTTATCACACTATTAAGTATTAACTTTATGACATACTTTTTCTTACATAGCGTACTATTTAAATCCCAAGTACCATTACAAGGACAATCTTGGGATGAGGCAAGATTTGATGGATGTCATCCAAACTGTATTGGAGAAGTTGGAACCGGATCCATCTAAACAAGCAATCCTCTATGGAGGTGAGATAGTGGTTTGATATTCACAAATCATAGTTTATACTAAGTTATTAACCTAGTAACTAGTTATTGGTTTTTTACTTTATATATTAGATAGAGGCATTTAGGGATGCCATTGGGAGCTTTGGTCGTTCCGTGGCAGTATCCGGGCCAGAATCCGTCCTTGGGGGTAATTTCATTCATTATATATTTAATTATTATATTCTATCTTTAACTTAGTTATTTAAGTATTGAAATGACTTGGAGTCTATGTTTATTGCAGTTGAATGGTGGTTGCAATTTGGACATGACTCACCCCACTTGAGTACGATTGCAAGCAAAGTGCTCTCCCATACATGTTATGCCACTGGTTGTGAGTGAAATTGGAGAAACTTCAACCTCATTCACTCAAAGAGGCGCAACCGATTAGGTGTGAAGCGTCTAGAGGACCTTGTCTACATACACTATAATATGAGACAGAGGGATGACCATATTAAACAGGGGATGGACAGAGAGAGTAACATTATCGAGTTGGCCAACATATTTGAGATGGATGATGATGATAACCCAGTAGTTGACTGGATCAGGGATAGTGGAGAGCCATTTCTGGATGAGGAGGGAGGTCATCCCAAGAGCAGATTGCCAGAGGATATAGAGGCTGATGTGAAGGACTTCATGGCTCAGGAGGGGAATGCATATGCAGCGCCAGGCCGTCCCTTCATGCAACACCCTAGTGCATCCACCCAGAGTGAGGATTTAATTGCCTGGTCCAACACTGAGGATGATGTGACTCAGGCCTCCGGCGATGACGACAATAGCGATGATGATGACGATGATGATGATGATGGAGGGGATGAGGAGGGTGTTGGACCTCGTGATTAGGATTCAGTTGATCCTAGGGACAAACCACCACCACCACCAATACATTAGAGTCGGGGGGAAGGACGACCACCGAGATTCACAAGCAAGAGTCAGTTCACCCATGCGACACAGGATTGAGACCATACTAAAGCTGCATCTCTAAGCCAAAATGTTTCCTCTACATATTCGAAGAAGGGGAAGGGGAGACAACACGACTATAGCACAGAGAACACGCCATCATATAGGTCCTACTGTCCCGCTGATGCCGAGAGCTTGGTGGTATCTATGAGATCGGTGAACATAGATGATTCTAAAGACTCCACCTCCAGAGGATCCGGATGGCATAGGCTTGCAAAGTCCTCATATGATACTACTGTGGAGAGTATTGGTTTTACTAGGTCGACTTTTGGAGCTTATGGTTGTGGACCATAAGGTGTCCCTCCGGGCTATCAGACTCAAGGTCAGCCACTAGTGGACCCTTACGGTTATGGAGCTTATGGAGCTCATGGTGTCCCTCCCACTGTCACCTATCGGAGTTAGCCATTGGAACCTTATTGTCAGTATGAACCTTATGCTGACAACCAGGGTGCTCCTTCATTTGTTGAGCAGATCTTCCACTCTATACCACAGCGACCAACATCCGCAGTTATGCCAATTCCTTATTCGGAGATTTAGAACTTCCACCATCAGAAAATCTTAAGCATGTGGATGAGGCCACGTACAAAGTTGCATATGTCGACAACTATATGGGGCAAACATCATGGGACTTGTATTGTCATTTGTATGGGGTGTAGACGGAAGAGGGAGACATGGAATATAGCAGACTTGTAAATGGTAACATTCTCGTTTCTTCTCATATGTATTATATACTTGGATGTTACATTTTCAATGGTTTTTTTGGTAAACTAGTAGTTCTATAGTGTTTATTATGCTTGAAATAGGTAGTATGCAAGAATCCAAATCATTTTGAGCCCATATGAGGCCAATTGAAGTTCTAATTTTTAGAGAAAAAAAAAGGTCCAATTTTGACCGAAATTTCGATGTTTACCAAAATTTCAACCGAAACATCAAAATTTTGGCCTTTTGCAAGGTCAAAATTCCAATTTCGGTCAATTTTTCTTCCTTACTTCCGTTGACAACCATAATGAACCAGATACCTTCCTTGAAGCTCAAAGATCTATTGTATGGGTTCAAGCGATGAATGAAGAACTTGCAGCCCTTGACAAAAATCATACTTGGGTTATAGTTCCCTTGCCTAAAGGAAAGAAATCCGTTGGGTGTCAATGGGTTTACAAGGTAGAATACACGAATGATGGCTCTATCGAACGTCACCAAGCAAGATTGGTTGCCAAGGGTTACACTCAAACATACGATGAAGATTACAAAGAAACCTTTGCACCCGTTGTCAAGATGAACATAGTTAGAGTATTAATGGCCGTTGTAGTTAACTGCAACTGGCCGTTGTTTCAAATGGATGTCAAAAATGCATTCCTACAAGGAGATCTTGAAGAAGTGTTTATGGATCTACCTCCAAGACACTCTCTGGAACATAAAAGTAATCTTTTGTGCAAACTTAACAAAGCAATATATGGGTTCAAGCAGTCTCCATGTGCCGAGTATGGTAAGTTAGGTTCTGCTCTTGTAAGTTTTGGTTTCAAGAAATGTGATTCTGATCATTCATTATTCATAAGGAGAAATGACCAAGGTATTGTTGTCATACTTGTATACATTGATGGCATTGTCATTTCTAGTGACAACTTACAAGAAATAGAAGCCCTCAAATGTCATTTGAATAAAAATTGGACATCAAAGACTTGGGTATACTACAATATTTTTTGGGAATTGAAATAGCCCACTCTAGTAATGGCCTGTTTATGTGTCAAAGAAAATATACAATTGACTTGCTAGAAGAAACAGGAAAGTTGGACATGTCACCTGCTGAGTCTCCAATGGACAACAACAACAAATTTGTTGGCAATGTGATTCCTTTACAAGATATTGGCAGATTTCAAAGGTTAAGAGATATTGGCAGATTTCAAAGGTTAGTTGGGAAACTAATCTATTTGACCATTACAAGACCTGATATGACCTATATAGTGAGTTATGTGATTAGATTCATGCATGCTCCAACAGAAGGACATATGGCTCTTGTAGATCGAATTCTCCACTATTTGAAGTCTTGTCCTGGACGTAGTATTTGGATGAAGAAGAATAACCATACAAATATTATTGGTTATTGTGATGCAAATTGGGTAGGAAGCCCTGAAGATAGGTAGTCAACAACAGGTTTTTGTACATTTTTAAGAGGAACCTGGTCACCTAGATAAGCAAAAAGCAAACAGTTGTACCCAGATAAAGCGCGGAAGTAAGAATACAGGGCTATGGCTTCAACAAGTGAATTAATATGGCTTAAATTGTGTTCTATGACAATCAAGCAGCAATCCACATTGCCTCTAATCTTGTGTTCCATGAAAGAATAAAGCACATCGAGGTGGATTGTCACTTTGTTCGAGAGAAGGTTCAAGATCAAACTATTGAAACTCCCTATGTCCATTGTGACAATCAGTTTGCAGACATTTTTACTAAAGCACTACCTAAGGGAGTATTTCAAAGCCTGGTGTTTAGGTTGACCTCAGACATTGTCTTCGTTCCAACCTTGAGGGGGAGTATTGGCAAACAATCAGCATGTAAGAATGGAAAGCCAACCCAGCCAAATTCAGTCAAAAAATCCAGAGGAGATTTGGTAGAATCCTTTGGAAATAGTAGTGAATCATATTGTACCAATTTGGTACTCTGAAACGATTGTATTCACCATTATTTAAGGAGAACAAATCTCCCCAAAGTGGCAAAGAAAAAACACTGAGGATTTATCATCGTGGATGTAGGTCTTTCAATGGCCGAACCACGTTAAACTCTTGTGTCTCTTTTTTATCTGTTTGATCTAGTTTCTTTGAGATTGCTCCAATTCAATAGCAGCAGTTCCAAGGTTGGTGAAGTTGATGACTACCTCAATACTTATTAGATGAGCTGAAAGCAAACTTACTTGTGGCATAGGATTGAATGCCCTCAATGACTAATAACAACCACAGGATGTCCAATTTACAGTGGTAGGTCAAGGGTTTTTTTATGGCTTGAACGCTATCGGTTTTCGAAGCTGTCTAAGCAACCCAATGAGAAGCTCAGCCGCAGGTATTATGGCCCATTTTCAGTGCTGAAGTGTGTTGGACAGGTTGCTTACAGACTCCAACTACCTCCCACCTCGCTAATCTGTTCCATGTTTCGCAGCTGAAGAGGGTCATGGGAGCCAAGTTCTTCCACAGCACCTACCCGTTTGCCTAGCCAACAATCTGGACTTCATTTGGAACCTGAGGAGCTGCTGAATTTTCAATACTCTCCGGCCGAACACTCGATAAGTGCCACTAAAACGGAAATCACTGCCATCATGTGAAAATACTTGGGAACACTTCAAAGAAGTGAAACCCTTTTCCAGCATTCCACCCTGAGGACAAGGTGAAACTCAAAGGAGAGGTATTGTTAGGCCCCTAGTCGCTTGACTCTACACCAGGAAGAACTGAAACAGGGGCAATCGAGTTAATGTTCAGTCAGTTATGGAATCAGTTAGGAGTTGGCTATTGGTGAGTGTTTTGTTGTCAGAAGGGGGGATGAGAGGGGTTACCGAAGAGTTGTACTGGGTTTGGGCAAGCAAACTTGCAGGAGAGTACTGGCCTCTCATAGCCAGGTTGGTGTTACTCAGTTTCTGTTCACTGAGTATTCTGTAGTTACTGTTATGTACTGCTGTGGACTGATCAAAGCCAATCCCAGAGACTTAATGTATGTGAACCATAAAAGAAAGTAAACATTGCTATAATCGAGTTCCTAACAGTGTTATCTTTAATTTGGTCAGGGAGAGTAACAAAATGCAGAAAAGAGGTGTTTTTGGTATTCTTTCTTAATGGGGAATAAGTTGGGAAAAAGGCGGCAGGTGGTCGATGAGATATATACAAGACCACAGGAATCGTATCAGCACAAGAATGTTGACCATAAGAAGCTGAGTAAACTCATCCTTGACTCCAAGTTGGCTCCATGCTACCCTGGGGACAAAAAGTGTGCCTCTGATCTTAAAGAATGTTTAATCTGTCCTTTAGTCAGTAAATTTATTTGTCTCTTTTTTCCAGTTCTTCATGCAGTTCGAGTCTATCCAGGATTTCACAAAAGACATATTACAGGCCTTTTATCGTATGCAGCTCAGACCTTGGTCTCTGCAGATCTCCATGGTGAGCAGAGGAGAAAAGAAGAGAAGAGAAGGGCTGTGTGGGTTTAAAAATGTAAATTTGAAAAATCAAAAGCCCTAGAGTATAAAATAAATAAAAAATTACCATTTACACATACATCCCAGTACTTCCATTCACAACCATTAGATCCTTATCTTATATGTCGGAATGGCGTGGGTGGCAGCCTGGCTACTGCAAAAAAAAAAAAAAAATTTAAAAATCCTCCAGCCACCAAATCTATGGAAACCCAAAAATTACACAACAAAATGGAAATTAAACAAATAAATGAGGATGAGAAACAATGGTACTGTCTCAAGCCATATATTGTCTATTGTATTTGAGTTCATTCACCATCTAATAAAATGGTTGAACAAGCTCAAAGTTTTATGGGAAGAGGGATGGGCAAACTGCTGGCTTTCCTGGAACTAGCTGGTTGTCCAACGGAGAGGTGGGATGGGAAAGGCAGCAGAATCATTTCCATAGGGGTGTGCTGTGCCCGGCTTTCACCCACTTATATGACCATCAAAAAGAGTTCACCTTGACAGCATGGCATGAGATGGCATTTGACCATTTTGCACCATTCCAAGAGATTCTATTATCAATTCTTGCTTTTTGGGTAGCTGCTTAGTTAATGATTGATTAAGATATGGACATTTTCAACTTAAACAGATGCTTGGCTTTCTAATGTTCTTAGAACCTGTATAGTTTTCTATTTCTCAGTTATAAACAATAGCTTTCTTTCTTATAAGCAATATAGTGATTATAAGTTTTTTCAGATGCATTCAAGATCGATTTGTGGTTGTCAATAGAATAATTTAGAAAATATCAATAAGAAGTATGAATAAATAAAGAAAAACTCCCAAATTAGACAGCTAAAGGTTCTACATAAATCCATGTGAAGATTACTCAATCTCAAACTCCATTTTAATCTAAAAACTCCTGATTGCGCACAATCACAGAGCCAAAAAAATCTTACCTAGAGGTAGACTTTGGGTGAAAGGCTTTGAAGGAACTTTCAGGTTATTCTCTTCAGCTTCTTCCCATGCTCCAATAATGCATCCTAAAACAATTATAACGAATTCAAAGTGAGTCAAACTAAAATCCAAGTTATCCCCCTTTTCCGGTGAAGCGATTGATTTGTACATAGCAAAATCAAAGAAGGGACAGAGAGAGAGCACAAATAAGACCTCTAATCATAGATTGATTGAAGTGCTTTCAAGGAATAACAGGTTCTTCCGAAGCTGGTTCACTTCATGGACTCTTCACTGAAGCTCCTTCAGCTCAATAGGTTGTTGCCAAAGCTCTTCTCAAAGTAGTGTACGGGGCTTCCCCCATCTGCAGGGTCTAGTGAGTGTCATGATGTACCCATTACCCCTGCTTTTCACAGAGAGGCTGTTTCCAGAAATGGGCCACATTCTCAACTGCATTCGAAGGCTCAAGAACAAAACCAGCTACCATAACTTGTATTTATCATATCCTTAAGTGCTTTCTAGGCCTGGAATGCTTTCTGAGAATGCATACCAAATGCAGCCTCCAAGTAGCAGTTCCTGAATTGGGGATCTAACATAACTGTTCTGGACATATCATGTCCATGTTAAGGTTATAATAAATGATAAGACTCAGTAACTACCAAAAGATCTAATAATGAAAAGAAAAAGGCTTGGACGTAATAACAAAATCCACAGAAAATGTTGCTTTCAAGTTTCAACAATGAAATATCAATTGTTTATACACACGTATGAACACCAGAATCTATACACCTGATACCCTGTGAATGTATAAATCTATTAGAATCTTACAGTCTAACCAAAACCAATGCGACCAAAATATACTAAGTAATATCGATCCCCATTGACAATTTCTCAGGGTAAAAGTCCAACCCCTCTCAGCTATCAGTTTCCCCTACAGCTTGATATTTATCCTTGTAGAGTATGTTACACTATAATACTACAGACATGGCCTTCAGTATAAAGAAGCATTATCAGATCTTCTAAGTCCTCTAGTAATTGACGCCTTTTATACCGACTTCAATCTGCAATCACCAATTGAAGGCTCATCAGAGATTGATCCTCCTCCTCTTTTGGCCTCCGACCTCAGATTCTCCAACAAAAGTCCCAGCTAATTGAACCTTTGTATCACCATGCAATTCTGGAGCACATTGAGCTTGAAAAATGTCTGGTTCTTTGCTATTTTCAGTATCCTCTGCTACGAATGGATGCTTCAAAAGCATAGCAGCTGTCCATCTGAACTTGCTACTCCGCACAAAACACCTCTTCAAGAAATCTTTCCCTGCTTCAGACATCTTACTCGGGATCTGGGGCAATTCCTTGCTGGAGCCTATCATTGAAAGAAGCTCATCAACATCCATGATGGACTCACAATTCCAGGCAGGTTTCCCACTGATCATCTCAGCCACAACACACCCAAGAGCCCATATATCAGAAGGGGCTTCCTTTTCCTTACGCACAACAGATTCAGGCGACATATAAAGAGGGTTTCCTCTCAAACTCAAGCCGCCTCCGTTTTCCCTTATCCTCCGTTCTCTGATGATATTCTTCGCGGAACCAAAATCAGCAATCTTCGCTACACAGTCATTATGACGTGTGTTTGAAGTAGAAGACGAGCAACGAACGAGCAAAATACTTAGGGGTTTGATATCGCGATGAACGTAACCACAATCATGAATGTAATGAACACCCTGAAGAATCGAGCGGGTATAACGTCTAGCCTCGGCTTCGGGTAATCCGCCATTAGAGTTCTCAATCCGAGAAGCTAGGGTACCTCCAGAAGCATATTCCAGAAAAATTTTATAGGTTAGCTGATCATTTACCTTAGTCAGCTCATCGCCGTAGCAGCGTAGAATGTGGGGGCATTCATGAAACCTGAATAGCATCTCCCTTTCCTTCTGAAGAGTTACGGAACGAGAGGCATCAGCCCATTTCACAGCCATTAATGCTGGTAGATACTTGCTGCGTTTCTGCTTAGCGAAGCTCCTACGTCTACCAATGGTCTTACCTCTCAACCACATTCCTCCTTGACTCTGTCGCATCATCTTGGAGTGCTCAGAGATCAGAACAAACAGCAAGAATTAGGGCTTCCTGGATCGAACGAACAGCTCTAAGGATTACTCCCGCCCTAAAGAAAGAATCAACGAACCTAGAGTGCTAAACTCTACTTATAAGTAGAAACGCAAGAGATAGCGAAGCGAGTCATCGAAATCGCGCTCGAATTTGAATGGGACTGTCGAGTCGTGGCATTTTAGGGCATGTTTGGTTGTATGAATCCAAGGTTTGATGAATCAGTTTTTGGAGCCATTTGGTTGGGCATGTTTGGTTGTATGAATCCAAGGTTTGATGAATCAGTTTTTGGAGCCGTTTGGTTGGAAAATATGGGGCTGTTCATGAATTCAGTCATTTTAAAATATAGGGTATAAACATGAATGAATTGAGTCTTGAGTTGTGGGTAAAATGAGTGGAATGAACCTGATATGGAGAAATTATGATCAGACCGGGTTCATACCTGGTTCGACCCTCGACCCCGGTCGAGACAGAGGGAACCGACTCGCTCCCGAGCGAACCGGATCCAAAAGATAGCTTGCTGAGGAAGAAAACTTATTCAGCTACAAGCATGCCCTAATCCTACTTATGGATTAGGTTAATTACCCTAATGATAGCAGACTCGAATTGACGGCTGCGACTAATCATTATCGAAGGGATAATCATCACATAACCTAAAGGTTATCTCAGGAGTCCTCTACTAGTCCAAACTAATAGAAGTCTATTGCTCAACGGATCTAACTCTTGAGATCCAACGACTACCCAAAGAAGGCTCAAGTGCATCCAACGAAGGAGATTCGAAGGTACACTCTATATAAACCTCACTGCCATACGAGGTGAGGGGATCGAAAACACACAATCTGAGACTCAGACTCAGATTCAGATACATACTGATAGACGTAAACTATCAGCGGCTTACGATCTAGATCACCTTTCCCAGTTCTTTATTCCTTAGCTCTGTGCTTCTAGCAGAGCCGTTTGTGATTAAGTTCATCAACTGACTTAGCATTCGGAGGTGGACTCCCGACCCCCGCGGTCGGGCCACATCTGACGCTTTCGTTTTGCAGGTCATCACGAGGAGATCTAAGGGCTGAGTAGATTTTGGACGCATCATTTGGCGCCGTCTGTGGGAAACGACTTGAAAAGCCATGGTGACTAGATCAGCAGCAGCCGCTGCACAGCGCGATTCCGGTGTTCAGATCCCTGGAGCGAATAATCTAGATATTCCCCAGGGAAGCCAAAATCCTATCGAGGTAGATGGTGGTCAGGGAGGACTTAATCCTCCTGATACATTCCAAGATCAATTGAATTAGGTAAAGATTCAACTTTTGGAGGTGAGCCAAGCACTCTGCATGCTCACCAGACGAGTGGTTTTACCACAAGAACCTAATCAACGCGATTCAGGGAGACGTGCGTTGCCACGTGATCAAAGATTGGCTGAAGACCGGAATATCGGTCAGAATTTTCGTGAAGGAGACCGAGGACCTAGGAGGATTGACGATCAACATAGGCGAGACGATCGATTCGACAGACCGCAAGAGAGTACAATTGATTCAAATACAAGGTTGGATACAGGGGTAAGAACTCACTCACCAACTGTCAGAAGAACCGTTCGTGATGATCGAGCAGTTCGCGACTAACGGAATGTTCGGGAAGGACGGGCTGTTTGTGATGATCGAATAGCACGGGATGATCGTGTTAATCGAGGTCGTGATCATATCGCTGAAGATCACCCGACCCAGATTGGTCAGGAATTGGCCAACATCAATGAGAAATTAGGGCAGTTGGCTAAGGGAAGGATAACTGAGGATATTTACTCAGTCATTCGGAAGACCCCCTTTGCCGAGCCAATTGCGGGATATCAGTTTCCCCATAACTTCCGTTTACCTACCTTTTCTACATTCGATGGCTCCGAAGATCCAACAGCTCACATTGGCTATTACCAACAGACCATGGCAGTTTCAGGTAATTCTGATGAAATTTTATGCAGGGTTTTTGGTTCATCTTTAATTGGAGCAGCGCAAAAGTGGTTTTCAAACCTCCCCTCTGGAAGGATCGTAAACTTTGATGAATTGGCGCGCAAATTCATAGGGCTATTCCAGAGTGGGATACAGGTCAAGAAAACGGAAGAAACCTTGTTTACTGTCAGACAAGGAAAAAGCGAATCGATCAGAGAGTTTCTGAAAAGATTCAACAAAGTAACGATGGAGATAGAAAATTTGGATGAGCAAGTAGCCATGCTCTATTCACGGGACTTACTAATCGGAAACTCCTGGAGTTATTACTACAGGATATGCCTGCGACTTATGCTGAGTTGGTACAGAGATGCCAGAAGCAGGCTGAAGTCATGGAGATTCTAGATGCGCGCCAAGGAGATAATAAAGTCTCCAATAAGGAACAGAAGGCTCTGAGCAGAAGCAGAAGCCAAAGAAAAATGTCCGTGATCGGGTTGGAAAATCTCAGGCTTGGCGCCAAAGGTCTCCCGGTAAAAGTGAGTACACTCCATTGAATGTTCCTCGGGCTGATATTTTAAATATCATCAAAAGAAAAAATATTTTGAAGTGGCCGCCTAAAATTCTTTTGAAACCCGGAGAGCAGCAGGATCGAGAAAAGTATTGCCGATTCCGCAAGGACTATGGTCATTATACAAATGACTGTCGTCATCTGAAAGCAGATATTGAGAGATTAATATCTCAGGGACACTTGTCCAATTTTGTTAGCAGAAGGAGGGAGGAGCCACGTGAGCCACGCTCGGCTGCTCCTAAAAGGGATCGTTCGGTTAGTTCAGAACGATCAAGGGAGGCTCCGAAGTCTAAGAAGGGCAAGGAGGTGATTGAAGCTACTCGGTCACCGATCCTTACCATCTTCGGGGGACCAGAGCCCGAATCACTCCGGAGTTTGAAAACAAAATCTAAATTTGTAGGAATCGGAGAGACGCAGAAGCGAAAAAAGCTGAATGGTGAGGATTCTATCACCTTTAGCGAGGAGGACGAAAGAGGTGTTTGTTTACCTCATGATGACGCCATAGTCATCAAGGTAGAGATTGCACGTTGGGAAGTGCATAGAGTTTTGGTTGATCACAGGGTCAGTCCTGACCTAATTTCTTATGAAGTGTATCAAAAATTGAAGGTGGATCAGGACTTGATGGAACCTTCATCCACACATCTATATGGTTTTACAGGGTCATCTGCGGTGGTGGAAGGATCTGTTCAGTTGGACTTATCTATTGGAAGTTTTCCTAAGGAAACAACCGTCCGAATCAATTTTTTGGTGGTTCGGGAACTGCCAGCTTACAATATTATCCTCGGGCGACCATCTTTATCCAAGATAGGTGCTATTGTTTCGACAAAACACCTGAAGATAAAATTCTCGACTGATATGGGAATTGGTCAAGTCTCCTCTGACCAGAGGATCTCTCGGCAATGTTACGTTGCCTATTTAAAAGACAAGGAGGGCCCAAGGAAGGTAACTGCCCTACCTATAGAAGTTCGAGATGATCGGGAAGAAGCAGAGATGCAAAGACCCTAACCAGTGGAGAAGCTGGAACAAATCCAGTCTGTGTACCGAGGATGAGAAAAAGATTACTTATATCGGGTCCGAACAATTTGGAGGAATTTAAAGATGAGTTGAAGTTATTTCTTCAAGAGAATAAAGACGTATTTGCATGGTCTGCTGAAGACATGCCAGGAATCGATTGGGCTGTCGCAGAGCACAAACTCTGGATAGATCCTAAGATGAAACTAGTGATACATAAAAGGAGAAATTTCTCCATTGAAAAGTATGAAGCCGTTCGTAGTGAAGTTGAAAAACTCAAGAATTCTGGTTTCGTAGAACCAATTGAATGCCCAACTTGGTTGGCCAACGTGGTAATGGTAAAAAAGGCGAATGGGAAGTGGAGGATGTGTACAGACTACACAGATCTTAACAAGGCTTGCCTTAAAGATTGCTATCCGTTGCCTCGGATTGACCTCTTGATAGATGCGATTGCAGGATATGAAACTCTAAGTTTCATGGATGCCTACTCAGGGTATAATCAGATCCTTATGAACAAGGAGGATGAGAAGTTTACAGCTTTCATGACTGATCGTGAAAGCTATTATTATAAGGTCATGCCTTTTGGCCTGAAAAATGCAAGAGCCACATATCAGAGGACCGTCAACAAGATTTTCAAAGATTTGATAGGGAAGAATGTTGAAGCTTATGTTGACGACATGCTTGTAAAGAGCTTTACAAAAGTAAATCATATTGCAGATTTGACTGAGGTATTCTCAGTACTGCGAAAGTATCAAATGAAGCTGAATCCAGAAAAGTGCGCCTTTGGAGTTTCCTCGGGCAAATTTTTGGGCTTCATGGTGTCACAGAGAGGAATTGAAGCTAATCCTGCCAAAATACAAGCTCTGGTTGATATGGAGGCTCCCAAAACTGTTCGCGATGTGCAGTGTTTAACAGGGAGAGTTCTTCGCTTTGAATCGATTCATCTCCAAGTCTGCGGAGAAAATGTTTGCCTTTCTTCAAGGCACTCAAAGATTTGAGGGGCAGCAAGGAAGCAAAATGGACCGAAGAGTGCCAGAAAGCTTTCGAGGAGTTAAAAGAAGCACTCGGACAACCACCGATCTTGTCCAGACCAGAGAAGGGGGAAATATTACAGCTATATCTAGCGACGTCCCTTTCAGCGGTCAATGCAGTACTTGTTCGTGAAAAAGATAAAAAACAGTGGCCGATTTACTATGTAAGCCACGTGTTGTTAGATGCGGAGAAAAGATATTCGCAGATTGAGAAGCAGGCTCTGGCTCTCATGATGGCCACTAGGAAGCAAAGGCCATACTTTCAGGCTCATCCAATTGAGGTATTTACAACTTTTCCTCTTAGTAAAGTTGTTAATAAACCTGATTTATCTGGAAGGATGGTGTCCTGGTCGGTCGAACTCAGCGAGTTCCAAGTGAGCTTTAAGCCCAGAACCGCAATCAAGGCTCAGGCGTTAGCCAATTTTGTAGTAGAAACTACTGCACCGGTGGAATCCACCATCGAGGATCCCATTATACCAACCACTTGGGAGGTATATGTGGACGGTTCGAGTAATCAAGATGGAGTAGGAGCTAGAATTCTATTAAAAAGTCCAGCAAGATTTATTATTCGATATGCTTTAAGATTTGCATTTGAAGCAAGTAATAACGAAGCAGAATATAAGGCTCTGATAGCTGGACTTCGGTTGTCAAAAGCATTGTCTATTGCAGATGTTACTATTTATAGTGACTCTCAACTTCTAGTCAACCAAGTCCAGGGGGAGTATGGTATTAAAGAACCACGCTTGCAGAAATATCAAGAGATAGTGCAGGCATTTCAAAAGCAATTTCGGAATTTGAAGATATCTCAGATTTCGAGGAATGAAAATTCAGTGGCAGATGAGCTATCCCGACTAGCCAATGCCAAAGAAAAGAATCTAGACCCTTCGGTTTATATTGAAGAGATAACTTTTCCAAGTTATCATGAGAAAGAAATTTCTTATATTGAAGCAGAGCGTTGCTGGATGGATCCGATAATCGAGTATCTGAGAGATGACAAATTACCTGAGGATCCGAAAGAGGCAAGGTTGATCAAGATACGATCAGCGAGATTTGTCATTCAGAATGGGAGACTATACAAAAGATCTTATTCTGGACCCCTTATGAGATGTATAGGCCCCGAAGGAGCAAAATCAGCTTTGGCTGAGGTTCATGAAGGAATTTGTGGAGCTCACATGGGTGGACGAGCCCTGGCCCACAAAATTCTAAGAGTTGGGTTATATTGGCCTAAGATCCAAGAGGCTGCTATGGAATATGTTCGTCGGTGTGGTAACTGTCAAATTCATGCTACAGTGTCGAAGCGCTCGGCTAAAACCATGACTTCAATTCTAGATCCCATTCCCTTTGCGATGTGGGGAATTGATATCATGGGCAAATTCACCAAGGAGTCAGGCTGACTGGAATATCTGATAGTAGCAATTGATTACTTCACGAAATGGGTTGAAGCCAGTGCACTGGCAGCAATTACTGAGAAAAAAGTGGAGAAATTTGTGCTTGAGTCAATCATATATCGCTTTGGGATTCCAAAGATTATCGTCACTAACCATGGTACTCAGTTCGACTGTCCGCAATTTGAGCAATTTTGTGGAACATATATGATCGAGCATCGTATGTCCTCAGTAGCATACCGCTAGAGCAATGGACAGGTAGAGGTTACTAACCGAACACTACTGGAAGGAATAAAGAGAAGACTCGAAGCTGACAAGGCTTCTTGGGTCGAAGAACTTCATAATATACTGTGGGCCTATAGAACTACAGTTTGAACACCCATAGGAGAAACTCCATTCAGGTTAGCATATGGATCCGAAGCATTGGCATTGGTGGAGATAATGGCGGGGACATTACGGGATCGAGAGTTCGAGGAAAAAGCAAATGAGCAAGGACTGCTTGATAGTCTTGATCTGTTGGACGAAGTTCGGGCAAAGGCAATAGCACGAACTCAACATTATCAAAGAAGGATAGCGTCTCATTATAATACTCGAGTGAAGAATCGTCGGTACTTAGCCGGAGATTTGGTGTTGAGAAACACCTTAGCTTCCGACCCGCGTCACCAAAGAAAATTGGACCCTTCCTGGGAAGGACCTTATATGGTTGTAAAACCAGTTGGTTCAGGAGCTTACAGGCTGAAGAACATCAACACCCAGAAAGAGTTGGATCGTTCGTGGAATGCCAGGCATCTCAAAAAGTTTTATCCTTGATGATGATTTCAATTTTGTTCGTGATGTAAACATTTTCAACTCAATCAATGCAATTTTTGGCTTTCAACAAATTATCTTTTGATTGGGGGGCATCATACACCACATTCAAGAACAAGATCCAACTATAAGGCATCGGATGAAAATCCGTGTGGGTCCTTCAACACTTATGGAATTTTTTCGGAATTTCTTAAGTCGAGGCATCGGATGAAAATCCGAGTGAGTTCCTTCTGCAAGGCGTCGGTTTGAAACCCGAGTAAGTTCCTTCAAGACTTATTGAATTTTCAAATTATCCTTAAGTAAAGGCATCGGTTTAAAACCCCAGTGAGTTCCTTCTTAGACTTATTGTATTTCTCCGGAAATCCTTAAGTAAAGGCATCGGTTTAAAACCCGAGTGAGTTCCTTCTCAGACTTATTGTATTTCTCCGGAAATCCTTAAGTAAAGGCATCGGTTTAAAACCCGAGTGAGTTCCTTCTCAGACTTATTGTATTTCTCCAGAAATCTTTAAGTAAAGGCATTGTTTCAAACAACTAAGACCTAATGCAACAGCGATTCAAGCGGCTAGCAAAGTTCAAGATGAAGTTAATTTCTTATTTCTTCAAAAGATCGAAAGAGGCCAGTATCAAAACAATTACAAGAGCTGGATACAATCTTCGGTCAAAAAAGAAAGTCATCATCGGTGATTATTAAGAAGTCATACAAGATCGGCACAACTTTGCTAGAACAAACATATGAGTCAACCATTGGTGTGGATTCAAGGAAAAGAAGAGGAGAAATGAGGATTACAAAAAATATCTCGGTATGCATAAGATCCTCCGCAATTTCATACTCTTTGTCCAGCTTGTCCAGGAGAAGTATGGTCCTCGACCAAACTTGCATTCAAGACGAGCTCGTCATAATTGACTCCTTCCAGGGGAGAATAAACAGGAGAATCTTCCAGATAATGCATAATATCTGGATCGGAAGGTGGAGGATCAATCTTATCTTTGGTCCAGTCTGGAGGAGGAATACCTAGGTCGGTAAATACTTCAGGATGGCAAACAACACTGTAGGGAGTCGTATCAAAATGAGGATCCTTCCTTAATATTGATTCCCATACGTCATTCTCACCATCCCGGTACGCCTGCAAGTTATAAGCATTCAACATATCAACAAAGGGCTTACTGTGTAAATATTTGAAGACGCAGGCTCTGCGAACATCAATTGGAAGGGATTCGGGCAAAGGAACGACAGCTTGCCTTTGGGGTAACTTTTCAAATCCTTTGGCTCCTGACTTTCCAACTGCTCGCTCCAGTTGCCGGATCTTCTCCTTGGCATCATCCAAGTCTGACTAAAGACGACCGATCATCGAATCTTTTCTCCTACAACCTCCCAAGCTAGTTTCCTAAGGCGAGCAATCTCAGCATCTTTAGCTTCAGAGATTTCCCGAAGCTTGGATGTCACATCCTCCCAGCCAAGTACCCTAACGGCATACCCGAGAGTGTGATCCACAGCCCCGAAGATCAAGTATCGAGGAAATCATCCTCCCACATATACAATAACATAATCATAAACAGGAAATAAATCAAGTTTCACGGCTGGGCAACGTGCTTCGAGCATAACCGTACAATCTCCACTTTATTAGAGTGCGGGAAGATACCAGATATCCAATGATATCAAAAAGGAGTGAAGTGAGGCGCAAACTCACTTCACCAAAAATAGCGGAACGTAGTATGAAAATCAAAAGGGATTACAACTGAAACAAATGTACTAAGAAATAAACTAAGATCAAGTGTCTTCAAGTTTATAGATAACGTCTTCATAAGTATGGACTTCATCAATCCAATGAATCCGTTCTAACTCTATGCAGTTCTCAAAAGTAGTGCGCAGCTTGATCCGCCGGGGAATCATCAAAGTAATCTTGATCGTTGCCAGCACTTTGCGTGTAATACGCTTCATTGGCTTGCTCTTCACTGTACTGCTCGTCATAATATTCTGTACCTGCAGGATAATCTAACAAAAAGAAATATACAACAGGAATGAGTTTCGAAGAAACTCAGTAAGGTAGTTAATCCATAACATCATAGATAACATGTGGCAAAACATAACATGATGCAATGCAGTATGAAACAAGTAATGTATGTATGCATCTAACTCTATGTATGCTGGTCTCTATGGCAGACATGCTTTAAGTCATAGCACTGTACTTCTTTGGGAAGGTCCGCTCACACCCTCAACCATATAAGATATCTTGGGTTCCCTCAACCATTTAAGGTATCTTGGGCAGCCGGTTGGTAATGGGTCCTGCATCCCTCAGGACAAATCATGGCAAGGGGTTAAGTCAACACACTCTCTCACAACCATTTGGCATAAGTACCAGCGCATGTCAGGGAAAAGCCTAGCCCAATGCAAGTCATCTAGTCATTTACATCAACTCAGGTCCAGATACTTCCATTCCTCGCCCCGGGCGATCCTTTCCGGTATCCTTTCCACTATAGTCCTAATAGTCCCAGACTACGGACTCATCAACCCTATTGGTTATCCACATATGGTAAACGGGAAGCTCTCATGTCCTCTCACGGGTTGGTTACCGGTCTTGAGCGCCCATGAGCCCAAGTCTAGCCATATGCAACCCACCAATAAATGGCCCCCACAATGTGATTCCCGTCCTCTCACGGGTTGGTTACTGGTCTTGAGCGCCCGTGAATCCCCATTCCTACCACGGGTCATTCGGTCTCAATACCCTTCCGAATCGGGTCTGATATAACAGGGGTGTATCCTAGCCAAACACTGCTAGACATCCCTAGGTATGACAATCATTGATTCGGGAAAGCGTCGATGGGCATCTTCGGAGAACATCCCATACTATTCCCTCCGATGTCCAAGGACAAAAGCGACAAAAGGACACTTCCCAATCCCAAACCAAACTTAAACAAACACATTCAGATCAGTCATGACATACACAACCAGCAGTTCATCATATTCAAGAGAATGTAAAAGCAAAAAAATCAGATTAGGCAATAATAAGTAATTCATATATCATGAATAATAAAAAGACAATATAAACAAGTGTTACTGTTCCCACAGTAGGAGATCAGAATTAAAGTACAACAACAGTAGGTAATCTCATAGTTTCATAAAGTAGAAACCAGAGAACAAGCAATCTATGTAGTTAAGGAATTAACTATCCTTACCTTCTAACTTGGATGGGATCTTAAAGAATCAAGTATGATCTTGACTAAACCTGAGAAGACAGTCCTAAACAAGTGCACACAACATGTTAGGAAAGATGCATAAAGGAAAAGATCATAAATCAATCGAAACAGACCAAGATTGAGGTTGCTGTACTCATTGGTCGATTGATTGGTCTGCTGGACCAGTCGACCAATGAGTCGACCAATGAGTCGACCAATGCAGACAGTGGCCTGCAAGAATCCGAATTCTGGGAATCCAGAGCCGAATTCGATGGTTCAAAAGGGTACAAATCAGAGGGGAATTATGATGGTAGTATTCTAGGGTATAGAGGATATCAAATCATAACTCAAAACAAGTTCTCAAGTTACAACCTAGAAATCATGAGGTTAACCTAATTAGGTTGAACATAGGTTAGGAGGGAAAAATAGAAAGATTAAAGATAATGAACTAGGATATGAAAGAATTCAGATCTAGTAAAGAAAACATAAGAATTGGGTTAACATGATCAACAAGGGGATTCCTGGGTTTGATCCAAGAAAATTAGGGTTTCACCCTTTTGGCTCCCTGGACAATAATTGTGAGATCTGGATGAACAAAGACAAATCAAAACAGGAAAAATATAGATGATTAAGTTTTAGGTTACCATAAGGTCACCCAAAAAGGATTTCCCTTTCACAAGGTAGGTTACCAAAAGTTCTCTAGACAATCACACAGGTTAGGGTTCAAAGGATTAGGGTTAGGTTCTCAAGAATTCAATAGGTAGGGTTTAAGAACATGATGATGATCATGAGTCTTAAAGAATATGGTGAGATCAGAGAATTGATGATTACAAGAATGCTTCATCATCTTTTTGATCTCAATGAAAAACAGAATAAAAGAAAGAAAATCAGAGATGGAAGAGAGAGTGAGTGAGATCATACCTTTGTCGTAGAAAGATGAAGAATTCTTCAAGTCTTTGTAAGAGATCACCAAAGAATGCAAGGGAATGGGTTAGATTAGGGTTCTAACTCGTTCCAGACGCTTAGGAGGCAGAGGAGGCGGAGTATTCCCGAGATTAGACTTAAATAGAAGAGACAAGATTCAAATTTCAAAAACAGAATCAATTGGTCGATTGGTCCAATCAACCAATGAGTCGACCAATCAAGACAACAACTTCAAAACAAGGAATTGAAGGCTCAGATCAAGTCCAAACATCAAGGGGTTTTGCACACCTCTAGAGTGACATACCTAGGAGTTATAAATGCCTTTGAATCAATACAGAGACCACTCCAAGACCATCAACTAATCCAATCTTCATCCGGGTGCAGTTCCCACCATTGGGACACTAGCATCAACACTCATGGATTCCAATCCAGCCATTAAGTCTTCAACAGAAATGGCCCAAAGATGACTTCTTGCCTTACTTCGAGTCACTGGACCTACAATTAACAGAGTTTCCTGATTAGGGTCAGGGCTGGGTTTCACACTGGAAACTTCATTGCTCAACCTATTGAGCCTAGAGGCTGCTTCCACTTGGTTGTGGAAGTTACCAGTAAGACTCCTGCAAACAACTTCCAAGTTAAAAAGGAGCAGAAGAGTAATATTCAGAATCAAAAGATAATGAAGAAAGACTTACATCACCAGTGACTTCATAAAGACTTCATCTGGAAGTTTGGAAAGCACTACGCTCTCAGAAGTCATTCGAGCAGCAGTGCACCATTCCAACGCTCTGTCAAACTCGTTTGACACTAAATCGAGAGAAGGATGAGCTAAATCAAGAGAAGGATGAGCTGCATCACTTGTCACTCGACGGCGCTTCCTGGTGGCAAAATCCTCCAACTCCAAAGGAGAGGAGGAGGAGGCTGCCAAACAAGCACTAAAATTGGAAATAGGAGCAGCACCTGCTGGGACCACACCTTCATCAGACGTCAACATAGTTGCCTCAGATGCCTGAAGAGTCTCCTTCGGGGGTGCACCAACCGTCTCTGCAGCAAGGGCGTCAGTAGCGCCATCAACAACGGAGTGATCAAGATCTTCCTGGGAAAGACGAGCGATCACTTCGGGCAAAAGAGGCGTAGGGGCGGCATCAATAGAAACTGTGGGAATCTGACTTGAAGATTCACCAACAGCAGTTGCCTTACGCTTGGAGGATTCACTAGCTGAAACCACCTCTCTGCCCCAACCACCGTCGACGAAACGATTTTCTTGCTAGACTTCGCTCTGATAAAGTTCGGGTTGATCTTGGGAGCCACTATATAAACAGAAAAGCTGTATCAGTACAGATATCCAACGACGACAAAAAAGAGGGAAAACCCTAGTTCTCTATCACTTATGAAAAACCCTAGTTCTCTATCACTTATGAAAAACCCGATTAACTAAACCCCAAGTACTACTACTGTGCAGTTTACTCAGGGGGGAAGTGGGGAAAGAGATGAGTAATAAAAAAACTCACTTGTTCAAAAGTTGATAGAGCTATTGTTGGAGTACGAGGAATATGGAAGCAAGCAGAAGGACGGAATGTTGCTTTAGCAAATCTAACTTGCAGATAGCAGGATAGATGGAGAGTACCCATGAAGGCTTTAAATAGCCTCAGGTATTAAGATGACGGTTGAAAGCTAAGGACAACCAATGGCCCAGATCTAAATGACGCTTCAAAATCCGCAGAAAGCAAGATCAAAGGTCGGAGGGACGCCACATGGAAACATGTGGAGGCGAGCACCCGATGCAGGGATACCTCCAATTGTCGCACCGCCATTGTAATAATGGATGTATTTCCGATTCATTGGAAACAGTGAATGGTATACCAAAGCAAGAAAACGTTTGGACTTCGCAGATACAAGAAGGGAAACGTGTGGACTTTGCAGTAAATGAAGTAGTGGGGAAGATTAATGCATCTTTCCAAAACGCATCTTCACAATATCTCTACAAGATTATTATTCGTCGAAGAATATGAAGTTAAATGATAAGTTTTATCATTTATATTTTGATATTCAAGACAAGATTTCAGCAGGAGACAGGGAAATGGAAAGGCCAACATGAAAAAGAAGTGTCTATTCATTAGCAAGGAGGTCAATCTTTACAAAAAAAAAAAGAGAAATAGCTCCCTAAGCCTCTTCTTCATTGTTGCCCGAGGGACCCTGGTCGGGAGGACTTTTCTCAGGATCTTGAGAAGAGTCTTCCTCAAGAATGACATTGTCAGAGTCCTCTTTAGCAACAGCTTGAGACTCGGCTTGTGATTTCTCCTCTGGAAGCGCCGGCTCGTCAGCCAGGTATGCCTCATATTGAGGGTCAGCTGGAAAAGGATCATTTTCTTCCCGAGCCCAGTCTGGGAGATCCATGCCTAATTTCCCGAAGACCTCTTTATGGCACACCTCACGAAAGGGAGCAGATCGAAGGAAGGGATTGATGCGAGAATTCGCTCCCAAACGTCATTACGCCCCCAAGCGATAAGCTTGGATGTTGTAGGCACCTAGCAGCTCGGAGAAAGGTACGCTGTTCAGGTATTTCCGAACACACTCCTTCCGAAGCTCTGGCTTGATATGCTCGGGCTTGCTAGGGACCGCCCACTTCAGATATTCTTCGTTCTCCATACATTTAATTTCAAGCCTGTCACCGAACAACGTGGCAGCTTCTTTTTGTTTCCTGGCCTCGCGCTCGGCAGTAGCAGCACGAGCCTTCGAAGCATCAAGGGCCTCCTTGAGGGAGATCACTTCTTCCTCATGCTTTCTCTGTAGCTCCTCAGCAGCTGCAGTCAGCCGGTCTATCTCAGAATTGGCCTTGGCCAAATTCTCTTCACATGTTTGCAGCAAGGAGCTGTTGCGGCCAACCCGGCTCAATGCTTCCATGTGTTGATAGAAGCTCAACACATCATTCCTGGGAAGGCGGAAAATATCAGAAGAAGTCATAAGAAATTATGAAAAAATAAGTAAGCAAGAAGACCGGTACCTTGTGGATTGACTAACAAGGGCAACGTCATCCAGGTTTTCAAATTCCTGGCGATCAGAAGGAACAAGACTGAGGGAGCTCCACTCTGCAGCTTTCTCAGGGTCCCGAGTCACCCTGTCGGTCAACCTCCTCACAATCTGTTGAAGTTTTGGATTTTTTATGGGAGGAAGCATCAATTGTATCATGCCTCCTTTTGGTTCGGGCGGAGGAGGAGACATTAAACCTCTCCACCATTGGCTTCTTCCCTTTACCCGAAGCATCAGCCACGGGCCTGATATTCCTGATACCCCTATAAGAGGGGTCGGGAGAGGGAACAGAAGCCTCTTAATCTACGGTCAAGGCTCTGGGTGATCGTTGCTCGGCTGTCGCAACGGCCCTAGCGGCCTTCACTCGCAGGTTCTCGGGGTTCATTCTTGGGGGCACTGCAAAGAAGAGCAAGAGTCAGAATTAAAGACATATCACTTCAGTAAAATTAAAGGATGATGGTTAGAAGCTCACAATGAGCCAAGCCCCAGTACTGAAGAATGGAGTTATACTCCACCTCAAGTCCATGTATCTCTTGATACCATGGAATGGATTTGATCTTCCTGACGGCCGCCTCGTCTTCTTTGGATAAGGGAAGGCCTCGGTTATTCTCGGAAGAAGAAGTACACCGCCTCCAGGCGGTTGGGAAGTTAAGATCCGATGGAGGCGCTCAACAGAAAAAGTATCGTTCGCGCCATCTTTTGTGGTTAGAAGGGCAAGTTCCTTTGGCAAGGATGCTGCCCTCCAATCAAGTTCGGCCTTATTGCGTTTGGACAGAAAAACCCATCCGGGAGGATGGGAGATAGAAAGAACATGAAAATGTACAAAGAGAGAAAGAGATGGCATAATGCCAAGTTCAAAACACAAACCCAAGAAGCCGACGATGAGACGCCAGCTATTGGGAAGGAGCATTCCGGGACAAATGTCCCAATGATTCAGAACTGCGGAAAACAAAGGATTAAAAAAGGGAAAGCGAACCCCGCTTTCCAGTGCATCTATGTACAGAGAAAATTCACCCGAAAGGGTTGAATCAACCCTCTCATCAGGATGGGGAGCCCTAACCTGATAAAAGGAAGGAAAATCAAAATCTTGGATGGCTGAAAGAAGGGTTTCCTCCTTGTAAATGGAGGGAACAGAGCCAGGTCCACCATCGGACCTGGAAGTTTGAGGCTGTCACGTCCTCCCAGCCGGTACCCTATCTAGCATACCCGAGAGTGTGATCCACAGCCCGAAGATCAGGTATCGAGTGATCAACCTCCCACATAAACAATAACATAATCATGAACAATCATAATAAAAGTGCGGAAGATAAACCATAGATCCAATAAAGAAAGAATGAATCATAAATGAATCAGAATGATAGATATAATCAGAGTGTCAAACAGATAAGTAAAGTGAGGCAAAAATCCCACTCTACAACCAGCGGAAAAGTAGCTCTAAAAGAATAAACTAGACAAAATCTAATCCCAGTAGCAAGTACATTGGGTAACTAAATTGTTCTCCACTTTATAGACAACATCCTTATAAGTGTAAATCTCATAAATGGCACAAGGACGCTTCCACTCAATGGTCGGACTAAGCATCGTACGGAGCATAACCACTCGCGGGATCTTCAGTGTAATTGTGGTAACCGCAATCACCTTCCTGGAGATATGCCTCTTCGCCTTGCGCTTCTTCATAAGGACCGTCATAGTACTCAGTACCTGCAGGATAGTCTAACAAGCATTGTACAATAAAGGAATGAGTTTCAAAGAAACTCGGTAAGGCGATTAAAATCCATAATAACATAAATGGCAGGATTCGAACAAACATAAATGCAATATGATATGAGACAAGCAATGAATGAATGAATCTAACTCTATGTATGCTGGTCTCTATTGGCGGACATGCTTTAAGTCATAGCACCGTACTTCTTTAGGAAAGTCCACTCACATCCTCAACCATTTAAGATATCTTGGATTCTCTCATGGATCATTTCACCTGTCTTGAGCAGCCGATTGGTAATGGGTCCTTCATCCCTCGGGACAAACCATGGCAGGGGTTAAGTCAACACACTCTCTCACAACCATTTGGTATAAGTACTGGCGCGCATGTCGGGGTAAAACCTAGCCAAATGCAAGTCTTCTACTTAGTTACATCAAGTCAGATCCAGATAGGTCCATTCCTCGTCCCTGACGATCCTTTCCGGTATCCTTCACACTAGAGTCCTCATAGTCCCTGACTACGGACTCATCAACCCTATTGGTTATCCACATATGGTAAACGGGAAGCTCTCACGTCCTCTCACGGGTTGGTTACCGGTCTTAAGCGCCCGTGAGCCCAAGTCTAACCATATGCAACCCTACCAATAAATGGCCCCCACAATGTGATTCCTGTCCTCTCACGGGTTGGTTACCGGTCTTGAGCGCCCATGAATCCCCATTGCTACCACGGGTCGTTCGGTCTCAATACCCCTCCGATTAGGGTCCGACATAACAGGACATCCTAGCCAAACACTACTAGACAATCCTAGATATGTCATCCAACAGTTTAGGAAGGTGTCCAGAGGGCATCTCCGGAAACATCCCATAATATTCCCGTAGTAGTCCAAGGACAGAAGTGTCAAAAGGACACCTCTCCTTTCCAAACCATACTTAAGCATACACATGCATCAATTCATATCATCACATATATGGTAACTTCATATATGGAAAGAAATCAATAACTACAATCAACTTGTATATAATTGGTAAGTAAATCATACATGAATCAATTTAAGCAATGCTACTGTAATCAAGGTTATGCAGCAGTAGTATATCGTTGTAAGAATCTAATTTAGGAAACATATCAACGATATTCAAATATAGAAACTAGATTCATGCTATCTATGTAATTAAGGAAATAACCATCCTTACCTTTTATAACTCGCAAAGGAATCCTAAGAAATCAAGTAAGATCTTGGCAAACTTGAGAAGAAGGTCCTAAACAAGTATATACAACATATTAGGAAAGATTCCTAACAGAAAAGATACCAAAACATCCAACACAGACCAATTCTGGAGTTGCTGTACTCATTGGTCGAGTGGATTGGTCGACTGGTCCAGTCGACCAATCAGTCGACCAATGCAGACAGTAGCCTAAAAAAAATAGAGTTTTAAGATATGAAATCCGAATTTGGTGGTTCAAAAGGGTACTAATCAAGGGGTAAACTACATCAGTAGTATTCTAACATATAGGGGACCTCAAAACACCAATCAAATCAAGACATCAAGATCCAAATTAGGAAACAAAAAGTTACCATAATTAGATCAACCATGGATCTTGATGAATTGGAAATAGAAATCAAAGACAAGAACAATAGGAGGATAGATCATTGCTTCAGGTAAAGGTATCATGAAAACATACTTAGATCTTCAAGGAAAAAGGCTTAGAAGCATAAATCTAAATAAGGAAATAAAACCTACCATATATGTAACTACCATGCTTCATGAAGAACACATAGTATGGTAGAAGAGAACAATTAGAGATTGATAGATCATGGATCATGGAAAGAAAACACAGTAATTAACTACTAACATGGTCAATATAGAAGATCCAAAGAGATCAGAATTCAAATCAGAAGTTTAACAAGATTAGATCGTGGTTTGATCATGATTCCTTCAAAAGCTTGCAATGATCATGGTTAAGATCATTGTTCTAGCCTCAAATCCTTAGGATGATCATGAGAACATGTTCAGAGATGTTTGCAACAGAGAATGCAGCATCTCTTCTACTGTCTCAACTCAAAAAGGAAAGAAAAACAAAGATGGAGGAGAAGAAGAGAGAGTAGACATACCTTTTGATGCAAAAGGAAGAGTTTCGACGAAGATCCGTCAAGAAAACACCAAGGATGCAAGGGAGATGACTTGCAGAGGTCTTTGGTTCGTTCCAGAGAGTTTGGAGGCAGCAAATACGAAGTGGACTCGAGATTGGACTTAAATAGAGCAAGAAAAACCTAATTGCCAAAGACAAGCACTCATTGGTCGAGTGGATTGGTCGATCGGCCCGGTCGACCAATCAGTCGACCAATGCTGACAGCAAGTCCAAAACAGGGAATTGAAGGCCCAGATCAAATCCAATCCTAAAGGGGTTTTGCACACAAGTCAAGTGACTTACCTAATAGGTAGAAATGCCTTCAAACCAAGATAGAGAGCACTCCAAGTCCATCAACTAATCCGATCTTCATCAAGATTCAGTTTCCATAAATAGAACTTCATCATCAACTTTCATGGATTCAAAGCCAGACACCAAGTCCTCCACTGGGATGGCCCAAAGCTGACTTCTTACTTTACTTCGGGTCATCGGACCTACAAATAACAAGGTTTCCGGGTCAAGGTTAGGGCTGGGTTTTACAGAGGCTGCCTAGAAGACTCGGCAATCTTGGAAGATCCAGACTCGAGGAGGACAGAAGGAGTTTCGGTTTTTCTCTCTAAACCTTTTTGAGAAACTTCAGCAAACTCGCGCCAGAGGACAGTTAGGGTTTTGTTATCACTATCCGACTGTTCGGAAGGAGGAGAAGCGAAAGCTTCATTACCACTACTATTACCAACACTGGGTACCAGAGAAGCCCTATTATCCGCCATTACTTGTTTAAGTAAACTACAAAAAGAAAAAGACCAGTAAACTTACTGATTCAGTGAGGCAAAAGCTTGAGAGCAAGAAGGCGTGAAGCAGACAACAAAGGTTCAAATTCCGAACAGGAAGAATGAAACCTACAAAGACAACGAACCGCTTTTAAAACACCCGCACGAGTGTTCGGGAATCTGAACGATCAAGATTAATTCAAAATCAACGATCGAGATTGGAAGACGTTTTGAAAGTTTGAACTCACGAATCCGAAACAGGCGTTCGGAAACCGTCGCTTGGATTATGTGAGCCACGATAGATCGACTGCAAGGAGACACGTGGCCTTACCCTCACAACGCTCGAGGAAAAGTGACCACCGCATTAAATGTGATATGACATTTAATGGAACACGCAGAGACTATCGCCTAACGAAGAACCCAGTTAAAAACCAAGCCCTCGGGATCGACCGAACGCTTGGTCTCGGGGGCTCGTGATATGGAGAAATTATGATCAGACCGGGTTCATACCTGGTTCGACCATCGACCCCGGTCGAGACAAAGGGAACCGACTCGCTCCCGAGCAAACTGGATCCAGAAGATGGCTTGCTGAGGAAGAAAACTTATTCAGCTACAAGCACGCCCTAATCCTACTTATGGATTAGGTTAATTACCCTAATGATAGCAGACTCGAATTGACGGCTGCGGCTAATCATTATCGAAGGGATAATCATCACATAACCTAAAGGTTATCTCAGGAGTCCTCTACTAGTCCAAGCTAGTAGAAGTCTATTGCTCAACGGATCTAACTGTTGAGATCCAACGACTACCCAAAGAAGGCTCAAGTGCATCCAATAAAGGAGATTCGAAGGTACACTCTATATAAACCTCACTGCCATACGAGGTGAGGGGATCGAAAACACACAATGTGAGACTTAGACTCAGATTCAGATACATACTGATAGACGTAAACTATCAGCGGCTTACGATCTAGATCACCTTTCCCAGTTCTTTATTCCTTAGCTCTGTGCTTATAGCAGAGCCGTTTGTGATTAAGTTCATCAACTGACTTAGCCTTCGGAGGTGGACTCCCGACCCCCGCGGTCGGGCCACATCTGACGCTTTCGTTTTGCAGGTCATCATGAGGAGATCTAAGGGCTGAGCAGATTTTGGACGCATCAGAACCCTACCTATAAAAGGGCTTAAATGAACGAATTCACATTTGAGGGAACGAGTCGAACGAAACTCGAACGGCAACTTCAGTCTTCTCTCTCGAACAGTTTCTCTGCCTTCTCTCTCGACAGCACGCGAACAATCTTCAACTCTTGAAAGTGAGTTGTGTTCTTGATGTTGTTGTTCAACATTTCTTCTAGTTTTTCTGAGTTTTTTTCTTCTCACGGTAGAGTTTCGGAGGATGAAGGAGAAGGTGTTGGTCGAAGGTGCTTCATTCTTTGAAGCTTGAAGTGAGGTTTAAAGCTGAGTCGAAGGTGCTTCATTCTTCTATTTCTCTGATGTTTTATCTCCAGTAGGGTTTTGGAGCGACATTTTCTTGCCCAAGGTGTTGGTCGAAGGTGCTTCATTCTCTAAAGCTTGAAGGTGAGCTTAGCTATTCTTCAGCTCCTATTTTTCAGATTTTGCCTTCTATTTATTTAATGCATTTTCTCCTGTAGGTTTTTGGAGCATAGGGAGTTTATTCATGGACTGAAGGCACAAAATGAGTTATTTCTTCGAGCAAATCGGAGGTACAAACTGTGCTTCTTCTCCTTGCTATTTTTCAAGTTTATTATCTTCGAGCAAATTAGAGGTACAAAATGCTTGAGTATAATTCTGTTTATTCTGTATCTTTCACCATTTGCTGGGTTGAACAAATGCAATGGTTAATGCTTCTATTGTTCTTCAGTGAAAGAAAGAATTGAATTTGATCTCAATTTTCCGCAGCAACAAAGTTTAATTTGCTTTATTTTTCACATGAATCACCCAGTGATAAAATAGGAACACCATTTTCATTCACCCAATGGCACTAGGCTACTATACGAGAAAAGGAAAAAAGAATGAACCAGGACAGACCTGGTTGCAGCAACAAATATTATAGTGCATATCATATTTGATATGAAAAAGGAATGAATCAGTTTATGCTTTGGTCCATGTTCATGGTTATCTATCTCAAATATGTTATGCATAATAATATTCATATGCAGGGTCTCCTAGTTTTTTTTCTATTGGGATTTTTTTAATTTGTTATTCACTTTTTTTTTCTTCTTCTCACTGGATGTTTGGGGATTTTTTTAATTTGTTATTCACTTTTTTTTCTTCTTCTCACTAGACCTTTGGGGATTTTTTTATTTGTTATTCACTTTTTTTTTCTTCTTCTCATTGCGTTTGTTTGCAAAGGTGGGGCAGTGGGGTGGGGAAAAATATGTGTGCCCCATGTGTAGTGGAATGAGGGAGAAGGTGGCACACCCCACCCAGCCCGATCTGGTCATACCCGAATACCCGTGGGGTTGATATACTACAAGATCTAGGCTGTGACAATTCCATACAATACATGATAAAGTAAAATTAAATGTACATGAAATAAACAAGTTCAAGTATTTAATAATTAATAATAAAAAGAAAGGATTACAATATCCAAAACTTCATTTCAAAAACTAAACATCAGAATTCTAAGAAAAGAAAGAATGTTTAATATTGCAGCGGAAATAATCTAAGAAACTCTAAGGAAAAAAAACTGCATAAGAGCAGTCCTGGCATGAACATGAAGCGTCATGTGCTTCCACTTCTTCTTCGACTACGCCCTCTTGAGAGCCATTCATCAAAGGATCCTCAACGAATGTGGGGTCCTCATAACCTGTAGAATAGTCTAAAGAAACAAACAAAATAAAGGAATGAGTTCATAGAACTCAGTGAGGTAACTAACATTCACATCATATATCCATCCACATTCCATATCATAATTCATAAGACAATCATGTATTCAATAATATAAATAAATAAATGCATGGTGATGATATGAGGTTCCTAACTCTATAATGTAGTCTCTAAAGTAGACACGCATTAAGTCATACACCAGTCTTCTTTGGGTTGTCTCATCACTCTTCCCTCACGGTAC
This sequence comes from Hakea prostrata, assembly GCF_041222555.1. Lineage (NCBI taxonomy): Eukaryota > Viridiplantae > Streptophyta > Magnoliopsida > Proteales > Proteaceae > Hakea > Hakea prostrata. Next base: position 28,177,373 of record NC_142604.1, read on the forward strand.
CAAAACTGTCACATCCTCCCAGCCGGTACCCTAACTGGCATACCCGAGAGTGTGATCCACAGCCCCGAAGACCAAGTATCGAGGAAATCATCCTCCCACATATACAATAACATAATCATAAACAGAATTAAATCAAGGTTTAATATTATAGACAAGGTTCAAAACAAGAAATGAACAATCGAGTATAATCGAGTGCGGAAAGATACCAGATATCCAATGATATCAAAAAGGAGTGAAGTGAGGCGGAAACTCACTTTACCAAAATAGCGGAACATAGTATGAAAATCAAAAGGGATTACAACTGAAACAAATGTGCTAAGAAATAAACTAAGATCAAGCGTCTTCAAGTTTATAGATAACGTCTTCATAAGTATGGACTTCATCAATCCAATGAATCCGTTCTAACTCTATGCCGTTCTCAAAAGTAGTACGCAGCTTGATCCGCCGGGGGATCATCAAAGTAATCTAGATCGTTGCCAGCACTTTGCGTGTAATACGCTTCATCAGCTTGTGCCCATTTGTCATCGCTCGTCATAATATTCGCAGTACTGCAGGGATAATCTAACAAAAAGAAATATACAACAGGAATGAGTTTTGGAGAAACTCAGTAAGGTAGTTAATCCATAACATCATAGATAACATGTGGCAAAACATAACATGATGCAATGCAGTATGAAACAAGTAATGTATGTATGCATCTAACTCTATGTATGCTGGTCTCTATGGCAGACATGCTTTAAGTCATAGCACCATACTTCTTAAGGAAAGTCCGCTCACACCCTCAACCATATAAGATATCTTGGGTTCCCTCACCCATTTAAGGTATCTTGGGCAGCCGGTTGGTAATGGGTCCTTCATCCCTCAGGACAAACCATGGCAGGGGGTTAAGTCAACACACTCTCTCACAACCATTTGGCATAAGTACTGGCGCATGTCAGGGAAAAGCCTAGCCCAATGCAAGTCATCTACTTAGTTACATCAACTCAGGTCCAGATACTTCCATTCCTTGCTCCGGGCGATCCTTTTCGGTATCCTTTCCACTAGAGTCACGGATATTACTCACCGGACTCATCAACCCTATTGGTTATCCACATATGGTAAATGGGAAGCTCTCATGTCCCCTCACGGATCATTTCACCGGTCTTGAGCGCCCATGAGCCCAAGTCTAGCCATATGCAACCCTCCAATAAATGGCCCCCACAATGTGATTCCCGTCCTCTCACGGATCATTTCACCGGTCTTGAGCGCCCGTGAATCCCCATTGCTACCACAGGTCGTTCGGTCTCAATACCCTTCCAAATCGGGTCTATTATAACAGGGGTGTATCCTAGCCAAACACCACTAGACATCCCTAGGTATGACAATCATTGATTCGGGAAAGCGTCGATGGGCAACCCCGGAAACATCCCATACTATTTCCGATAATGTCCAAGGACAGAAGTGTCAAAAGGACACTTCCCAATCCCAAACCAAACTTAAGCAAACACATTCTCAGATCAGTCATGACATACACAACCAGTAGTTCATCATATAAAAGAGAATGTAAAAGCAACATCAGATTAAGCAGTAATAAGTAATTCATATAACATAAATAATGAAAAAAATGATATAAACAAGTGCTATTGTTCCCACAGTAGGAGATCAGAATTAAATTATAATAACAGTAAGTAATCTCATAGTTCCACAAAGTAGAAACCAGAGAACAACCAATCTATGTAGTTAAGGAATCAACTGTCCTTACCTTCTAACTTGAATGGAATCTTAAAGAATCAAGTATGATCTTGACTAAACCTGAGAAGACAGTCTTAAACAAGTGCACACAACTTGTTAGGAAAGATGCATAAAGGAAAAGATCATAAATCAATAGAAACAGACCAAGATTGAGGTTGCTGTACTCATTGGTCGATTGATTGGTCTGCTGGACCAGTCGACCAATGAGTCGACCAATGAGTCGACCAATGCAGACAGTGGCCTGCAAGAATCCGAATTTTGGGAATCTAGAACCGAATTCGATGGTTCAAAAGGGTACAATTAAGAGGGGAATTATCATGGTAGTATTTTAGGGTATAGAGGATATCAAATCATAACTCAAAACAAGTTCTCAAGTTACAACCTAGAAATCATGAGGTTAACCTAATTAGGTTGAACATAGGTTAGGAAGGAAAAATAGAAAATTTAAAGATAATGAACTAGGATATGAAAGAATTCAGATCTAGTAAAGAAAACATAATAATTGGGTTAACATGATCAACTAGGGGATTCCTGGGTTTAATCCAAGAGAATTAGGGTTTCACCCTTTTGGCTCCCTGGACAAATAATTGTGAAATCTGAATGAACAAAGACAAATCAAAACAGGAAAATATAGATGATTAAGTTTTAGGTTAACACAAGGTCACCCAAAAAGGATTTCCCTTTCACAAGGTAGGTTACCAAAAGTTCTCCAGACAATCACACAGGTTAGGGTTTTCAAAGGATGAGGGTTAGGTTTTCAAGAATTCAATAGGTAGGGTTTAAGAACATGATGATGATCATGAGTCTTAAAGAATATGGTGAGATCAGAGAATTGATGATTACAAGAATGCTTCATCACCTTTCTGATCTCAATGAAAACAGAATAAAACAAAGAGAATCAGAGATAGAAGAGAGAGTGAGTGAGATCATACCTTTGCCGTAGAAAGATGAAGAATTCTTCAAGTCTTTGTAAGAGATCACCAAAGAATGCAAGGGAATGGGTTAGATTAGGGTTCTAACTCGTTCCAGAGGCTTAGGAGGCAGAGGAGGCGGAGTATTCCCGAGATTAGACTTAAATAGAAGAGACAGGATTCAAATTTCAAAAACAGAATCAATTGGTTGATTGATTGGTCGATTGGTCCAATCGACCAATGAGTCGACCAATCAAGACAGCAACTTCAAAACAGGGAATTGAAGGCTCAGATCAAGTCCAAACATCAAGGGGTTTTGCACACCTCTAGAGTGACATACCTAGGAGTTAGAAATGCCTTTGAATCAATACAGAGACCACTCCAAGACCATCAACTAATCCAATCTTCATCCGAGTGCAGTTTCCACCATTGGGACACTAGCATCAACACTCATGGATTCCAATCCAGCCATCTGTCTTCAACAGAAATGGCCCAAAGATGACTTCTTGCCTTACTTCGGGTCACTGGACCTACGATAAACAAAGTTTCCAGATTAGGGTCAGGGCTGGGTTTCACAAAAACACGTCCGTTGGGTTCTCCGCGGCTGTTGGATAAAGTCTCATCGAGCCATGGTTGGGGATTAAGTCATCACTTTCTCACATCACCATTGGTATAAGATCTGGAGCGTGTCAAGGATAAACCTAAGCCTAGTGCAAGGTCATATGGTCCGGATATCTCCCCTCGCGCCTAGTGCTCTATTGGTTCAATACCTTCCCACCTATGAATGGAATCCTCAACAAGAGGCATCTGTTGGATCACATTCCTTAACCCAGTGGTCGTCCACATATAATGGACAAGACGCTCTCAATGTCCTCTCACAGGTTGATTACCGGTCTTGAGCACCCAGGAGCCCTTATCTATTATATGCAACCCTACCTTTCTATGATGATAGTGGGCTTTTTTGATATACAAGACCCAGCCACTAGCATCAAAGGTTAACTGGCTTTAATACCCCGTAGAAAGGATAGTAGTACTCATAGGGATTCCTAGCCCAACACTTCTAAACACCTTTAAATCATGCAATTGGGTTTAATGGCACCACATAAGGTTACTAGGGTAATGGGTGAACCCACAACCTTAGTGAAAAATACAAGGTAGAGAGAATAATAATGTTCCCCATCTCCCTTCACGTACATTTATATTCTATTTCATAACAACAATAATAGATTTAAAGGCAAAGAGCACATCATAAATAATAGTTTTACCTTCCTTTCGTGCAAAGTTACACACAATTATAGTAAGATAAATAGAAATTATATATTTAATAGAAGACATAAAATAACAACAAATTAATTAAATATAATGTGGTTAGTTATTCCTCACCTTCTAACTAGATTCCTTTCTCCAAAGATCAGTAATTCCTTCCCACAAGAAGGTAACAAAAGAATAATTTACCCTAATCATGCAAGAGGATTAACAAAATAAAATAGAAGTTAATTTGGGTTTAGAAAAATATCTCAAAATATTCTCATAAAAACCCAAACAGAAAACTAGGTTCTAACTTGCATTTTAACCTAACTTGGCTAAAAGTTATAATTTTGCCCTTGATTTGAAGTCGAAACGAAATTAAACCTTGGGGAAATCTAATTGGCAGTAAAGAATAAGGGGTGTCCTCAATTTGGTCCAATTTAATCTAGATTAAAAAGGCCTTAATTAGCTCTCCTAAATCACCCGTGGGTGACTCGGGAGTCAAAATGCATCAACCTTAGCAAGGGATCGCACCATTAACCCTTATACTAGAAAAGGACATTAATACAAGAAAACAAAAACATCCAAAGAATCTAACATGTTTCCCTTTCAAGATCCCTCAAAAGAAGATAAGAGAAAATACTCACAAAACTGTGTCTAAGAGAAGGATTAGAGAAATCTCACATTTCTTAATGTTTTCGTGAAGATTCGAATTACAAAACACCTTCGGAAGGATGGGAACCATTCTTCTCCTTGGTTTCTCCTCTTCCCGCAGCCCAAACTCGTTCTTGCATAAATAAATGTGGTTACAGGTGAGTTAAAACATAAAATAGGGCTTAAAAACCCAGAATTCCGTTTTTGCCCCTAAACAGAAAATGGGGTGGGGATTGGTTCACTCAACTGGCCCAACCGACCGGCCCATGGTGGACTCCAAATTCAGTGATCTTTGGCTTGTTGGAAAGCTCTTTCGACAATCTTCAATTTGATACCTTATTTGAGTCAATCGGATTCTCCATCGCCGATCTACGGATATGCCAAAATCGCCTTTTAACACCATCGTGATTAATCTTCACTCTTCTTTTAAACTCCATGAGAGTGTTATCAAATCATCACTAGGTTTCATCCACGATTATTTGGTCCTCTTCTGAACCTTTGGGCTCGACTTGAATGGTCCACAGTTGTTGCCAACTCGAGGCCTGGGTTTGCGGTCTTGAAATCATGGGCTAACGGGTTAAAAATTTCAGAGGATTTCACAGAAGGAAAGGAAAGAAAAGGGATTTTGTGGAAAAGTGTTAATTATGGGTTCCACTTTTTGATTTTCCACACTTTTTCACAAAGTCTCACATATTTTTTGAGGTTTTGAAAAAGCTTGGGGTGGGAAAGTTAGCTTGCCACCTCACCAGACAAGTTTCCTTAATTTAAGGAAGCATGTCTCTAACTTTCCCACCCCAAGCAACCAAACAAACTACACTTTTAGGATTTACAGGAAAAGTTTGTTTTTTAAAGAATTTTCCCACCCCACCTTGATTCCAGCAAACAAATGCAGCCTTATGTTGTATAAAGCTAGTTTCACCACAAAAATAAAACAAACAGATAATTACTGTTGAACCCCACAATAGCTTAATTATTGATCAAACTTTGTTTATTATGAAATTATTACCGTGGGCCTCTCACTTTTAGTATTGTTAGCTGGTCAATAAGATTGGTTATGCAAAATCTATTTCGCCTTTCGTTATAATTAATTAAGAAATCAGAAGACAATACTTCTCTCATTTACAAAAATCATAGTGAATACCAGTTTTATCCTTATATTCTTGTCATTTTAAGGTTTTATTTTTCCCCAAGAATTGATCTTGGATTTCAAAGATCCCCAAATCATGTGATCACCATTTAGAAAATAATGATGACTCAGATGATGACCTAGACCAAGACTCATTGAAATATCTAAAAAGAAACCCTCAACTAGTCATGTTGCACGTTGGCATGATGGAATTCTTCGTTCTGATCCGACTTCATCCAATCTCTTCCCTTTGGTTATCCAACTCCTCTTTTTCACAATTGTCATTTCCTCCATTGTCACCCCTCAAACCCAATTCTCTCTCTCGCTTTGGTGCTCTTGCTTTGGTTCTTTGCACTTCATCATAGACAAAATGATGGAGCAAATCGTAACAAACATTCTCATCCATGAGAGAACTCAAAATGACATTAATAGATCTCGACTTGGGACCTAGTGTCCCAATGATTTTTGTTATTGTATCAAAAGAACTTTACACAATCAATCACCACAAAATCCATGTTAATATCAGGGTAAAAAAATTCATCAAAAAACCAATCCTCAATGATATTTGTTGGTGTGATAAGATCATGTGCTCTATTCATAGCAAGAGACACAATCAATATTGTGGAATATTGTGTGCAAAATTGTGTGCTTTGTTGTTGTTGTTGTTGTTTTTATTTATTAAGTAAACATGTGCTCTATTCATGGCAAGAAATATAATCAATATTATAGAACATTGTGTGCAAGACTATCACATCCACCCAGCCAGTGCCCCATCTGGCATACCTGAGTGTGTGATTCACAGCCCCGAAGATCAGTATCGAGGAAATCAACTTCCCACATTCACAATAATATAATCAAGAACAAGACTAAATCAATGTTATACTATATTAACTGAAAGATCAAGATAAGATTCAAAATAATACATATATATAATCAAAGTGCAGAAAAAGAATGATACCTATGGAATAATCAAATGTAGAGTGTAGCAGAAAATCACTCTACAGTAACAGCGAAAATGTAGATCAAAACTAAAAAGGAAGATTACAACCGATTCCCAAAATAAAAGGGATAGAAAAGAAGTAATCAACACTAAACTAATGTTTCTTCATGCCTATAAAGGACACTTTTAAAAGTAAAAGTCTCAATAACCAGATAGCGCTGTACTAGCACATGAGTGCGACTAATCCTGGTACGATACTCCGTCACCATGGAATTCTTCACCGTCGTAGTCACCATAGCCAACACCTTAGGCATAGTATGAGTCATCCGCTTGGGCTTCGTAGTACTGGCCCTCATTGTCACATCCACCCAGCCGGTACCCTATCTGGCATACCCGAGTGTGTGATCCACAGCCCCAAAGATCAGTATCAAGGAAATTAACCTCATTTACAATAATATAATTGAGAACAAGATTAAATCAAAGTTAAATATATTAATAAAGAGATCAAGATAAGATTTAAGAGAACAACAATATAATCAGAGTGTGGAAAATGATACCAATAGAATAAATCAAATGTAGAGTGTAGCGGAAAATTTTCTCTACAGTAGCAGCGGAAAAGTAGATCAAAAGTAAAAGAAAGATTACAATCAATTCCTAAAATGAAAGGGAAGAGAAAAGAAGTAAACAAAATATAAATTAAGTTCTCTTCGAATCTATAAATAACGTATCCATAGGTAAAAGAGATTATGTCCCATCACTGGCACACAAGCGCTAGAGTTGGACTAATCCTGATAAGCTCCAGTCTCGTACTGGAAGTCTTCACCGTCGTAGTCAACGTAGCCAGTACTGTATGAGTCATTAGCTTGGTCTTCAGTACCTACAAATAAGTATTGACCATCATAATCATCAGTACCTACAAATAAGTCTAACAAAGATGTTGCAAAAAGGAGTGATTTCAAAAGAACTCAGCAAGGCAGATCATTGCACAATAACATAATAACACATGATAGCAAATCATACAGAATGCAATATGATATGAAATAGGCAATGCATATATAATTCTAACTCTATGTATGTTGGTCTCTATTGGTAGACATGCTTTAAGTCATAGCACCATACTCCTCTGGGTAGGGTCTTAAATCACTCTCCCTCAACCATCTCGGTATCTTGGGTTCTCCGGTTGGTAATGGGTCCTGAAACCTTCTCGGACAACCTTGGCTGGGGTTTAGGTCAACACTCTCTCCAGCCACCATTTGGTCTGAGTACTAGTGCATGTCAAGGTTAAGCCTAGCCAAATGCAAGTTTTCTACTTAGTTATATCAACTTAGATCCAGATACTTCCATTCCTCGCCTCTCACAATCCTTTCCGGTATCCTTCTCACTAGAATCAGCATATCCTATGGCTACAACCAACTTGGACTACGGACTCATCAACCCTATTGGTCATCCACAAATAATAAACAGGAAGCTCTCATGTCCTCTCATGGGTTGGTTACCGGTCTTGAGCGCCCATGAGCCCAAGCCTATTACTGTAACCCTACCAATGAATGGCCCCTCACAATCTGATTCATGTCCTCTCACGGGTTAGTTACCAGTCTTGCATACACAAACCCCCATTGCTTCTACGGGTTGCTCGATCTCAATACCCTTCTGATGGGGTCTGATATAATAGGGACATCCTAGCCAAACACTTCTATACATGCCCTAGGTATGTCAACCAGTAATCAGGGAAAGCACCAAGGGGCACCATAGGCATGCGTCCCACACCACCTCCACTGGTGTCCAATGACAGAAATGCCAAAAGGGCATTCCCCATTCCCCAATCACAACCTAAGCAATCACATTCCCAAATTAGTCATCACAAGCACAACTAATAATACAAAATATAAGTAAATAATCATTCATACATGACTGAAATAATAATTGTATCACAAGAACAAAGTACTACTGTATTTAAGAAACTACAACAGTAATATAATTATAAGAAAACTAATATGACAGTAGTATGATCATGTAATCCAATCAATTACAAGTAAACATGTATATTAGGTTATTAGGGATCAACCGTCCTTACCTTAAACAACTTTGAAGAAAATTCCAGAGGAACAAGGAGAATAGGTCCAAGGCTAGCAAATAAACCCTAAACAAGCATAGATCAATCATTAGGAACAAGCCCTAGAAGATTAGAAGTCAAACGGATCAAATTGGACAAAGAAAACAGCTACTATCAGCTTGGGCAAATTGCTTGGTCGATGGGCCTAGTAGACCAATCAATCGACCAAGTGAACAGTACAGGGCAGAAAACCCTAAATCAGTCATAACTTCTTCGTTTGAAGTCTGATTACTCCGAATTTCGAAGAGGAGTTTCCCAAAAACATACTAAGACTATCTATGAAGGTCTAAGCATCAAACATGGTCAAAAAGATGGAGTTCTAATTGAACCACAAAATTAGGGTTTTACCGAAGAGAGTCCGTGTATCTAACGGAGAGACTAGAGAGAATAAGGATTCACTCTAGGAAAAAAAGAATAGTATTTCAGAATCAAAAAAGGTATCGAGAAGGATCCAATAATTAGAGATAACAAGGATTTCAGTAGGATACCCTTTCTTGAAGATTACCCTAAAATTTCCCTTTAAAATCAAGCAATCACAGATTCTCAAGGTAAAAGAGGGAAAAGGGTTTCACCCAAAATTTATGGGGATAGAAGGAAATGTTGTAACACTGGTGTGAGACCTTTCCCACAAACATAAAGATAGATAGAAAATTAAGGAGAGGGTAACTCATGATCTCAGGTAAGATTAGAGACATAGAACATCACCACATGGCTTCAAGAATATAGAGTGAATGGGGGTTTCACTCTAAGACTATAAAGATTAGAGAAGAGGCCATTACAATAGTGTAATACCTTCCTCATAATCAAACTATCAGAAGAAATAGAAGATAGAGTAGATTAAAGAAGAAATAGATCGATTACTAACCTTTGTAGAAGATGATTCGATGAAGAAACTCAAACGGATGCTTGGGGATCCTTCTTAGTTTCGAAGAGGAAGTTCTAGGGTTTCTCTCACGTTCTTCAGAGGCTTTAGAATTGATAATGAGTGAAAAATACAGAGTCCCATTTAAATAGAACAATAAAACCCTAAAAAAAATCAGAGTTTTACACAATTGACCCTGTTGTCACAGTTGGTCGATTGGCCCAATAGACAAATCAATCGACCAAGGCTGACAGCAAGCCCAAGTCAAGGACTTCAAGGCCCAAACCTCATTATTTTTGAATGGGCTTCTCACAACTCATCAAACAACTCACCTTGCAAGGAGGGATGCCTTCAATCCATGTCCAACTAGGCTTTAGGTCCACCAACCAAGCTCTTCTTCATCAATGTGCATTTTCCTTTCCAACACTGACAAGGTTTCCAAGTGTGAAATCCATCCCAAACCTAGCTAGGGCACCCTATTTGTTTTGGGTTAAAGAAAGGCTTGTTCAATGTTAGACCTTGAAGTCGGACCTTGATTTCAGTGTTTACTATCTTTGAAAGCCTTAGGAAGTCATGTCAGACCTTTTCCTTAGGGTAGATCCAATGTCCTGAAGTGAAGGAAGAAGTCCTTGTGGGCCCTCGTTATGGAAGACATGGTGTTTGACTCGAAACCCATGTACATTGACGATGATACCCTTTACTTGAGTACATTGTCAGTGTTTAGTGAAATTCTGCGCATCGAAGAAGGTTGAATTAGTTGAAGTACCTAATGAACTCCCGTGCACAATCCAAAGGTATTTCCTGAAACTAGACTTCTTGATTATCTTGTAGGAGAAAACCCCACTCAATTTGACCCCGTATAGCCCTCCGAATCCCTGTCCGAAGTTGCTGAACTATTGCTTATTTTCTGCTGAAACTTGTTTGGTCGATCCTCTTTGGTCGATCCCATCGACCAAGGAGCATCAACCAAGGCTGCCCAGATTCGAGTAAAAGATGATTTTTGGAATATTCTCTCATCTGTTTATGCTAGCCTCGTGTTTTGAACCCTACTACACTCATTTAGGCCACTGAGAACGAGAGTGGAGCTTCCCAAGGCACTCTCTTGGTGTTTGTGAAGGATTCTTGCCCCCAATCATTGCAATCATTGTCTCTCTTTTCTAATCTCTTCTACAAGGTATGTAATCTCTCACTCTCTCTCTAATCTACTTCTACCTCACCTTATTCTTGCTGTTGGGGCTATGAAGAAGGTGTTGCAACCTTGAAACCACCTCTTCTAGTGTCTCCTTTGATTTCTATAAACCCCCATTCATTCTATCAATGCTATGCATCTCAAATCGATTCTTAACCTTGTCTTCCTTATGAAATTTCTTCATAGCAACATGATTTCATCTCCTAAACTGATTCCTATAGTATTCTAGGTCTGATTATATGTTAGTAATGATTCCTAATCTATTGCTTATCATTCTCTTGATTGAATCCCTGATTTCCCTTACAATTGCATTTAATTTCATTATGAAACTTGATGTTTAGCATATAGAACATAGGGTTTCAAATTGGGGGTTTTCAATTGGGCCATTGGATTATGATAATACTTGTTAGGTAGTGTTCTTACATTGTTATTAATCATCCCTCCAAGTTTTGGATTCATCCAAGCCCCGGAAGACCAATTTCGGACCAAATCACCAAAATCCACCTTGCAGCCCGATACTGTCTTTGGTTGATCCTTCTTGGTCGATGGGATCGACCAAGGAGCATTGACCAAGAAGGTGTTGAAATGTGTTCTTCACCGTTTTTGACCCGTTCGACCTCTGATTTTCCCAATTTCTTCTTTAATTTTTCATTTATGTTTGTCTAGGGTCTTAATACCATTATTGGATCATTCTTTTGTGACCCTTGGATCATCATCAACACAACTTAAGGTAAGGACGGTTATTGCAATAAATACATAGGCTATGTGATTATGTCTTGATGTTCATAACTTAGTGAACATAGTTTCTTTATTACTTTTGGACATCATAGGACTGTTGTACATGCTTTAGGACAGTAATATTGTGTTTATATATATTCTTGTTATAATGATTAGTCGTTCTTGTTACTTATATATATGATGAATCATTGCGATGTTATGACTTAACTTATATTATGATGATGTATCATTTGTATATGGTATGATGGACTCGAGCATGTGATTGCTTAGGTATAATTTGGGATTGGGGAGTGTCCTTGGGCATCGAAGGGAATAGTATGGTATGTTCTCCAAAGATGGGCTAGATGCCCATTGACGTTTTCCCGAATTATTGGATGACATACATAGGACTTGTCTAGATGTGTGGCTAGGATGTCCTAGTTGTATCAGACCCGAATCGGAAGGGCATTGAGACCGAACGACCTGTGGTAGTATTGTGATTTGATGGGCACTCAAGACCGGTGAGTTATATCCGTGAGAGGACATAAACCATACTACGGATACCCGAAAAGGGCCATTTATTGGTAGGGTTGCAAATAGCTAGACTTGGGCTCATGGGCACTCGAAGATCGGTGAGTCATATCCGTGAGAGGACGTGAGAGCTTCCTGTCTACTATTTGTGGATGACCATTAGGGTTGGTGAGTCCGGTGGGTAATATCCGTGACTTTAGTGTGGAGGATACCGGAAAGGATCTCGGGATGGGAGGAATGGACGTATATGGATCTAACATGATATGATTGAATAGATGAATTGCATTGGGCTACGCTTTACCTTGACATGCGCCAATGTGAAACTCAACCCTGACCCTAATCCGGAAACTTTGTTATTTGTAGGTCCAGTGACCCGAAGTAAGGCAAGAAGTCATCTTTGGGCCATTTCTGTTGAAGACTTGATGGCTGGATTGGAATCTATGAGTGTTGATGCCAGTGTTCCAATGGTGGAAACTGCACCCTGATGAAGATTGGATTAGTTGATGGTCTTAGAGTGGTCTCTGTATTGATTCAAAGGCATTTCTAACTCCTAGGTATGTCACTCTAGGTGTGTGCAAAACCCCTTGATGTTTGGACTTGATCTAAGCCTTCAAATCCACATTTTGAAGTTGCTGTCTTGATTGGTCGTCAATCGACCAATTGGTTCTGAATTTACCAATTTGGTCCTGTCTCTTCTATTTAAGTCTAATCTCGGGAATACTTCACCTCATCTGCCTCCTAAGCCTCTGGAATGAGTTAGAACCCTAATCTAATCCATTCCCTTGCATTCTTTGGTGATCTCTCACAAAGACTTGAAGAATTCTTCATCCTCCTACAGCAAAGGTATGATTTCACTCACTCTTTCTTCTATCTCGATTTTCTTTCTTTAATTTTGTTCTTCGTTGAGATCAGGAAGAAGATGATGCACTCTTGCAACCATCTATTCCATGATCTCATCATGTTCTTTAAGATCCATGATCATCATCATGATCTTAACATCAGCCAGTGGAATCTTCGAAACCCTAAACCCTAATCCTTTGAAACCCTAACCTGTGTGATCATCTGGAGAACTTTTGGTAACCTCCCTTGTGAAGGGAAACCTCTTGGGTGACATTGTGTTAACTTAAACTTAATCATCTATATTTTCCTGTTTTGATAGTTAACAATTTATCTTCTCTCATCCAGAGCTCTCAACTTTTTTTCCGGGGGGAACCAAAAAGGGTGAAACCCTAATTTTCTGGGATCAAACCAAGAACCCCTAGTTTGATCATGGTAACCTAATCAATGTGTTTTCCTTACTATATCTGTAATCTTCATATCCTAGTTCTTTTATCTTTGATTATAATATTTTCCCTCATAATCTATGTTTAACCTAGTAGGTTAACCTTTTTGTTCCTATGTTACAACTTGGGAACTTGATTTGATTTATGAATTGATATCCTCTATACCCTAGAATACTACCATGATAATTTCCCTCTGATTTGTACCCTTTTGAACCATCAAATTCGGTTCTTGATTCTCAAAATTCGGATTCTTGTAGGCCACTATCTCCATTGGTCGACTCATTGGTCGACTGGTCCAAATAGACCAATCAATCGACCAATGAGTACAAAGAACCTCATTCTTGGTCTGTTTCGATTGATTTATGATCTTTTCCTTTATGCATCTTTCCTAACATGTTGTATGCACTTGTTTAGGACTGTCTTCTCAGGTTTAGTCAAGATCATACTTGATTCTTTAAGTTCTTATCCAAGTTAGAAGGTAAGGACAGTTGATTCCTTAATTGCATTGATTTCTTGTTCTCTGGTTTCTACTTTATGAAACTATGAGATTACCTACTGTTGTTGTACTTTAATTCTGATCTCCTACTGTGGGAACAGTAGCACTTGTTTATATTGTCTTTTTATTATTCATGATATATGAATTACTTATTATTGCCTAATCTGATTTTTGCTTTTACATTCTCTTGTATATGATGAACTGCTGGTTGTGTATGTCATGACTGTTCTGAGAATGTGTTTGCTTAAGTTTGGTTTGGGATTGGGGAGTATCCTTTTGATGCTTCTATCCCTGGACATCGGAGGGAATAGTATGGGATGTTCTCCGAAGATGCCCATCGACGCTTTCCCGAATCATTGGTTGTCATACCTAGGGATGTCTAGCAGTGTTTGGCTAGGATATACTGTAATATCCAGCCCTATTCTAACCTTGACCCTGACCCGGATCCACTGTTGTATTCAGGTCCGAGGACCCGAAGTGGTGGAAGAAGAGATTTATGGACCATTCTGATTGATGATCTTGATTCGGAGACCGAGCCCATGGACATTGACAATGATACCCCTTGCTTAAATGCATTGTCAGTGTTTAAGGAAAGTATGCGCATCGGAGAAGATTAATATGGTTGATGTACCAAATGACCTCCTGTGCACAATCCGAAGGTATTCCCCGAAACTAGACTTCTTGATTGAATTGTGGAAGAAAACCTCACTCAATTTGACCTTGTATAGCCTTTCAAATCCCTACTTGAAGTTGCTGTTCTAAACCTGAGTTTTCTGCTGAAATCATTTTGGTCGATACCATCGACCAAAAGCATCGACCAAAATGTCCCATCCGCCAAGTTAATGATTCCATGGAATATTCCTTTTCTATTTAATATGACCTCGAGCCTTGAGCCTTTTGCAATCATTTTTCTCACCTGGGAACGTGGGGAGAGCTTCCCAAAGCAGCTCCTTGGTTAGTGTGAAGGGTATCTCATCAAAGACACTTAGTTTATCATTGATTCTTGCCTTCATCTTCTACATTAAGGTATGACTCTTCATTCCACTCTCTACCCTACCATTTTCTACTCCTTTCTATTGTCATCTTGCTGATGGGACATTTGGAATGGTGCTGCAACCTTGCAACCACCACTCCAAGTGCCTACTCATGCTCAATCCATGATTCCCTTAGCCATTCATTGATGCTAATGCTTATATCTCATGCCTAGCATATGTATTCCATGCCTTACCTATTAACATCATACCATTTGATATCAAACTGAGCTATAAAGTGTATTATGTTCATGTTTAACATTGCCATATGATTCCAATCGGATTCCTATTAGTTCCTCTAGCTATTGCATGCTATTCCTCATCAATGCAATCAATTCCAACTCATGCCATGATGTTTATCACTTGAACTTGATAGCTCAAATTGGGGCTTTTTAATTAGACCATTGGATTGGGTTAATTCCTTGATTTATAGTGTCCTACTACTGTTGTTAAGTATGCCTCCAAGTTCCGATTGATCCGAACACCGGAAGACTCATTTCGGACCAAAATCCCCAAAATCCACTATTCTCGCTTCGAGGACTATTTTGGTCGATCATTTTGGTCGATACCATCGACCAAAACCATCGACCAAAGTTGTTGCCGACAAGCAACCTTGGTCAGCTTTTGACTCGAATGACATCCGATCTTCCTGACTTCTTTTCTAACTTATTATTGATGTTTGTTTAGGGCCTTAACACTTCTATTGGACTATTCTTGGTATTCTCAATTCATCATCAACTCATCCAAGGTAAGGATGGTTATATCCATAAACATACAAGTCATCAAATATTGAACTATGCTTTATTCAAGGAATGAAATCCCTAAATTTCTTTCAATCATTATGATACTGATACATATGTGTTAGAACAGTAACATTTAAACCTTTATACATTTGTTGTGTTACTCTATCATTTTGATTTGCTTATGTTTATAATGATTCGTTTCAATATCATGATTTGAGTACTATTATGAATATGCATTGGATGCATGAGAAATGATGAGATCTGATGTGTGATTGCTTACGTATGACTTGGGATTGGAGGGTGTCCTACTGACACTTCGGTCCTTGGGCATCGGAGGGAATAGTATGGGATATTCTCCGATGGTGCCTATCGACACTTTCCCGAGTTATTGGATGACATACATAGGAGTGTCTAGTTGTGTGGCTAGGTTCATCCTTGTCGTGTCAGACCCGAATCGGAAGGGCATTGAGACCGAACAACCCGTGGTAGTGTATGGTTGGATGGGCGCTCTAGGCCGGTAGCCAATCCGGTAGGGGACATAAACCATGCTACGGATACCTGAAAGGGGCCATTTATTGGTAGAGTTGCATATGGATAGACTTGGGCTCACGGGCGCTCAAGACCGGTAACCAATCCGTGAGAGGACGTGAGAGCTTCCCGTTTACTATATGTGGATGACCAATAGGGTTGATGAGTCCGAAATCCGGGATTTCGCTGACTCTAGTGTGAAGGATACCGGAAAGGATCGCCGGGGGCGAGGAATGGACGTATCTAAACTCGACTTGACCGACCGAGTAGATGACTTGCATTGGGCTAGGCTTTACCGTGACATGCGCCAAGATTTGACCAAATGGTGATGTGAGAGAGTGGTGACCGATTCCCCTTACCATGGTTTTTGATGACTTTACCGATCTTCCCCGGGCATTCCCAAGATATGGAAATGGGAGAGTGACTGACGACCCGAGAAGTACGGTGCTATGACTTAAAGCATGTCTACCTTAGAGACCAGCATTCATAGAGTTAGGCTCATATCTCGCATCATATGTTCCATATCACATTGCATTATTATATGTTCGAATGTGTATGATTTCTAATTATGGAATAACTTCCTTGCCGAGTTCTTCGAACTCATTCCTTTTGTGCAAATGTTTTAGATTACATTCTAGGTACCGAAGATTACGATGGCACCTCCTATGAGGCGGACTATGATTCCACATACTACCCTCCGGGTAGTGGCGTCGGTGAGGATTCGTATATTGGAGCCGAGGAGGATTATTATTCGCACCAGGGTTAGCCCCACAGTTGTGCGGGAGCGGCAGCGCTGGGTTTACTTCATCCGTACTGTTGAGGAGACTACTATTAGTATAGAAGAATCCCTAGCATAGTGCCCCATTCCCCTGGTGTATTTGTGGAACCATTGGTCTTGTAACTAACTTATCTTTGAGTTTATCTTTTGACACTTAGACATGTATTTGACGTTATCACACTTCTTTTCCGCTGTTCTGAGAGAGTGGTTATCATACCTTCTCTCACCCTTATGATTATGCTTTAATGTTATTGCCTTCCGCACTCTGATTTATTTAGTCTTATCTTATTCATGATATTTAGTATTAACTGTTTTTACCATTGATTATTACTGTTCATGATTGTGTTACCGTGTATGTGGGAGGCATGGACCTCAGATCATTGATCCTTGGACTATGGATCACATCCCGGGTATTCTAAATGGGGTACCGGGGGGGGGGGGGGGGAAAAAACCCCGTTAAAAAAAACCCGAGGGGGGGGGAGGGTATTGAGACCGAACGACCCGTGGTAGCAATGGGGATTCACGGGCGCTCAAGACCAGTGAGTTATATCCGTGAGAGGACGGGAATCACATTGTAGGGGCCATTTATTGGAGGGTTGCATATGGCTAGACTTGGGCTCATGGGCGCTCAAGACCGGTGAGTTATATCCGTGAGAGGACATGAGAGCTTCCCGTTTACCATATGTGGATAACCAATAGGGTTGATGAGTCCGGTGAGTAATATCCGTGACTCTAGTGTGAAGGATACCTGAAAGGATCCCGAGAGGGGAGGAATAGAAGTATCTGGAACTAACTTGATGTAACTGACTAGATGACTTGCATTGGGCTAGGCTTTTCCCTGACATGCGCCGGTACTTATGCCAAATGGTTGTGAGAGAGTGTGTTGACTTAACCCCCTACCATGGTTTGTCCAAGAGGGATGCCCGGACCCACTACCAACAGGAGCATATGCGTGACCTACCCAAAGAAGTATGGTGTATGACTTAAAGCATGTCTACCATAGAGACCAGCATACATAGAGTTTAGATGCATTCATACTTTATCTGTTTCATACTGCATTGCATCATGTTATGTTTTGCCACAAGTTATCTATGATGTTATGGATTAACTACCTTACTGAGTTTCTTCGAAACTCATTCCTTTTTGTATATTCTTTGTTTAGATTATCCTGCAGGTACAGATTATTATGACGAGCAGTACAGTGAAGCGCAAGCCGATGAAGCGTATTACACGCAAGGTGCTGGCAACGATCAAGATTACTCTGATGATCCTCCGGCGGATCAAGCTGCGTACTATGTTTGAAGGCAGCATAGAGTTAGAACAGATTCGTTGGATTGACGAAGTCCATACTTATGAAGACGTTATCTATAGACTAGAAGACGCTTGATCTTAGTTTATTTCTTAATACATTTGTTTCAGTTGTATTTCCTTTTAGACTTTCATACTGCGTTCCGCTATATTGGTGGAGTGAGTTTCCGCCTCACTTTACTCCTTTTGATATCATTGGATATCTGGTATCTTTTCCGCACTCTGATTATACTGATTATTCATTATTGTTTTGAACCTTTGTTTATAATATTAAACCTTGATTATTTCCTGTTTATGATTATGTTATTCTATATGTGGGAGGATGATTTCCTCGATACTTGATCTTCGGGGCTGTGGATCATACTCTCGGGTATGCCAGTTAGGGTACCGGCTAGGAGGATGTGACAACAAATAATTAGACCAAATGGAGATGTGAGAGAGCGGGTGATCGAAACCCCAGCCATGGATTGTTCGAGAGGGATGCAGGACCCAATTCCCCCCGGTGTTGAGTGACTGAGACTTACCTAAAGAAGTATGGTGCTATGACTTAAAGCATGTCTACCTTAGAGACTATCATTCATAGAGTTAGAAACATACTTGCATCATGTGTTTCATATCATATTGCATCATGTTATGGTTTGTATTATATGGCTTATGTTTTATGGAATAACTGCCTTGCTGAGTTCTTTTGAACTCACTCCTTTTTGCAACATCTTTTATTAGACTCTATTGCAGGTACTACTACTGTTGACTATGATGGTCAACACTATGAAGACTAAGTTGATGACTCTTACACTACTAGTTACGATGAACACGTTGATAAAGACTAGCAGTCCAAGATTGAGACTTATCTGGAGTAGTTCAGTTTTGCACTTGTGTGCTAGGGATGGGATATCTTCTCATTCTCTTTTTAACCTTTTATTTGATTCATTGAGACCATAGTTTAGTTTGTTCCCTTGCCACTTTGGGAACCGGTTGTAACCCTTATTTTAGTCGATCTACCTTCCGCTATTGTTATAGGATCGGTTTCCCCCTTCTTTCCGCTTTTTGACTATGTATCTTATTGGTATCTTTTCCGCACTTTGATGTTCTTTTGTGATCCTTCTGAGGTCCTTTATTCACTTTTATTATTCAAGTAATTGAATACAAAGATTTGTTCTTGCTTTTGATTATGTTATTGTGCTAAGTGGCTATGATCGTTCCTAAACTTGATCGGCGGGACTGTGAATCACTTCCCCAAGTAATCTAGATAGGGTAACCCTTGGTGGATTTAGGGCGGGATGTGACACCAAGTATGGAACACCATCATCCATTTCCATGGGTTCTGGGTCAAACACCATGTCTTCCATTAAGATGGCCCATAGTTGCCTTCTTCTTTCACTTCTAGTCTTCAGACCTAAAAACGACAGGGTTTTTAGGTTAGGGTTAGCGCTAGATTTCACACTTATAGTCATCTTTATCTGCAAATAAGTCTTACAAAGATGTTTGCAAAAAGGAGTGAGTTCAAAAGAACTCAGCAAGGCAGTTTATTCCATAATAACACAGTAAAGTATGATAGCAAATCATAAAGGATGCAAGATGATATGAAACATACAATACATGTATGATTCTAACTCTATGTATGCTAGTCTCTATTGGTAGACATGCTTTAAGTCATAGCACTATACTCCTCTGGGTAGGTCTCAAATCACTCTCCCTCAACCATCTCGGTATCTTGGGTTCTCTAGTGGTAATTGGGTCTTGCATCTCTCTCGAACATTCCATGGCTAGGGTTTTTGTCACCGCTCTCTCACATCACCATTGGTCTGAGTATTGGCGCATGTCAAGGTTAAACCTAGCCCAATGCAAGTCTTCTACTTAGTTATATCAACTCAAAGTTAGATACTTGCATTCCTCGCCTCTCGCAATCCTTTCCGGTATCCTTCTTACTAGAGTCAGCATATCCTATGGCTACAACCAACTCAGACTACGAACTCATCAACCCTATTGGTCATCCACTAATAGTAAACGGGAAGCTCTCATGTCCTCTCACGGGTTGGTTACCGGTCTTGAGCGCCCATGAGCCCAAGTCTACTACTGCAACCCTACTAATGAATGGCCCCCACAATGTAATTAATGTCTTCTCACGGATTGGTTACTGGTTTTGAGCGCCCACAAACCCCCATTGCTGCCATGGGTTACTCGGTCTCAATACCCTTCCGAATCGAGTCTGATATAACAGGGACATCCTAGCCAAACACTACTAAACAAGCCCTAGGTATGTCAACCAATAATCCGGGAAAGAGTCAAGGGGCACCATAGGAAATGTCCCATACCACTTCCATTGACCAAAGACAGAAACGTCAAAAGGACATTCCCCATTCCCAAATTATACTTAAGCAATCACATTCCCAAATCAGTCATTCACATACACAACTGACAATTCAATACATAGAAAGATAATCATTAATACGTGATCAATTCAATAAACAAGACCAATAGTAGTTGAAGAAATTACAATAGTAATATAATTATGAGAAAACTAAGACAACAGTAGTATGATCATGCAAATCTGAATCATAAACCATAGATCATGCATTCTAGGTTATTAGAGAATTGTTGAAAATATGGGACTGAGGTTTTCTAATTAGAATAGGATTGATTATGTTTCCTAATAAGTCTAGAGTTTTATTTCTATTTGTTTTATATTTCCTTTTCCTACTTAGAATAGGACTTAACTAGGTTGTAACTATAAATACCCAATTGGGGTCTTGTGAATAATATACTTTAGAGGAGCAATTCCTCACATTACAACATGGTATTAGAGCAAGGTTTTGTTTTCATCCTACGGAGGTGCTGTAGAATTTTTTTTGAAGTCGCTATTCACATGTTTGTTTTCTTTTCTGGTATCTTGGAAATGTATATTGGGTGATTAAGTGTGTGAAATCCAGCCCAAAACCTAGACTGGACACCCTATCTGTTTTGGATGAAGAGATGACTTGTTGATGGTTGACCTTGAAGTGGGACCCTGAGTTCAGTGTGGACATGTTTAGAAGGTCCTAGGAAGTTGGTCAGATCTCTCCCTTAGTGTAGAACCGAAGACCCGAAGTGAAGGAAGAAAACTTGGTGTGCCATTCAATAGAAGACATGGTGTTTGACCCAAAACCCATGGAGATTGATGATGGGGTTCTCTTTTTGGAAACCTTATATGAATTGGAGATGAACTGCACCTTGATGTTTAAGAGCTTAGTTGATGGATCTAAAGCCTAGTTGAACATGGTTTGAACGTACTCCTCTGTGCTAGGAAGGTCATTTGTTGAGTTGGGAGAAGCCCACTTAAGTTTAAAGTGGATTGGACCTTGAAGTCCCAATTTTGGCCTTGCTATCATGCTTGGTAGACTAGGCCAGTCGACTAGCCAATCGACCAACAGGGTCAGAATCCGAGAAAATCTTCTATTTAGGGTTTTTGATGCTCTATATATTTAGACTTTGTGTTTCTTAGCCTCCTTTGTTGCTAGAACCCTTAGAGAACATGGGAAGCCTCTCGCAAAGCCTCTCTTGGTGTTTTGGAAGATCCTCAAGCATTCCTCCTAGTTTCTAATTTGGTTTCTCTTCAACAAGGTTGGTATTCTACCTCTTTCTTCTCTAATGTCTTCTTTCTACTGTTCTAGTTTATTGTTTTGATTGTGGGGAAGGTGTTACACTACTATAACTACCTATACTCTGATCTCCTTGTGTCTTAGAGTGAATCCCCAATCACTCTATGCATTCCTTGAAGCCATATGACAATTCTCCATGTTTTTTATTGGTTTTTTTTAACATGATTCATTATTCTTGTAAGTTGCTGTCCTAACCTATTGTAGACTTGTTTCTTATCAATTTCTAAGCATGATCTACTGTATTCTATTCCTTTTGAATGAATCTCCATTCATTACATTGATGCTATGATCTCCATATTTGATTTTATAAAAGAGATCGTTGATATCTTCATGAATGCATGTTTAATCTTAATTCTCTAGCATGATAGATCCATTCTCATGTTAGTATTCATCTCTGATCTATTGCTAATGATCCTCTTGAGTGAATCCTTAATTCTCCTTTGCGGCCAGGGTTGTTTTCATTGAAAACCATGTTTTTTTTATCAAAATAGAAAGTCATGTTTCCAAATTAGAAAGTCATTGATTTTGATCATGGATGGTGTATAATCCATGCTAGGTAGTCTTAGTATGTTTATGTGGAGTTCCCCTTCGAATTTCGGAGCAATCAGACTTCAAACAAAGAAGTTATGACCGATTTAGTGTTTGCTGTCGCGTACTGTTCACATTCGTCGACTAGGTGGTCGACTGGACCAAGCTACCACCCAATCGACCAAGGCAGTTTGCAACTCCATTTTTGCTCCGTTTTGACTCCTATCTCTTGGATTTACTTCTTATGACCTATACATGTTTTCTCAAGCATGTTTAGGTGATTTTGGATCTATTCTCTGATCTCTTACTTGAGGATTATAAGTTCGGATTACGAGGTGAGTATTCCAACTCACAATATGCCTATTTACATGCCTTTTGTGATATGACTTGTATGCATGAGCTAACTACTATTGTTTTATTTTCTTAGCATTGTATTACTTCTGTAACAATAGTAGCATGTTCATAATGTTATTTACATATTAGAATTGATGCTTTAATGTTGTGAATGTGATATGGACTATGATGTGAATTGTATGGAATCATGCTATGTTGTCGATGCCTAGGTTGTAGTTGTGGAATGAGGAATGCCCTTTTGGTGTTTCTGTCTTTAGACACCGGTGGAACTGGTATGGGACACTTTCCTATGGTGCCCCTTGACTCTTTCCCTGACTACTGGTTGACATACCTAGGGCATGTCTAGAAGTGTTTGGCTAGGAAACCCTTGTCATATCTGACCCCATCGGAAGGGGAATTGAGACCTAGTGACCCATGGTAGCAATGGGGAGAAGTGGGTGCTCAAGACCGGTAACCAACCCGTGAGAGGACGTGGATCACATTGTGGGGGCCATTCATTGGTAGGGTTGCATGTAGTGGACTTGGGCTCGTGGGCACTCGAGATTGCAAGATGCATGAGAGGACACGAGAGCTTCCCGTATACTATGTGTGGATGACCAATAGGGTTAAGAGTCTACGTAGTTGGGAAGGAGACGGTGACTCTAGTGGGAAAGGTACCGGAAAGGATCGCGAGAAGCAAGAAATGGACGTATCTAACCCTAAGTAGATATGACTCAGTAGATGACTTGCATTGGGCTAAGATTAACCCTGTACACGCGCCACTACTCAGACCAAATGGTGATGTGAGAGAGTGTTGACCTAAACCCCAGCCAAGGTTGTTCGAGAAGGTTTCAGGACCCATTAACAACCGGCAGAACCCAAGATACCAAGATGGTTGAGGGAGAGTGATTTGAGACCCTACCAAAGGAGTATGGTGCTATGACTTAAAGCGTGTCTGCCAATAGAGACTAGCATACATATATAGAGTTAGAAGCATACTTGCATACATTGTTTCATATCATTGCATTTATGTTTGCCCTGATTGTGTGTGAAGACGCTTATTGTGATTGGATATACTTGCTAAGTTCTTTTGAGCTTACCCTTTGGGGGACTTGTTTTTAGATGACATTGCAAGTCCGGAAGTCTCTGGAGGCGGTTATGACCAGCGGGGTAGCCAACACCAGTGTTTGGACTGCATTGATGCCTCCTATTGATGGCAGCCGGCATCGTCATGTTTGCCGATGGGATAGTGCGCTAGATGCTGATCTGAAGCTTCAAGAGCATAACCCAAAGTTGAAGAAGATGAAGATTGAAGAAGAAGAAGAGCCGATGGAAGAAGTTTATAAGATTTCTCTTTTCTTCTAGACTTTTCCTTTTACATGTATTACCTTAAAGCTTTGTTTTAGATTTCAATTTACCTTCGTCATATGTTTGTGGGGTATATTTCCACTATACTCTACAGTTCTTTGATTGGTATCTTATTGTTCCGCACTCTGATATTCTTTTGTGATCCTTCTGAGATCCTTTCTTGACTTTTATTAGTCAGAAACTTGAATACAATGATTTGTTCTTTCTTTTGATTATGTTATTGTGCTAAATGGATATGATCGTTCCTAAACTTGATCTTCGGGGCTGTGGATCACACAAACTCGGGTATTCCAGATAGGGTACCGGCTGGGTGGATGTGACAAAGTGCATGTCTAGGAAAATTTTATCTAAGGGAGTATGGTATTTAAGCAAACCGGTTGTGTCCCTCCAGTCTTTTCTAGAAACTTTCCTGGTGTACTTTGGTTCAACAATATACCTATTGGAGGTAACCTGAGGAGATACTTTTCACGTGAATTAGTGAGGTTATTTTATAGTCAACAACAATTTGTGATAGAAGCAAGGGCAGCTTTTGCAAATTTGAATAGTTCTAGGTATTGTTTCGTAATTTTGAAAATATTTTAGGGACTTTTTTGCAATTATGAAAAATTGCAATTTTCAACAATTTCAGGGACTTTATTGTCATTTCGAAAAACATAGGGATATTTCTGCAATTTTTAACAATTTCAGGGACTTTTTCGTAATTTCGAGGGGGCTATTTGTAAATTTGAATCATTTCTCCTTGCAATGGTGGCAGATCCCATATCTTCTTTATCTGGTACCTTTGAAGAGTCTCCCATGTCTTCCATTCATAAGGATCCTGAGTTTTCTCCACTTTAGATAACCACTGTGAAACTTAATGGGACAAATTATCTTAGATATTCTCGTTCATTTTCCCTCGCTGTTGGTGCTCATGGTCTTACTGGCCATCTTAATGGGACTTCTACAAAACCTTCCACACCAGGTCTGCAACTTTCCAAGTGGTATACAGATAAATGCTTGGTAATGGGTTTTCTCATCAACTTCATTGAATCTAGCATAGCAGAGAGTTATCTCCTCCTTCCTGATGTGGCAAATATTTGGAAAGTTACTAAAGATACATACTCCAGAGTTGGCAATGATGCACAGTGCTTTGAAATTAGACGAAAAATCAATCAGAGAAGGACCTTCCTCTTTCTTAGTACTATAATACTCTTCGGGGATATTACCAGACTTTAGATTTCTATGGGAAGTTTACACCGAAGAATGCTGAAGATGCTATTGCCTATCAACAATGGGAAGATAAATAGAGAGTTTATGAATTTTTGGCAGGATTGAATATAGAATTTGATCAAATTAACTCACAGATCCTTTCTAGAGAACCTTTCCCTTCTCTGGCTCAAGCCTATGCCATGATAGATACCGAGGACAGTCGAAGGACAGCTATGGTACACACTCAAACATCTGATAGATCTGCATTGATGACTGGTTATGGCAATAATAAATCTAGTTCTGGTAATTTTTGCCCACCAGTAAAGTGCAAATATTGTGGAAAACAGCGTCATACAAAGGACAAGTGTTGGAAGTTGCATGGACATCCACCAAATTCCTGTGGAGGAGGTAGAAATGGAATCAAGGGCAGCAATCAAACATCTGCAAATCAAGCCAATTCTGACACCCTGAGTACTCCAACACCTCTTTCCTCAAACGAGCTCCAGCACCTTCGCAAGTTGATGTCCAGACTTGACTCATTTTCTCCAATACCGACTTCCAGTGCGAGTATAGCCTTTGTCATTGTTCCCTCTGTTGATCCACAATTCCCCACAAGTACTTTTGGTTGTCACAATGTCAATTTGACTTATCCCTCCTTGGTAATCGACTTTGGGGCAACCGACCATATGACAGGCTCATCTACTTTATTTCGTACTTATTCATCCGTCCCTATTACTCAGGATGTTCAAACGGCTGATGGGTCTCTCTCCCCTATCTCTGGAAAGGATCTATTATCTATTCGCCTTCTCTTGCCTTATTTAATGTCTACATGTTCCTATGTTTTCGGCTAATCTTTTATCTATTAGTAGCCTTACTCGTGATATGAACTGCATAATAACTTTCTTTCCTTCTCATTGTGTGTTTCAGGACCTGGAAACGGGGCTTACGATTGACAGTGGTAGATAGAAAGGGGGGCTCTACTTAATGGATGGGTCCCCATCAGCTCTTTCTATGGTCTCTAATTCCACCTCTCCTGCACTTTTTACCTTATTACAGTGGCATAGTCGTCTTGGCCACATTCCTTTACCTATTTTGTCCAAATTATTTTCTGATCTTGTCACATCCACCCAGCCGGTACCCTACCTGGCCTACCCGAGTGTGTGATCCATAGCCCCGAAGATCAAGTATCGAGGTAATCAAGCTCCCACATAGACAATAACATAATCATGAACATAAATAATCAATGTACAAAGCATAATCCAAAAGATCCAAATAAGGAAAGAATAAATCATATATCATCAAAGTACGAAAGACAATCAGAATGTCTAAATCAATAAAGTAAAGTGAGGCGGAATCTCACTCCACAAACAACGGAAAAGTAGTTCTAAAAAGAAAAGGAAAAGGAATGAAAACTAATCCCAGTAGTAGGTACAATAAGTAACTAAATTGTTCTCAATCTTATAGACAACATCTCTATAAGTATAAATCTCAAAAATGGCGCAAGGGCGCTTCCACTCTATGGTCGGACTAAGCATCGTACGCAGCATAACCACCCGTAGAATCTTTAGTTTAATTGTCGTAACCTCAATCACCTTCCTGGAGATATGCCTCTTCTCCTTGCGCTTCTTCATACGAGCAGTCATGATACTCAGAACCTGTAGAGAAATCTAATAATACATTGCACAAAAGGAATGAGTTTCAAAGAAAACCCAGTAAGGCAGTTAATCCAAAACAACATAAATGGTAGGATTTCAAAGCAAAGTAAAATGCTATATGATATGAAACACATGATGCAATATGATTCTAACTCTATGTATACTGGTCTCTATTGGCAGACATGCTTTAAGTCATAGCACCGTACTTCTTTAGGAAGGTCTCATCACACAACGCCTTCTGGTAGTGGGTCCGGCATCCCTCGGGACATTCCATGGCTGGGGGTTAAGTCACCACTCTCTCACATCACCATTGGTCTAAGTACTGGCGCATGTTAGGGTAAAAGCCTAGCCAAATGCAAGTCTCCTACTCAGTTACATCAAGTCAGATCCAGATACGTCCATTCCTCGCCCCTGGCGATCCTTTCCGGTATCCTTCACACTAGAGTCCTCATAGTCCCTGACGACGGACTCATCAACCCTATAGGTCATCCACATAAGGTAAACGAGAAGCTCTCACGTCCCCTCACGGGTTGGTTACTGGTCTTGAGCGCCCGTGAGCCCAAGTCTATCCATATGCAACCCTACCGATAAATGGTCACCACAATGTGATTCCTGTCCTCTCATGGGTTGGTTACCGATCTTGAGCGCCCATGAATCCCCATTCCTACCACGGGTCGTTCGGTCTCAATACCCTTCCGATTAGGGTCTGACATAACGGGACATCCTAGCCAAACACTACTAGACAGTCCTAAATATGTCATCCAACAGTTTAGGTGTAACATCCAGCCCAAACCTGGCCCGGACACCCTATTTATTTTGGGATAAAGAAAGACTGGTTCAATGTTAGACCTTAAAATTTGGACTTTAATTTCAATATTATTATCTTTGAAAACCTTAGGAAGCCATGTCAGACCTTTCCCTTAGGGTAGATCTGTAATGTCTGGCCTTATCCTAACCTTGACCCGGCCCGGGACCTGTTATGTTTGTAAGTCCGAAAACCCGAAGTGGGAGGAAATGAGACTTGTGGACCGTTTTGATTGTAGATTTGGCGTCGGAGCCCAAGCCCGTGGACATTGACGATGATGCCCCTCACTTGAGAGCATTGTCAGTGTTAGTTTTGAATCTGCGCACCGAAGAGGGGTGAATTAGTTGAAATACCAAATGAACTCCTGTGCCCAATCCGAATATATTTCCCAAAACTAGACTTCTTGATGGACTTGTAGGAGAAAACCCCACTCAATTTGACCCCATATAGCCCTCCAAATCCTTGTCCGAAGTTGCTGAACTATGTCTGACAAATCCTGCTTGCGCATCGAAGAAGGTGAGCTTATTTGGTGGACCTAATGACCTCACATGCTTGATTCAAATGTATTTCTGGAAAGTAGACTTCTTGATTGACTTGTAGGAGAAAACCTCACTCAATTTGACCTTGTATAGCCATCAACCAAAACCAACGACCAAAGTTACCCAGAATCGAGAAAAATATGCTTTTTGGATATTCCTTCATCTATTTAAGTGAAACCTCGAACCTAGAATGATATTTCACTCATTTCAACACCTGAGAACGTGGGAAGGCTCCTCTTATGCTCCTCTTTGGCTTGGGTGATGATCTTCTACAATAATCATTGTCTCTTTTCTCCAACTATCATCTTACAAGGTATGATTCCTTCTCTTGCTCTCTATCCTACCCACTTCTCTTCTTCTTTTTACTGATGAGACCATGGCCAAGGTGCTGCAACCTTGCAAACACCTTGCCATGAATGTCTCTTCCCATTTATACTTGCTTTTCCTTCATTCTTGCTATGCCTCACTTGCATCTTGATCCTTACATATACATTACCATGATTCCTTGCTTAACAACTTGATTTCTTATACTAAACTGAGATGTGGAGTATGATTAGTCTAATCTCTGGCTTGCAAATGATTGTAATCATGTTCCTAACCTATTCCCCAACTAATTCTCTAGCTTCCCTTTCAATTACATCAATTTCTCATGAATGCTAGGATTCTTGTCTTTAGAACATAGGACCTCAATTTGGGGGTTTTCATTTGGACCATTGGATTGTGATAATACTTGCTAGGTAGTGTTCTTACATTGTTATTAATCATCCCTCCAAGTTTCGGATCGATCTAAACCCCGAAAGACCCATTTCGGACCAAAATCCCCAAAATCCACTATTCTGTCCCGAAGATAATTTTGGTCGATCCTTTTGGTCGATACCATCGACCAAGACCATCGACCAAAGTTGTTGCTGACAGCAACCTTGGCCAGTTTTGATCCAATTGACATCCAATCTTCCTGATTCCTTCTCTAACTTATTATTGATGTTTGTTTAGGGCCTTAACAATTATTTTGGACTATTTCTTGGTACTCTCAATTCATCATCAATTCAACCCAAGGTAAGGATGGTTATCTCCATAAACATATAGATCATCAATTTATGATTCATGTTCTTATTTATGAATAGAATCTCTTGATTTCTGTTAATCTTTATAAGACTGTTATATATGTGTTAGAACAGTAGTATTGAAATCTTTATACTCCTATTATGTTACATTACTATTCTTGTTTACTTATGTCTATGATGATTCATTTCAATATCATGATTTAACTTGTATTATGAAGATGTATTGGATGCATGAGAAGTGATGAACTTGAATATGTGATTGCCTACGTATAACTTGGGATTGGGGAGTGTCCTATTGACGCTTATGTCCTTGGGCACCGGAGGGAATAATATGGGATGTTCTCCGAATGTGCCTATCAACTCTTTCCCGGGTTATTGGATGACATACATAGGACTGTCTAGTGGTTTGGCTAAGATGTCCTTGTCGTGTCAGACCCGAATCGGAAGGGCATTGAGACCGAACAACCCATGGTAGTGTATGGTTGGATGGGCGCTCTAGGCCGGTAACCAATCCGGTAGGGGACATAAACCATGCTACGGATACCTGAAAGGGGCCATTTATTGGTAGAGTTGCATATGGATAGACTTGGGCTCACGGGCGCTCAAGACTGGTAACCAATCCGTGAGAGGATGTGAGAGCTTCCCATTTACTATATGTGGATGACCAATAGGGTTGATGAGTCCGAAATCCGGGATTTCGCTGACTCTAGTGTGAAGGATACCGGAAAGGATCGCCGAGGGCGAGGAATGGACGTATCTGAATCTGACTTGACCGACTAAGTAGATGACTTGCATTGGGCTAGGCTTTACTGTGACATGCGCCAGTACTTGACCAAATGGTGATGTGAGAGAGCGGTGACCGATCCCCTTACCACGGCTTTTTTGATGACTTTACCGATCTTCCTCGGGCATTCCCAAGATATGGAAATGGGAGAGTGACTGACGACCCAGAGAAGTACGGTGCTATGACTTAAAGCATGTCTACCTTAGAGACCAGCATTCATAGAGTTAGAACCATACTTGCATCATGTGTTCCATATCATATTGCATCATATTATGGCTTGTATCATATGGTTTATATTTTTATGGAATGACTACCTTGCTGAGTTCTTTTGAACTCACTCCTTTTTGCAACAATTTTTGTTAGACTTTTCTACAGGTACTACCACTGTTGACTGTGGCAGTCAACCCTCTGGAGGCCAAGTTGAAGACTTGTATCATATTGGTGGCGATGAACCAGTTGATAAAGACGAGTAGACCGAGATGGGGACTTATTTGTAGCAGTTCAGTTTTATATTTGTGTGTTAGGGATGGGATGTCGTCTCATTCCCTTTTTAACCTTTTTATTTGAATTGTCGGGACTATAGCTTAGTTGTTTCACTTGTTATTTGGTGAATCGGTTGTAACCTTTACTTTTATTCGTTTCATCTTCCGCTAATATTATAGGATGGGTTTCCTCCCTCCTTTTCACACTTGATTATTTATACTAATGAAATCCTTTCCGCACTCTGATGTTATTTGTGAATCCTTCTGAGGTACTTTCTCGACTTTTATTATTAAATTATTTGGATACAAGGAATTGTTCTTGCTTTTGATTAATTATTGTGCTAAGTGACTATGATCGTTCCTAAACTTGACCGGCGGGACTGTAATTCACTCCCCGGGTAATCCAGATAGGGTATCCCCTTGGTGGATTTAGGGCGGGATGTGACATTAGGAAGTTGTCCAAAGGGCATCTCCGGAAACATCCCATAATATTCCCGTAGTTGTCCAAGGACAGAAGTGTCAAAAGGACACCTCTCCTTTCCAAACCATACTTAATCATTCACAAACATAAATCCATAACATCACATTTATGGCAACTTCTTATATGGAAATAAATCAATAATATCATCCAACTGGCATATATTTGGTAAGTAAATCATACATGAATCAATTTAACATATACAATTAATGCTACTGTAATTAAGGTAATGCATCAGTAGTATATTATCATAAGAATCTAATTAAAGAAATAAACCAAAGATTCAAATATAGAAACTAGATTCACGCAATCTATGTAATTAAGAAAATAACCATCCTTACCTTATATAACTCGCATAGGATCTTGGGGAATCAAGTAAAACTTTGACTAAACTTGGGAAGAAAGTCTAAAAAAGTATATATAACATATTAGGAAAGATACCTAGAAGGAAAGATATCAAAACATCCAAAACAGACCAAATATGAGGTTGTTGTACTCATTGGTCGATTGGATTGGTCTACTACCTCAGTCGACCAATGAGTCGACCAACAGAGATAGTGGCCTTCAAAAATCAGAGTTTATATCAGAAAAGACCTATTAGAATAGGATTGATTATGTTTCCTAATAAGTCTAGAGTTTTATTTCTATTCATTTTATATTTCCTTTTCCTACTTAGTATAGGACTTAACTAGGTTGTAACTATAAATACCATGTTGGGGTCCTGTGAATAATATACTTTAGAGGAGCAATTCCTCACATTACAACAAGAATCAACCATCCTTTCCTTAAATAACTTCAAAGAATTCCGGAGGAACAAAGAAGATAGATCCAAGGTTAGCAATTAAACCCTACACAAGCATAATTCAATCATTAGGAACAAACCCTAGAAGATTATAAGTCAAATGGATTAAAACAGATGAAGAAATCAACTACTGTTAGCTTGGGCAGCCTAGCTGGGTCGATTGGTTCAGTCGACCCAATGAACAGTACGAAGCAAAAATCAGAATTTTGATCCGAAACTCATCTTCCGAGATTCAAAACACTCCGAAAATTCAAAAGAACCTCTAAAACAGTAATCTAAGATTAACTAGCATAGATTAGACATCAACATTGATCAAGAGAATGGAATTCTAAATTGATCAAAAATAGGGTTTTTAGAGAAAACAGTCCATGGATTCAAACGAGATGCTAGAGAGAATGAGAATTCACTCTAGAAGAATATCAACAGTAGATCAATGATAGAAACTAATATAAGAATGATTCTAACATGCTTTGAAAAAAAAAAAAAAAAAAAAAACAATTCAATGATCACACCTTCATGAAGATTTCACAAGATCTCTTCATAAAATTCAGTTGCGTAGATCAAAGGAGCATTGGAGTGAATGGAGATTCACTCACAACTACAGAGATTGAAGTAGAGGTGTGAAACCCACCCCTTTCCTAACCCAAACTCAGACTCGATCCTTTGAAGTTTGTAGGTCCGAAGACCCGGAGTGGTGGAAGAAGAGACTTGTGGGCCCTCGTAGTTGTAGACTTGGTGCTAGATTCTGAGCCCATGGACATTGACAGTGATGCCCCTTACTTGGATGCATTGTCAGTGTTCAGTGAGAAACTACATCTAGAAGAGGGGAAGCTTAGTTGAAGTACTTGATGCGCTTCCGGTCTTGCTTCGAAGGTATTTCTCTAATCTAGACTTGTTAATTGACTTGTAAGAGAAAACCCAACTCAATTCGGATCAATCTAGCCCTTCATTTCCCTGGATCAAGCTTGCTGTACTAGCTTGGTTGACTGATTGGTCGACTGGGCCAATCGACCAAACAGGTCGACCAAAGGATGCCCAAATCCAAGAAAAAGATGCTTTTTGAATATTCTCTTCTCTACTTAAGGAAGCATCATGTTTTCACATTCCTAGCTTGCTGAGAACGAGGGGAGAGCTTCCCAAAGCACTTCCTTGGTAGTGGTGAAGATTATTCCATTCAAATAATTGCCAATCATTGCTTCTTGTCTTTATTTGCACCTACAAGGTATGATTCCTCTCTTTTGCTCTCTATTATACTCTTTTCTCTTCTTCTTCTTGCTTGGTAACCTTGGAGTTGTTGCTGCAACCTTGCAACCATCACTCCAAGTGTCCATTCCTTGCTAATGCATGATTTCATTTCATTCCTACCTATGCCATGCTCTCATTTTGATTCTTGCGTATGCAAAGATATTGTAATATCCAGCCCTATTCTAACCTTGACCCTGACCCGGATCCATTGTTGTATTCAGGTCCGAAGACCCGAAGCGGTGGAAGAAGAGATTTATGGACCATTATGATTGATGATCATGATTCGGAGATTGAGCCCTTGGACATTGACAATGATACCCCTTGCTTAAATGCATTGTCAGTGTTTAAGGAAAGTCTGCGCATCAGAGAAGATTAATATAGTTGATGTACCAAATGACCTCCTGTACACAATCCGAAGGTATTCCCCAAAAGTAGACTTCTTGATTGAATTGTAGAAGAAAACCTCACTCAAATTGACCTTGTGTAGCATTTCAAATCCCTACTTGAAGTTGTTGTTCTAAACCTTAGTCTTCTGCTGGAAGTATTTTAGTCGATCCTTTTGGTCGATACCATCGACCAAGGACCATCGACCAAAATATCCTAGTCTGCCAAGTTAATGATTCCATGGAATATTCCTTTTCTATTTATTATAACCTCGAGCCTTGAGCCCTATTGCAATCATTTTCTCACCTGAAAACGTGGGGAGAGCTTCCCAAAGCAGCTCCTTGGCTAATGTGAAGGGCACCTCTTCAAAAACTCTTTGTTTATCATTGATTCTTGTCTTCATCTTCCACACTAAGGTATAAATCATCATTCCACTCTCTACCCTACCATTTTCTACTCTTTTCTATTGCCACCTTGCTGATGAGACATTGGGAATGGTGCTGCAACCTTGCAACCACCACTCCAAGTGTCTACTCATGTTCAATCCATGATTTCCTTAACTATTCATTGATGCTATGCTTCTATCTCATGCCTAGCATATGTATTCTAAGATTTATCAATTAACATCATGCCATTTGGTACCAAATTGAGTTATAGGATGTATTATGTTCATGTTTAACATTGCCATATGATTCCAATCGAATTTCTATTAGTTCCTCTAACTATTACATGCCATTCCTCATCAATGCAATCAATTCCAACTCATGCCATGATGTTTATCACTTTAACTTGATAGCTCAAATTGGGGCTTTTTGTTTAGACCATTGGATTGGGTAAATTTCTTGATTTATAGTGTCCTACTACTATTGTTAAGTATGCCTCCAAGTTTCAGATTGATCCGAACACCAGAAAACTCATTTTGGATGAAAACCCCCAAAATCCACATTTCTGTCTCGAAGGAAATTTTGGTCGATCCTTTTGGTCGATACCATCGACCAAAA
The DNA here is from genome assembly GCF_041222555.1 of Hakea prostrata. Lineage (NCBI taxonomy): Eukaryota > Viridiplantae > Streptophyta > Magnoliopsida > Proteales > Proteaceae > Hakea > Hakea prostrata. Next base: position 28,211,856 of record NC_142604.1, read on the forward strand.
TGTTGGCAGACAGCAACCTTGGCCAATTTTGATCCAATTAACATCCGATCTTCCCGACTTCTTTTCTAACTTATTATTGATGTTTGTTTAGGGCCTTAACAATTCTATTGGACTATTCTTGGTATTCTCAATTCATCATCAATTCATCCAAGGTAAGGATGGTCATCTCCATAAGCATATAAGTCATCAAATATTGAATTGTGTTTTATTTAAAGAATGAAATCTCTTGATTTTCTTTCAATCATTATAAGACTGCTACATATGTGTTAGAACAGTAGCATTTAAATCTTTATACTCTTGTTGTGTTACTTTATCATTTTGATTTGCTTATGTTTATAATGATTCGTTTCAATATCATGATTTGATTACTATTATGGATATGCATTGGATGCATGAGAAATGATGAGATTGAATATGTGACTGCTTACGTATGACCTGGGATTGGGGGGTGTCCTACTGACACTTCTGTCCTTGGGCATCGGAGGGAATAGTATGGGATGTTCTTCGATGGTGCCTATCGACACTCTCCCGGGTTATTGGATGACATACATAGGACTGTCTAGCTGGGTGGCTAGGTTTATCCTTGTCGTGTCAGACCCGAATCGGAAGGGCATTGAGACCGAACAACCCGTGGTAGTGTATGGTTGGATGGGCGCTCTAGGCCGGTACCCAATCCGGTAGGGGACATAAACCATGCTACGGATACCTGAAAGGGGCCATTTATTGGTAGAGTTGCATATGGATAGACTTGGGCTCACGGGCGCTCAAGACCAGTAACCAATCCGTGAGAGGACATGAGAGCTTCCCGTTTACTATATGTGGATGACCAATAGGGTTGATGAGTCCGAAATCCGGGATTTCACTGACTCTAGTGTGAAGGATACTGGAAAGGATCGCCAGGGGCGAGGAATGGACGTATCTGAATCTGACTTGACTGACTGAGTAGATGACTTGCATTGGGCTAGGCTTTACTGTGACATGCGCCAGTACTTGACAAAATGGTGATGTGAGAGAGCGGTGACCGATCCCCTTACCACGGTTTTTTTGATGACTTTACTGATCTTCCCCGGACATTCCCAAGATATGGAAATGGGAGAGTGACTGACGACCCAGAGAAGTACCGTGCTATGACTTAAAGCATGTCTACCCTAGAGACTAGCATTCATAGAGTTAGACTCATATTTGCATCATATGTTCCACATCGCATTGCATTATAATATGTTCTGAATGTGTATGATTTCTAATTATGGAATAACTTCCTTGCTGAGTTCTTCGAACTCATTCCTTTTATGCAAATGTTTTTAGATTATCTTACAGGTACCGAGGACTACGATGGCACCTCCCTTGAGGCGGACTATGATTCCACATACTACCCTCCGGGTAGTGGCGTCGGCGAGGATCCGTATATTGGAGCCGAGGAGGATTACCATCCGCACCAAGGTTAGCCCCACAGTTGTGCGGGAGCGGCAGCGTTGGGTTTACTTCATGCGTATTGTTGAGGAGATTACTATTAGTATAAAAGAAACCCTAGCGTAGTGCCCCATTTCCCCTGTGTGTTTATGTAGTATACGGGCCTGTAATTAACATGTATTTGGATTCTTCTGGTGATACTTGGACATGTACTTAACTACTTTTACTTTCCGCTGCTCTGAGAGAGTGGCTACCACACCTTCTCTCACTGATATGATTTTGACCACATTCTGATATTATCTATCTTCTGCACTCTGATATATATTTAATCCTATCTTATACATATTGTTTAGTATTAATTGTTTTTACCATTGATTATTACTGTTCATGATTTTGTTACCGTGTATGTGGGAGGCATGGACCTCAGATCATTGATCCTTGGACTGTGGATCACATCCCGGGTATTCCAAATGGGGTACCGGCTAGGTGGATGTGACAGATATGCTTCTCTTCTTAACTTCTTGTATTCTTGTCCTAAACTAAAGTATGTTGTACGCTAAGTCTAATTTCTATGCTAGCATCTAATCCATTGTATATCAATTCCCCTAGCTAATTCCTTAATTTCCATTGCAATTTCATTTGATTTCAAATGATGCTATGATTCTTGTATTTAGAACATAGAGTTTCAATTTGGGGATTCCTATTTAGACCATTAGATTATGCTAATTACTCACTAGATAGTGTTCTTATACTGTTACAATCAATCCCTCCAAGTTTCGGATTGATCCGAGCCCCGGAAGCTAGGTTTCAGATCAAAAATCACTATTCAGCCCCGCACTGTTCACTTGGTCGACTGGGTCAGTCGACCAAGTCAGTCAACCAATTGGTTGCTGAATTGTGTGCTTCGCCGATTTGACCCGTTCGACCTCCGATTTTCTCGATTTCTTTTCTAATCTTTCATTTATGCTTGTCTAGGGTCTTAATACCATCTTTGGATCGTTCATTTGAGATTATTGGATTATCATCATCGCGACTTAAGGTAAGGCCGGTTATACCCATATAACATAGACTATGTGATTATTACACTGATGTTGACAACTTAGTAGGCTTAGCTTATTGGTTGCATTTGAACATCATATGACTATTGTAGGTATCTTGTAACAGTAGCATCATGTTTATTTACTCTTGTTTATCATGTCTATTCATTCTTGTTATTTACTTATACACTTGATCACGTGATGTTATGACGTATCTTTCAAGATGATGATGTATCATGTATGTATGATATGATGAGACTGAGAATGTGATTGGATAAGTATGATTTGGGATTAGGGAATGTCCTTTTGACATTTATGTCCTTGGACATTGAAGGGAATAGTATGGGATGTTCTCCGAAGATGCCCATTGACGCTTTCCCGGATTTTTGGAAGACATACATAGTGTCACATCCACCCAGCCGGTATCCTATCTGGCATACCCGGGATGTGATCCACAGCCCGAAGATCAAGATCGAGCGGCCATGCCTCCCACATACACGATAACATAATCATGAACAATATAATCAATGTTTAAAGTAAGTAATAAACAGATCAAGTGAATAAGAAAAGATAATCAATAAAAGTGCGGAAATTATCAAGTATCAATTACACATTAAAGTAATCTCAAAAGAGAAAGAGTGATCAGGAGTCACTCCTTCAATAATAGCGAAAAGTGGTTAATCAAATTTAGTTACGACCAGTATCAAGAATAAATCCATAAGAGTTAATAAACATATCCAAGTGTTTAACAGTAATCCAGGGAAATGGGGCACTAAGCAAGGGTTTCTTCTATTTTTATGATTGTTTCTTCATAAGTGTGGACGAAGTGAACCCAACACGGCCGCTCCCTCACCACGGTGGGGTTAACCCTCGTACGAACCATAATCCTCCTCGGCACAATAATCCTAACTCTCATCATAGCTATCACCCGAAGGGTAGTATGCGGGATCATAGCTCGTCTCGTAGAGTGCGCCATCAGAGTCTTCTACACCTGTAAGATAATCTAACAATTTGCACTAAAGGAATGAGTTCAAAAGAACTCAGCAAGGCAAGTCGTTTCATAATACACAATTCATACGATACAAGTCACGATATGATGCAAGATGGTATGAGATAATGATGATATATGATTCTAACTCTAAATATGCTAGTCTCTAAGGTATACATGCTTTAAGCCATAGCACCATACTTCTTTAGGTCGTTTGTCACTCCCCCTCAATCATACATGATATCTTGGGTCTGCCAGGGTAATTGGGTAAAGTGATCATCAAAACCATGGTTGGGGATTAAGTCACCACTCTCTCACATCACCATTGGTATGAGTATTGGCGCATGTCACGGCGAAGCCTAGCCCAATGCAAATCATCTACTCAGTCCTATCATGTCAAATCAGGATACTTTCCCTATGGCACCGACCAACTCGGTTCCATATCCTTCACACTAGAGTCAGCGTATCCTATGGCTCCCACCAACTCAGACTACGGACTCATAAACCCTATTGGTCATCCACAAATGGTAAAGGGGAAGCTCTCACGTCCTCTCACGGGTTGGTTACTAGTCTTGAGCGCCCGTGAGCCCAGGTCTATCCATTTGCAACCCTACCAATAAATGGCCCCTTTCGAGTATCCGCAATATGGTTTAAGTCCCCTCACAGAGTGGTTACTGGTCTTGAGCGCCCATCAACCATACTCTACCATGGGTTGTTCGGTCTCAATACCCTTCCGATTCGGGTCTGATACAACAAGGATAATCCTAACCATACATCTAGACAAATCATGTATGTCATCCAACAACCCGGGAAAGTGTCCATCAGAAGTGTCGGAAGGACACTTCCCAATCCCAAATCATACGTAGTCATTCACAAGCTCAATCTCATCATATCATACATAATCAATAATTCATCATATAAACAAAGGCATATCATAATATGATTAATCATATACATAACCATAAAGGAAAATTAAGCATGATATTCTGAATGACATGTAACATACAATTACTGATAAAAATGCATACAATAGTCATGCATGGTTAAGGAGTACACATAGGAAGTATATCTACTAAGTTCTCAAAGTATAAGTATGTTTGCATAATCAACGTACTTGAGATAACGACTGTCCTTACCTTAATCGAGTCGGGAATAAAATTAAGAGTCACCAAGAATAGCCCCAAAAGTCAGTGTTGTACCCTAGACAACATATAATCAACATTAGAAAAGAAAGCAATCGAATCGGAGGTCAAACGAAGCATTTCGGCCACAAACAGGGATGTTGTCATATCTTGGTCGACTGGCTGGTCGACTGACAGCTTGATAGTAATGGGCAGAATTGAGGATTTGGCCCGAAATTGATCTTCTGGTGCTCCGATCGACATGAAACTTGGAGGGCGTGATTATGGCAATATGGGGACATTACACGCCAAAAATTATCATGATCCAACGGTCCAATTGTGAATACCCAAATCAAAACCCTATGTTTTATATGCTAAACATCACATATTGAATTGGAATTGATTGCAATAGTAAGAATTGATGGGGAATCAATTAAGGGGATGATAAGAAATGAATTAGGATCATGATTCAATAGTAATTCAATTTAGCATACATCTACACTTCAATTTGAACTAAAGAATAGGTTGAAATGAAGGGAATCAAAGCAATGCAATGTAAGCAATCTTAATGGGAGTATAACATAGCAACAGTGGGGTGATAATTATGGAATTGAAAGGGGAAAACTCATGGTTAAGTGTTTGCAAGGTTGCAGCACTTCAACCATGGTCTTAAGATCATAAATTGATAGAATAATGAGTAGATTAGAAGAAGAATAAAAGGAATCATACCTTGAGTTGATGATTGAGGTGGGAAGCTAATGATTAGAGTCAAGGATCTTCACAAACACCAAGGAAAGCCCAAGAGAGTGACACTTTTCGTTCTCTGGAGTGCCAATGATTGGGGTAGACCTTCATTCACAAGTTCCAAAAAGGTAGGGTCAAAATGGGAAATAATTTTATGAATTTTCAAAATTCATAACTGCTGGTCGACTGTCAGTCGACCAAGGCTTGACAGCAACTTCGAGAGTGGATTTGGAAGGCCAGACAGATCTGAATTGAGTTGGGTTTTCTCGATCAACAAGTCTAGTTTCAAGAAATACTTTCGGATTGAGCACGGGGGTTCAATAGGTGCTTCAACTAATTCAATCTTCTTCGATGCGCAGACTTTCACTAAACACTGACAATGTGCTCAAGTAAGGGGCATCATTGTCAATGTCCATAGGCTCTGGATCAAGCATCGAATCTTCAACTACGAGGGCCCACAAGTCTCTTCTACCTCCACTTCGGGTCTTCGGACCTACAACAGTACAAAATCCGGGCCAGGTCAGGGTTAGGATAAGGCCAGATTTTACACATAGGACTTGTCTAGATGTGTGGCTAGGATGTCCTTGTTGTATCAGACCCGAATCGGAAGGGCATTGAGACTGAACGACCTATGGTAGTATTGTGATTTGATGGGAGCTCAAGACCAGTGAGTTATATCCATGAGAGGACATAAATCACACTGTGGATAGCCGAAAAGGGGCCATTTATTGGTAGGGTTGCAAATAGCTAGGCTTGGGCTCATGGGCGCTCGAGACCGGTGAGTTATATCTGTGAGAGGACGTGAGAGCTTCCTGTCTACTATCTGTGGATGACCAATAGGGTTGATGAGTCCGGTAAGTAATATCCATGACTCTAGTGTGAAGGATACCGGAAAGGATCCCGGGATGGGAGGAATGGACGTATCCAGATCTGACATGATATGACTGAGTAGATGGCTTGCATTGGGCTAGGCTTTACCTTGACATGCGCCAATACTTAGACCAAATGGAGGTGTGAGAGAGCGGTGACCGAAACCCCAGCCATGGATTGTCCGAGATGGATGCAGGACCCATTACCAACCGGTGCTGAGTGATTGAGATTTACCCAAAGAAGTATGGTGCTATGACTTATAAAGCATGTCTACCATAGAGACTAGCATATGTAGAGTTAGAATCATATTTACATCATCTGTTTAATATCATTTTGCATCATGTTATGTTTTGTATCATATGGCTTATGTTTTATGGAATAACTACCTTGCTGAGTTCTTTTGAACTCACTTCTTTCTGTGAAATTGTTTTGTTAGATTACTCCGCAGGTACCAAAGAAGCTGATGGCTCATTCCTCGAGACGAACCAGGATCCCTCATACTACTTTGAAGGTCTTGGCCACTATGAAGGTTACGGTGAAGATCTCGAGGGTAGTTACCCTTCGTACAAGGATTAGCCCGACCTTAGTGTGGGAAAGGCTGTGTTTGGTCTCTTATGTGTACACCTATGAGGATATCTTGTATAAAACTGAGGAGACTTTAGCTTAGACCTTTATACTGTTATTTCTTTGGAACATGGATCTGTCACTATAACTTTCACTGATTTACTTTCAGCTGTGTACTGAAGGAGTGAATTCCACTCATTATATATTTGGTATCTTTTATTCTGCGCTCTGATTATCTATTTTTATCTTATTCATGATTCCTTTTATTACAAGTTTTAACCTTGATTATTATTGTTCATGATTGTGTTATCGCGTATGTGGGAGGCATGGTTTCTCGATACTTGATCCTTGGGACTGTGGATCACATACCCGAGTATGCCAGGTAGGGTACCGACTGGGTGGATGTGACAAGAGGTGTTTGGAAGGATACGAAACCATCTTCTAGAGATGAGAAGAAATCAATATAAGAGCAGATCAATAGAAGATTAAGAGAGGTTACTAACCTTAATGAGGAATAATTGCCGAAGAACTTGAGAATTCGCAATGGATCTTCCACAACACCAAAGAGGGCTTGAGAGAGGCTTCCCATGTTCTCCAGAGGTTTTAGAAACAAGTGTGGCTGAAAACCACGTAGTCCCATTAAGTAGAGCATCAAAAACCCTAAAATCAGAGGTTTTAAAAAATAGTCTCTATGATTGTGGGTCGATTGACCTAGTTGACCCAAGCTAACAACATGCCCAAGTCAGGGAATTGAAGCTCCAAACCTCAAAATTTTCAATGGGCTTTCTCTCAACTCAACAAACAACTCACCTAGCATTAAGGGATACCTTCAAACCATGTCAATCTAGGCTTTAAGTCTATCAACCAAGCTCTTTTTCATCAAGGTACAGTTTCTTCTCCAACTCAGACAAGGTTTCCAAGTATGGAACTTTCTCACCAATCTCCATGGGTTCTGGGTCAAAAACCATGTCTTCCATTGAGATGGCCCATAGTTGCCTTCTTTCTTCACTTCGTGTCTTCGGACCTACAAACAACAGGGGTTCCGGGTTAGGGTTGGATTTCACAAAGACTGTGTGCTCTATTCATGATAGGAGACACAAGCAATATTGTGGAATATTTTGATTTATTGTATTCCTTTCTAATTGGTATCAAAGTATAGCAACATGGTTGTATGATCCACTAAATTCAATACAATCCTCTCCCAAAATAAGAAATTTTTGGGAGATTCATCCCCAAAAATAAGCTTCTACGGAAGATCAAACCTCATAAATTCCTTTGTGTTTTGTCAAATTTCTACATTTTGTGTCTAGTTAATTTTCTACATGGCATCAAAGCTCCAGGTTATGGAGATTTGTGGTGTTTGTAGATCACATTTAGCTAAAGGTTGTGTTCTTCTATTCAAGTTTCTATAGCTATTGTTGTTGTTTTGATCTCCCTTGTTTTGTTGAATTGATCGAGCTAAGTTCCTTACTTTATCTTTTATCTTGTTGACTTGTTAGTGTGGCTAAAACTAATCAAGAAGAATACTCCGATCAGCCCATTAATATAGCTAAATCTGTGTCACATGAGATGCATAGTCAATGTCTCACTTCTCTTTTTCTAAATGAAATAAATTGTTGTCATGATCTCGTGCTATAACTATTGCTCTTGGAGGTCGATCAAAACTTAACCACATCACTGGTCAACCAAAACCTCCAGAGCCTACTGATCCAACATTTGGTAAGTGGCAAGCCAATGATCACTCTATTATGATATGGATATTCAATTCCATGGAACCCCATTTGTATGAGATTTTTGCATATTCGTACAAGATCTACTTTGGACCTATGGAATGCATTGAGCTAGATGTATTGTAAAGCCAATAATGCATCTTGCATCTTTGAACTGCAACAAATAATTGTTCTGTCTAAATAATGACAAAACCAGTCCTTCATCAAACATGTTGAAAACCTCAAAAAGAGGTGGGATGAAGTATGGCAATATACTCGACAACTGTCCTAGAATTTAAGAGGAGAGAGAAGGTTAGTTATGAAGGATTTAAAAGGCGATATTGGCACGTTCGTAAATCGATGATGGAGAATCCAAATGACGAGGTAATTTTACCCAAGCGTAGATCATTGAAAGACCTTTCTATCAAGCCAAAAATCACCGGATTTGGACCTTGGTTGGCCCCTCAACCAAGGGCCAATGGATCGGGCTGGTTGACCACCCACTACCCCGTTTGGGGCAGAATCGGGTTTTTACTATTTAAAATCCTATTTTATGTTCCCATTCTCTCATACTAGATTTTATAATGCTAGTGCGAGGCTGAGGCTAAAGGAGGAGGAGAAACCAAGGGGAAGAGTGGATTCTAACCATATGTAAACATGCTGACACCCAAATCATAGCGAAATCAATAGAAAAAGTGAGAATTCTTTTACCCTCTTCTTTAAGCTTGGTTTTGTGGGAGTGTTCTTCACTTTGAATGTGGGATTTTGGTAGTTGATGCATGTTAGGTTTAATGAATGCTTGTGTTTAGTTATATTTATGTTTCCCTTTAGTTTAGAAGTGGTTTGTGCAAATCGTTGCGAACGATTTCGCGTTTTGACTCTCTGAGACTCCCGCGGGCGATTGAGAGAGCCAAATTTGGGGATTTTTATCTAGAACGAATTGAATCAAATTGAAGGTACCCTTAGAACCCTATTGCTTCCAATTAGACATTCCCAAAGTTTCGTTTCAATTCAACTTCGAATCTGTGGCGAAATATTGAATTTCACTGAAACTAGGTTGAGAACGGCGGGTTTGAACCTAGTTGTTAGATTGTGTTTTTGTGGGTGATTTTGGGAACTCTTTTGAAACCCAATTGAATTCTAATTTATGTCTATTAACCTTCTTGTATGATTAGGAATTTTTGTGAGTTTAATCGTCGACACTTGTGAGCAAATTTGTGACTTTGAAGAACAGAAATCAAGTTGGAAGGTGAGGAATGACTAACCATGTTTGTATTATTAAATGTTGTTATTTTTATTCGATTGGTGCTATAAATTGTTTTTAAATTGATGATTATCATGATCTACTTGTGTGTGACTTTGTGCGAACGGAAGGTAAGGTTTGATGTTGCATATCACTCTTTATTTTGAATCTTATATTGTTGATATGAAATCGATATGAGAATGTATGAGATGAATGGTGTTGAATGAGATTAGTTTTCTTGTCCTATTTTACTAACTAGGGTTACCCTAGTGACCTTATGTGATTGCATCTAGACCAACTACATGAATTATAGGTGTCTAGAAGTGTTGGGCTAGGAATCCTTGTGAGTAATACTACCCTTTCTGTAGGGCTATTGAAGCCGGTTAACCCGTGATGCTAGTGGCTGGGTCCTGTGTGTCAAGCAAGCCCACTGTCATCATAGTTTGGGATAATTGCATACAATAGATAATGGCTTTTGGGTGCTCAAGACCGGTAACCAACCTGTGAGAGGACATGGAGAGCATCCTATCTATTATATTTGGATGACCATTGGGTTAAGGAATGGGATCCAACAGATACCTCCCGTTGAGGATTCCATTCATTGGTGGGAAGGTATCGAACCAACAGGGCACTAGGCATGAGGGGAGCTCTCCAGACCATATGTAGTACGAGACCATAGGACCTTGCATTGGGCCTAAGTATAACCTGGACACGCGCCAAGTCTCATATCAAACAGTGATGTGAGAGAGTGGTGACTATAACCCCAACCATGGTTTAATGGACTTTACCCAACAACCGCAGAGAACCCAATAGACATCTCTTGTTGAGGGAGAGTGATTGAGACCCCCCCAAAAGAGACTGGTGATTTTCTTAATGCGTGTCTACCCTAGAGACTTTATAGTAGAGTTAGGCACACATTATCATAACCATGCATTATTATATTTTGTCATTTATTTTAATCGTTATCTTGTGGGTATGATATAGAAATTATGGTTGAATGCATGACATGAATGTTAGTTATCCTCACTGAGTTCTATGAACTCACTCCTTTATTTGTGTATGTTCTTTAGACTTCTCTTCAGGTTTTGAGGACCCCATTCCGATGGAGGATCCATTGTCAGGAGATTACCATAAGGGCATGATCGGAGAAGATGTGGCGCACATGATGCTTCATGCTTGTGTCAGGATTGTTCTTATGGAGTTGCCTTCCATTAGAGTTTTCCTTAGAGATATTCCACTACAAACGATTTACTTTTCTCTTAAACTTTGATGTTTATGTCTTTTGGATTTGAACCTTGGATGATTGTAACCGATATTTCAGGTTTTGGAATTTATACTTGAACTTGATTTATTCTTGTCCTTTTAATTACGCTATATCATATGTTGTATGGATTTGTCACTGAACCTAGGTCTTGTGGTGTATCACCCTCAAGGGTATTCGAGTATGACCGGATCCGGCTGGGTGGAGTGTGACACCTTCCATCCTTGATCGTCAGATTAATCAATGAGTCTTGTCTATGGCCGTATGATCCAAAGTTAACTTCCCCTAATCCATGTTGTTCCACATTCCTTCTTGGGCAGGATCGCCTATCCCGATTCTGGTGGGATCATGACTCTTACTATAATGGTTGGGTTTACCATAATGGTTAGGTTTCTCCGTTCTCAAGTAACCTTTGGGATAACTTCTCGTTGCGGTCCTATTCGAGATGAACTGACAAACCATGGTTCAACCTATTTGGTTGGTGTTTGCAAAATAAAATAACCGCAAGCGCACAGTATCGTGTAGCTAACGAGTCGATCTCAGGGAGATATGCCACCTAGAATTCAACTTCTTAATAGTAATGCGAGAGTGGAATGATTCAATTTTTGTTAACTAATTACTTAAACTAAACCAATGATCCTAATCCATACATCTAATGCAATCGAATTGAAACAAAAAAAATAAAGCAAACATAACTAATGCATAAATAAAAGACAGGAAAAAAATGCAGATGCAACACCACCCGTCACCAGAAACAGAGGCACGACTGTAGGCTTGCTCCGATTATGTGGTCCGAGATAATGAATGAATAGGCAGAAAGTAAATAACAAAAAGTAAATAACAAAGCAATAAAAGGAAAAGGAAGCCTTAACCAAAGAGAGGCACGACTGTAGGCATCTCTGATCAAGGATCCAGGGGAAGGGAGAACAGTAAATAATGCTGAAAGTAAATCCTAAATTAAGAATATTGAGGGGTAGATAGAAGCGGGAATGGAGGGGGAGAGAAGACTATTGAAGAATCTTACTTACTTGTATCTTCTAAACAAAACTTGAATAAACAATTCGAATCTCAACCAACCCTAACAACCAGATCTAGAATAAACTAGATATGCAATTGCTAGACCCAGAGAGAAAGCGAATCCTCTTGAACTTGAACTTGAACTTGAAATTGCACTTGAAATTGCATTGATAAAACTAAAGGAATTACACTTGCATAAAAGAAAAATTACACAACTTCAATCTTCCTAAACATTCAATCTAAAAACTAGAACTAGAGCCCAAAAATTAATCAAAGAACTAGAGAAAACTAGAGCAAACTAAAGAGAAAGTAAAGTGTAAAACTAAAGAGAAAATCAAGTGTGTTAGACCTAAGAGGGAGGTAATATTTATAGAAGAATGAGAATAATTTACCAACAAGGAAAAATAATGAAAATAATAATAATAAGAGTAAAATAGAAAAAGAAAAAACAAATAAAGAAGGAGCAAACAAAATTCATTAGAAAGAAAGAGAGAAAGAAAGAGAGAGAGAGAATAAGTGGAGAAATAAAATAAAATAAAATAAAAACTTGCTTTTGAAGTTCACGTGGAGACAAGGTGGAAAAAAGAAAGAAAAGTGGAAGAAGGAAAGAGAAAGAAAATAAAATAAAACAAAAACATATATATATTTTGTTAACAAAAATAAAGGTGGGATGGTTACTAAGGAAATAAGAAAGTAAAGAAAATAGAAAGTGGGAAGAAAGAGAAATAACTAATTAGAGAAATAAATAAAATCTAACAAAATAAAATATTCTAAAAAAAATAGAAAATCTTAGTCTTTGACTACTTGTGGGCCCCATACAATTCTCAATTACAATAAACAAAAATAAAATAAAAATCCTAATCTAATTTTACAAGATATTCTGGAGTTGGCCCATAATTACATCTCTAACCCATCATGCTCCAAATCAGGCCCACTTTCGCACTTGAGAATTTGAACGGACCTCTTGATGTGTAAAACCGCATGTTTAATACCCAAAACTCCAGATATTCGCTAAAGTCCTAGAAATTCATAAAATCTGCAAAAACAACATAAAACCCAAGGTAGCTCCACTCAAAGTGTTAAAAATGCATGATTTATGCCCTAAGATTTCACACATAAATGTGCTCATCAGTTGGCTATCATTATTTTTACTTATTAGGAGCCCCCAAGACAATGTTGTTGGGCTCTTAAAGTCAATTGTGAGGTATATTTCTCTCGAACACAAATCTGCAAGGAAGGAAATCAATTAGTCTTTCTTCTCCCAAGCTTTCCAAAAGTCACATTAATTGGAATACATTATCTCTTCTCGAGCTGCCGCTGCTGATTAGTGATTTCTGCAGTTGTATTTTTCTCTTTAGTTTAACTTTCCGACCATGTTTGGTCGAAAAAACAAGTTTTTTTCTATATATATAAGCCCTAGGAGCCTCTCAGTATAATCTCTTTTTGTTTTGACAATGATTGGCCTCTTTAGGTCTTGGAAGAACTCTTTATTTTGTTGATTAAATTTTCCTTTGTAGCTTCTGCTCCTTTAAGTCTCTAAATCTCGATCTGGTAAACCACATTTTTCAATGTTTAAATTTTCTAAGTGTTGACTAATTCTTTGAGTGTTGGAGCCTTATTGGTCCCAATTTTTTAAGTATTAATCTTCATGTTTGGATCGATGATGCCTTTCCCTGCAAAATTTTTCAATGTTGATACTTAGTGGATCTTAATCAAGATACTTCGAAGCCCTTTCTTTAGTGGGTCTTAATCGGGATATTGCTAAAGCCCTTCCTTTCGAAAAATTCACTTAATTTTTCTGAGTAATTAGAAGGTCTTGGTCAAAAAATCGAAAGCCTTTGAGGGGCTTGCTTGGAATTTTGAGAAGCCCTTATGGGATCTCACTCGGATTCTTCTAAAGCCTTTTGTGGGGCTAACTCAAAATTTTCCGAAGCCTTTCTGAGGTCATATTCGGAAAGTCTTAAGCCTTTTGTGGGGTCTTACTCGGAATTTTCCGAAGCCTTTCTGAGGTCATATTCGGATAGTCTTAAGCCTTTTGTGGGGTCTTACTCAAAATTTTCTGAAGCCTTTCTGAGGTCATATTCGGAAAGTCTGAAGCCTTTTGTGGGGTCTTACTCCGAATTTTTTAAGCCTTTCTAAGGTCTTATTCAAAAAGTCTGAAGCCTTTTGTGGGGTCTTACTCAGAATTTTCCGAAGGCTTTCTAAGGCCTTATTGGAAAGTTCAAAGCCTAGCAATTTTCTTTAATGATAATTCTCGGCTGTAATGCCCCATTGAAGGGTTTTGGAATTTGAAGAGAGTAGTTGTATAGATTAATTGAATATTGCGACATTACAAATGCCCAACCAAGCATGTTATATATCATAAAGAGGAAGAAAACCTACAAATAGAACTTCCAAGTTTTTTGAATTCCATGATTGATTAAGATCTTGACCCTTTTTTGGATCCATTAATCGGTAAGCTCCCAATTAGTATTTGGTCCTCTCGAACTTTGTCTTTTCTTGGGGCGCTTCTGCTCCTTGTTCAATGGTTTGGCTTCTCCTCATCGGGCTTCAATGATTTTTTATACCTTTTCCTGCTTCTAGCACTTCTGTAGGAGTTTGGCATAAGTAGTTGGTTTATCTTGTAATAGGAACTCAAGCAACCGATGATGTATGAGTCCCGTGTGCAAGGCTATCTTAGCGACTTGTTTATCCCGGTTTTCAATCTCCAAAGATGCGGTGTTGAAATGCTGCAAAAAAATCCAAAATTGACTCGTTCCTCCCTTGCTTAGTGGTGAATAATGTCTCCTTCATCTTCTTTGTTTGAATGCCACTCTGAAATCTTCCAATGAACTTTCTGGCGAGTTCGTCGAAGTTTGTGATCGTTTTCGATGGGAGGTTCAAGAACCACCTCTACGTTTGAGCGATAAGAGATGAACCAAATGCCACCTACAAAGGATGTCATCAGAATTCCTCGCCACTACCATTGTCTACTGGTAGTAGCCTACAAATGCCACTGGTTCTCCAATACCTTCAAATAATGAGAAAATCGGGAGCCTAAAGTTATGGGGAATTTCATACTTGGCAACTACGTCCACGAATGGGGTTTTTCTAATGATCGAGTAGATGTCATCGGTCTTTTCCCTTTCCGTAAGTTGTTCCATCTTTTGATTGATATTTGCCAATTCTGGATCACTCTGAGCGGCTTTAGTGTGCGGACTTCCTTCGTTAGATCCATGTGAAGTCGTAGAATGCGTTCGGATTCCTCTCTTGAACCTTGTTAGAGTTCCCGTGCGATTGCCTCCCAATCGGGTAGGCAATTCATCTTCCCTCCTACAAGATAATTATCCCATCCTCAATCCTAATTCCTATCTCCAACTTCCTCTCTTTCATCTCGTCTGAGGTTTCTTATAAGTGGTTGTCTAAAGTTCTGTCTTTCGACAAGGTTTCGTCCTCCTCCCAATGAATGTCTTCTTCTGAACAATACTCTCGTTTCTCAGGCATGGCGCTTGTTTCTTCTTGAACGTAAGGATTTGGATTCCTCGGAACTCCAATGCGTCTCACCATGCTCCAGAGTAACATATGCATGTCAAGGAACTGAACTTGCATCCAGTTCATTTGTTGTTGTGCTTGATTCATCTATTCTTACATTTTCCAAGATGACCATCCTTGGTTGTTTTGGGCTATCCTGTGCCACCCTTTATCTACTTCTTCCTCCTTGATCTAGTGAAGCAAAGGATCCTCACCTCAGGGAGGTGGATCATGATTTAGATTTCTCAAGGTTGCCATTATTGTTTCAACCACCATGACTCTCTAAATAATTTCTTATAGACAAAGCCAAAATGATGCGTTTGGAAATTCTCCAACCATTGGAAGCCCACAAAACAAGAGTCAGATGCAGGCTGACTCATCAATCAAGAAGCCGCCTCCTATGGCAAAGTCAATAAGAGCACCATTAAAGAGCTCTAGCTAGTTGTAGAGCTTAATTGAAAGATAGAGTAGAGGGAAATGATTCAATACCTCCCCTTTGTATTGATTACCATTTTATATATGATTTACCTTCCATCCTCGATTGTCGGATTAATCAATGAGTATTGTCTGTGACCATATGATCCTAGAGTTTAACTTCCCTAATCCGTGTTATTCCACATTCCTTCCAGAATAGGATCGCTATCCTGATTCTGGCGGGATCATAACTCTTACCATAACGGTTAGGTTTCTTCGTGCTCAAGTAACCTTTGGGTTAACTTCTCGTTTTGATTCCATTCGGGATAAACCAACTGACCATGATTCGACCTGATGCGTCCAAAATCTACTCAGCCCTTAGATCTCCTCTCGATGACCTGCAAAACGAAGGCGTCAGATGTGGCCCGACTGCGGGGGTCGGGAGTCCACCTCCGAAGGCTAAGTCAGTTGATGAACTTAATCACAAACGGCTCTGCTAGAAGCACAAAGCTAAGGAATAAAGAACTGGGAAAGGTGATCTAGATCGTAAGCCGCTGATATTTTACGTCTATCAATATGTATCTGAATCTGAGTCTGAGTCTCAGATTGTGTGTTTCAGATCTCCCTCACCTCGTATGGCAGTGAGGTTTATATAGAGTGTACCTTCGAATCTCCTTCGTTGGATGCACTTGAGCCTTCTTCGGGTAGTCGTTGGATCTTAATAGTTAGATCCGTTGAGCAATAGACTTCTACTAGTTTGGACTAGTAGAGGACTCCTGAGATAACCTTTAGGTTATGTGATGATTATCCCTTCGATAATGATTAGCCGCAGCTGTCAATTCGAGTCTGCCATCATTAGGGTAATTAACCTAATCCATAAGTTGGATTAGGGCGTGCTTGTAGCTGAATAAGTTTTCTTCCTCAGCAAGCCATCTTCTGGATCCGGTTCGCTCGGGAGTGAGTCGGTTCCCTTTGACTCGACCGGGGTCGAGGGTCGAACCAGGTATGAACCGGTCTGATCATAATTTCTCCATATCACAAGCCCC
The DNA here is from genome assembly GCF_041222555.1 of Hakea prostrata. Lineage (NCBI taxonomy): Eukaryota > Viridiplantae > Streptophyta > Magnoliopsida > Proteales > Proteaceae > Hakea > Hakea prostrata. The sequence goes on from NC_142604.1 coordinate 28,228,790, forward strand.
CCAGACCAAGCGTTCTGTCGATCCCGAGGGCTTGGTTTTTAACTGGGTTCTTCGTCAGGCGATAGTCTCTGCGTGTTCCATTAAATGTCATCTCACATTTAATGCGGTGGTCACTTTTCCTCGAGCGTTGTGAGGGTAAGGCAACGTGTCTCCTTGCAGTCGATCTGTCGTGGCTCACGTAATCCAAGCGATGGTTTCCGAACTCCTGTTTAGGATTCGTGAGTTCAAACTTTCAAAACGTCTTCTAATTGCGATCGTCGATTTTGAATCAATCTCGATCGTTCAGGTTCCCGAACACTCGTGCGGGTGTTTTAAAAGCGGTTCGTTGTCTTCGTAGGTTTCATTCTTCCTGTCCGAAATTTGAACCTTTGTTGTCTGCTTCGCACCTTCCTGCTCTCAAGCTTTTGCCTCACTGAATCATTAAGTTTACTGGTCTTTTTCTTTTTGTAGTTTATTGAAACAAGTAATGGCGGATAATAGGGCTTCTCAGGTACCCAGTGTTAGTAATAGTAGTGGTAATGAAGCTTTTGCTTCTCCTCCTTCCGAAAAGTCGAATAGTGATAACAAAACCCTAACTGTCCTCTGGCGCGAGTTTGCTGAAGTTTCTCAAAAAGGTTTAGAGAGAAAAACCGAAACTCCTTCTGTCCTCCTCGAGTCTGGATCTTCCAAGACTGCCGAGTCTTCTAGGCAGCCTCAAACTTCCAGGTCCGATGGTGGACCTGGCTCTGTTCCCTCCATTTACAAGGAGGAAACCCTTCTTTCAGCCATCCAAGATTTTGATTTTCCTTCCTCTTATCAGGTTAGGGCTCCCCATCCTAATGAGAGGGTTGATTCTGTCACATCATCCCAACCGGTACCCTAACTGGCATACCCGAGAGTGTGATCCACAGCCCTAAAGATCAAGTTTAGGAACGATCATATCCATTTCGCACAATAACATAATCAAAAGCAAGAACAAATCATAATGTTCAAGTAATTTATAATAAAAGTCAAGAAAGGATCTTAGAAGGATCACTATAGAATATCAGAGTGCGGAATAACAAGATACCAAATCAAAAGACAACTGTAGAGTATAGCGGAAATATACCCTACAAACACATGCAGAAGGTAGATCGAAATCCAAGTAAAGCTCTAAGCTAATACAAGTAAAGTAAAAGATAAGTCTAGAAGAAACAAAAGAAATCTAATCCACATCTTCAGTCAGCTCTTCTTGCTCTTCAGTCTTCATCTTCTTCACCTATTGCTTCCTCATACGTACCGTCAAAGAAATCCGAACCTGTAGAGAAGTCTAACAACAGATTGTACAAAAAGGAATGAGTTTCAAAAGAAACTCAGTAAGGCAAGTTAGTCCATAACAACATAAATAACATGGAAGCAAACCATAGCAAACCATAACAAGATGCAATGCAATATGAAACAAGTAATGTATGTATGCATCTAAACTCTATGTATGCTGGTCTCTATGGCAGACATGCTTTAAGTCATAGCACCGTACTTCAATGGGAAGGTCCGCTCACACCCTCAACCATATAAGATATCTTGGGTTCCCTCAACCATTTAAGGTATCTTGGGCAGCCGGTTGGTAATGGGTCCTGCATCCCTCAGGACAAACCATGGCAAGGGGTTTTAGTCAACACACTCTCTCACAACCATTTGGCATAAGTACCGGCGCATGTCAGGGAAAAGCCTAGCCCAATGCAAGTCATCTAGTCAGTTACATCAACTCAGGTCCAGATACTTCCATTCCTCGCCCCGGGCGATCCTTTCCGGTATCCTTTCCACTAGAGTTCTAATAGTCCCAGACTACGGACTCATCAACCCTATTGGTTATCCACATATGGTAAACGGGAAGCTCTCATATCCTCTCACGGGTTGGTTACCGGTCTTGAGCGCCCATGAGCCCAAGTCTAGCCATATGCAACCCTCCAATAAATGGCCCCCACAATGTGATTCCCGTCCTCTCACGGGTTGGTTACCGGTCTTGAGCGCCCGTGAATCCCCATTGATGCCACAGGTCATTCGGTCTCAATACCCTTCCGAATCGGGTCTGATATAACAGGGGTATATCCTAGCCAAACACTGCTAGACATCCCTAGGTATGACAATCATTGATTCGGGAAAGCGTCGATGGGCAACCCCGGAAACATCCCATACTATTTCTGATAATGTCCAAGGACAGAAGTGTCAAAAGGACACCTCCCAATCCCAAACCAAAATTAATCAAACACATTCTCAAATGAGTCATGACATACACATCCAGTAGTTCATCATATAAAAGAGAATGTAAAAGCAACATCAGATTAAGTAGTAATAAGTAATTCATATAACATAAATAATGAAAAAGATGATATAAACAAGTGCTACTGTTCCCACAGTAGGAGATCAGAATTAAAATACAATAACAGTAGGTAATCTCATAGTTTCATAAAGTAGAAACCAGAGAACAAGCAATCTATGTAGTTAAGGAATTAACTGTCCTTACCTTGATTATCGCCGAAGATAATCCAAAGATCAAAGAGAGAGAGGCTCCAAACTTAGCAAATAAACCCCTAACAATCATAGATACAACATTAGGAAAGATACCTAAAAGATCAGAGAGCAAACGAATCAAACTGAGAGAAAATTGAAGCTACTGTCTTCATTGGTCGATTGATTGGTCTAATTGACCAGTCGACCAATCAGTTGACCAATCGAGTCAGTACGGGATAGTGAAAACTGTTTTGGTCATAACTTCTTCGTTTGAAGTCGGATTGATCCGAAATTCGAAGGGGAACTTCCTAGGATGTATTAGAATCATATGGGAAGATAAAATCATCAAGTCATGGTCAAAAAATTGGTTCTTGATCTAACCCAAGAAATTAGGGTTTCAACCTTTATGGCTCCCATGAAAAGGTTAAGATCACAGGAGGGAGGGAATTGATGATGGGTCAATTACAACAAGAAGAATTAAAGAATATTGAATTTAGAGCAACCTCCACATTACCCATGAGGTTTCCCTCATATGGGGGGTTACCAAAGGTTCTCCGGATGATCACACAAGGTTAGGGTTTTAAGAATTCAACTGGCTGGGGTTGAGATCAGGATGATGATCATAGATCTCAAGGAACAAGATGAGATCATGGAGTGGATGGTTGCAAGAGTGCATCATCTTCTTCCTGATCTCAGCCAAGAACAGATTAAAGAAAGAAAATCAGAGATGGAGAAGAAAGAGTGAGTATACACATACCTTTGCTGCAGGAGGATGAAGATTTCTTCAAGTCTTGTGAGAGATCACCAAGGAATGCAAGGGAATTGATTAGATTAGGGTTCTAACTCGTTCCAGAGGCTTAGGAGGCATAGGAGGTGAAGTAATCCCGAGATTTGGACTTAAATAGAGGAGACAGGACCAAATTGGTAAATTCAGAACCAATTGGTCTATTGGATTGGTCTACTGGTCCAGTCGACCAATGAGTCGACCAATCAGGACAGCAAGGTTCAAATTGGGATTTGGAGGGCTATACAAGGTCAAATTGAGTGAGGTTTTATTCTACGAGTCAATCAAGAAGTATAGTTTCCAGAAATACTTTCAGATCAAGATTTGGAGTTCATTATGTCCACCAACTAGGCTCACCTTCTTCGATGCGCAAGCAGGATTTGCCAAACATAGTTCAGCAACTTCAGACAGGGATTTGGAAGGTTATATGGGGTCAAATTGAGTGGGGTTTTCTCCTAAAAGTCCATCAAGAAGTCTAGTTTCGGGAAATATATTCATATTGGGCACAGAAGTTCATTAGGTATTTCAACTAATTCACCCTCTTCGGTGCGCAGATTCAAAACTAACACTGACAATACTCTCAAGTGAGGGGCATCATCGACAATGTCCATGGGCTTGGGCTCCGACACCAAATCGTCAACAAAAAGGGTCTACAAGCAACAAGCTAAGATCAAATCAAGGTCCACCTTTAAGGTGTAACATTTAAACTAACCCTTCTTTACCCAAAACAGATAGCGTGCCCTGGCTAGGTTTGGGCTGGATTTCACAGATTCAACCCTTTCGGGTGAATTTCCCCTGTACATAGATGCACTAGAAAGCGGGGTTCGCTTTCCCTTTTTTAATCCTTTGTTCTCCGCAGTTCTGAATCATTGGGACATTTGTCCCAGAATGCTCCTTCCCAATAGCTGGCGTCTCATCGTCGGCTTCTTGGGTTTGTGTTTTGAACTTGGCATTACGCCGTCTCTTTCTCTCTTTGTACATTTTCATGTTCTTTCTATCTCCCATCCTCCCGGATGGGTTTTTCTGTCCAAACGCAATAAGGTTGAACTTGATTGGAGGGGCAGCATCCTTGGCAAAGGAACTTGCCCTTCTAACCACAAAAGATGGCGCGAAGGATATTTTTTCTGTCGAGCGCCTCCATCGGATCTTAACTTCCCGACCACCTAGAGGCGGTGTACTTCTTCTTCCGAGAATAACCGAGGCCTTCCCTTATCCAAAGAAGACGAGGCGGCCGTCAGGAAGATCAAATCCATTCCATGGTATCAAGAGATACATGGACTTGAGGTGGAGTATAACTCCATTCTTCAGTACTGTGGCCTAGCTCATTGTGAGTTTCTAACCATCATCTTTTAAATTTACTGAAGTGATATGTCTTTAATTCTGACTTTTGCTCTTCTTTGCAGTGTCTCCAAGAATGAACCCTGAGAACCTGCGAATGAAGGCTGCTAGGGCCGTTGCGACAGCCGAGCAACGATCGCCTAGAGCCTTGACCGTTGATCAAGAGGCTTTTGTTCCCTCTCCCGACCCCTCTTACAGGGGTATCAGGAATATTAGGCCCGTGGCTGATGCTTCGGGTAAAGGGAAGAAGCCAATGGTGGAGAGGTCTAATGTCTCCTCCTCCGCCCGAACCAAAAGGAGGCATGATACAATTGATGCTTCCTCCCATACAAAATCCAAAACTTCAACGGATTGTGAGGAGGTCTTCACCCCCCAGTGGACCCTGAAGTTGACCGACAGGGTGACTTGGGACCCTGAGAAAGCTGCAGAGTGGAGCTCCCTCAGTCTTGTTCCTTCTGATCGCCAGGAATTTGAAAACCTGGATGACGTTGCCCTTGTTAGTCAATCCACAAGGTACCGGTCTTCTTGCTTATTTATTTTTTCATAATTTCTTATAACTTCTTCTGATAATTTCCGCCTTCCCAGGAATGCTGTGTTGAGCTTCTATCAACACATGGAAGCATTGAGCCGGGTTGGCCGCAATAGCTCCTTGCTGCAGACCTGTGAAGAGAATTTGGCCATAGCCAATTCTGAGATAGACCGGCTGACTGCAGCTGCCGAGGAGCTGCAGAGAAAGCATGAGGAAGAAGTGATCTCCCTCAAGGAGGCCCTTGATGCTTCAAAAGCTCGTGCCGCTGCTGCCAAGCGCGAGGCCAGGAAGCAAAAAGAAGCTGCCACGTTGTTCGGTGATAGGCTTGAATTTCGATGTAGGGAGAACGAAGAATATCTGAAGTGGGCGGTCCTTAGCAAGCCCGAGCATATCAAGCCAGAGCTCCGGAAGGAGTGTGTTCGGAAATACCTGAACAGCGTACCTTTCTCCGAGCTGCTAGGTGCCTACAGCATTCAAGCTTATCGCTTGGGGCAGAATGACGTTTGGGAGCGAATTCTTGCATCAATCCCTTCCTTCGATACTTCTCCCTTTTGTGAGGTGTGCCATAAAGAGGTCTTCGGGAAGTTAGGCATGGATCTTCCAGACTGGGCTCGGGAAGAAAATGATCCTTTTCCAGCTGACCCACAATATGAGGCATATCTGGCTGACGAGACGGCGCTTCCAAAGGAGAAGTCACAAGCCGAGTCACAAGCTGCTGCTAAAGAGGACTCTGACAATGTTATACTTGAGGAAAGCTCTTCTCAGGATCCTGAGAAAAGTCCTCCCGACCAGGGTCCCTCGGGCAACAATGAAGAAGAGGCTTAGGGAGTTTTTTTTTTTTTTTTTTTTTTTTGTAAAGATTGACCTCCTTGCTAATGAATAGACACTTCTTTTTCATGTTGGCCTTCCCTGTCTCCTGCTAAAATCTTGTCTTGAATATCAAAATATAAATGATAAAACTTATCACTTAACTTCACATTCTTCGACGAATAATAATCTTGTAGAGATATTATGAAGATGCGTTTTGGAAAGATGCATTAATCCTCCCCACTACTTCATTTACTGCAAAGTCCACACGTTTCCCTTCTCGTATCTGCGAAGTCCAAACGTTTCCTTGCTCTGGTATACCATTCACTGTTTCCAATGAATCGAAAATACATCCATTATTACAATGGCGGTGCGACGATTGGAGGTATCCCTGCATCGGGTGCTCGCCTCCACATGTTTCCATGTGGCATCCCTCCGACCGTTGATCCTACTTTCTGCGGATTTCGAAGCGTCATTTCGATCTGGGCCATTGGTTGTCCTTAGCTCTCAACCGTCGTCTTAATACCTGCGGCTATTTAAAGCCTTCGTGGGTACTCTCCATCTATCCTATTATCTGCAAGTTAGATTTGCTAAAGCGACATTCCGTCCTCCTGTTTGCTTCTGTACTCCTCGTACTCCAACAATAACTCTATCGACCTCTGAACAAGTGAGTTTTTTGATTACTCATCTCTTTCCCATTTTCCCCCTGAGTAAATTGCACAGTAGTAGTACTTGGGGTTTAGTTAATCGGGTTTTCATAAGTGATAGAGAACTAGGGTTTTCCCTCTTTTCGTTCGTCGTTGGATTTGTGTACTGATACGGCTTTTCTGTTGATATAGTGGCTCCCAAGATTAACCCGAACTTTATCAGAGCGAAGTCTAGCAAGAAAATCAGAGCGGTGGTTGGGGCCAGTGAGGTGGTTTCAGCTAGTGAATCCTCCAAGCGTAAGGCAACTGCTGTTGGTGAATCTTCAAATCAGATTCCCATAGTTTCTATTGATGCCATCCCTACGCCTCTTTTGCTCGAAGTGATCGCTCGTCTTTCCCAGGAAAATCTTGATCACTCCGTTGTTGATGGCGCTACTGACGCCCCTGTTGCAGAGACAGTTGGTGCACCCCCGAAGGAGACTCTTCGGGCATCTGAGGCAACTATGTTGGCATCTGATGAAGGTATGGTCCCAGCAGGTGCTGCTCCTATTTCCAATTCTAGTGCTTGTTTGGCATCCTCCTCCTCTCCTTTGGAGTTGGAGGATTTTGCCACTAGGAAGCGCCGTCGGGTGACAAGTGATGCAGCTCATCCTTCTCTTGATGTAGCTTATCCTTCTCATCCTTCGCCCGAATTAGTGTCAAACGAGTTTGACAGAGCGTTGGAATGGTGCACTGCTGCTCGAATGACTTCTGAGAGCGCAGTTCTTTCCAAACTTCCAAATGAAGTCTTTATGAAGTCACTGGTGATATAAGTCTTTCTTCATTATCTTTCGATTCTGAATATTACTCTTCTGCTCCTTTTTAACTCGGAAGTTGTTTGCAGGAGTCTTACTGGTAACTTCCACAACCAAGTGGAAGCAGCCTCTAGGCTCAATAGGTTGAGCAATGAAGTTTCCAGGCTTCGGGACATCTCTGAAGCTAAAGATGCTGAGATTGCTCGCCTTAGGAAACTAGCTTTGGAGGTTGCAGGAGAAAAGAATTCGATGATCGATCGTCTCCAGTCGGACTTGGATGATGCCAAGGAGAAGATCCGGCAACTGGAACGAGCAGTTGGAAAGTCAGGAGCCAAAGGATCTGGAACGTTACCCCAAAGGCAAGCTGTCGTTCCTTTGCCCGAATCCCTTCCAACTGATGTTCGCAGAGCCTGCGTCTTCAAGTATTTACACAGTAAGCCTTTTGTTGATATGCTGAATGCTTATAACTTGCAGGCGTACCGGAATGGTGAGAACGAAGTATGGGAATCAATATTAAGGAAGGATCCTCATTTTGATACGACTCCCTACAGTGTTGTTTGCCATCCTTAAGTATTTACCAAACTGGGCCTTCCTCCTCCTGACTGGACCAAAAATAAGATTGATCCTCCACCTTCTGATCCAGATATTATGCATTATCTGGAAGACTCTCCTGTTTACTCTCCCTTGGAAGGATTCAATTATGACGAGCTCGCCTTGAAAGCAAGTTTGGTCGAAGACCATACTTCTCCTGGACAAGCTGGACAAAGAGTATGAAATTGCGGAGGATTTTATACATACTGAAATGTTTTTTGTAATCCTCATTTCTCCTCTTCTTTTCCTTGAATCCATACCAATGGTTGACTCATGTGTTTGTTCTAGCAAAGTTGTGCCGATCTTGTATGACTTCTTAATGATCACCGATGATGACTTTCTTTTTTGACCGAAGATTGTATCCAGCTCTTGTAATCTTATGTTTTGATACTGGCCTCTTTCGATCTTTTGAAGAAATAAGAAATTAACTTCATCTTGAACTTTGCTAGCCACTTGAATCGCTGTTGCATTAGGTCTTAGTTGTTTGAAACAATGCCTTTACTTAAAGATTTCCGGAGAAATACAATAAGTCTGAGAAGGAACCCACTCGGGTTTTAAACCGATGCCTTTACTTAAGGATTTCCGGAGAAATACAATAAGTCTGAGAAGGAACTCACTCGGGTTTTAAACCTATGCCTTTACTTAAGGATTTCCGGAGAAATACAATAAGTCTGAGAAGGAACTCACTCGGGTTTTAAACCAATGCCTTTACTTAAGGATTTCCGGAGAAATACAATAAGTCTGAGAAGGAACTCACTCGAGTTTTAAACCGATGCCTTTACTTAAGGATAATTCGAAAATTCAATAAATCTTGAAGGAACTTACTCGGGTTTCAAACCGACGCCTTGCAAAAGGAACTCACTCGGATTTTCATCCGATGCCTCGACTTAAGAAATTCCGAAAAAATTCCATAAGTGTTGAAGGACCCACACGGATTTTCATCCGATGCCTTATAGTTGGATCTTGTTCTTGAATGTGGTGTATGATGCCCTCCAATCAAAAGATAATTTGTTGAAAGCCAAAAATTGCATTGATTGAGTTGAAAATGTTTACATCGCGAACAAAATTGAAATCATCATCAAGGATAAAACTTTTTGAGATGCCTGGCATTCCACGAACGATCCAACTCTTTCTGGGTGTTGATGTTCTTCAGCCTGTAAGCTCCTGAACCAATTGGTTTTACAACCATATAAGGTCCTTCCCAGGAAGGGTCCAATTTTCTTTGGTGACGCGGGTCGGAAGCTAAGGTGTTTCTTAACACCAAATCTCCGGCTAAGTACCGACGATTCTTCACTTGAGTATTATAATGAGATGCTATCCTTCTTTGATAATGTTGAGTTCGTGCTATTGCCTTTGCCCGAACTTCGTCCAACAGATCAATACTATCAAGCAGTCCTTGCTCATTTGCTTTTTCCTCGAACTCTCGATCCCATAATGTCCCCACCATTATCTCCGCTGGTGCCAATGCTTCGGATCCAAATGCCAACCTGAATGGAGTTTCTCCTGTGGGTGTTTGAACCGTAGTTCTATAGGCCCACAGTACGTTATGAAGTTCTTCAACCCAAGAAGCCTTATCAGCTTCAAGTCTTCTCTTTATTCCCTCCAGTAGCGTTCGGTTAGTAACCTCTACTTGTCCATTGCTCTGGGGGTATGCCACTGAGGACATACGATGCTCGATCATATATGTTCCGCAAAATTGCTCAAATTGCAGACAGTCGAATTGAGTACCATGATCAGTGACGATAATCTTTGGAATCCCAAAGAGATATATGATTGACTCAAGCACGAATTTCTCCACTTTTTTCTCAGTAATTGTTGCCAGTACACTAGCTTCAACCCATTTCGTGAAGTAATCAATTGCTACTATCAGATATTCTCGTCCGCCTGACATCGCAAAGGGAATGGGATCTAGAATTGAAGTCATGGTTTCCGCCGGCTGCTTCGATACTGTAGCATGAATTTGACAGTTGCCACATCGACGAACATATTCCATAGCAGCCTCTTGGACCTTAGGCATTGATAACCCAAGTCTTAGAATTTTGTGGGCCAGGGCTCGTCCACCCATGTGAGCCCCACAAATTCCTTCATGAACCTCAGCCAAAGCTGACTTTGCTCCTTCGGGGCCTATACATCTCATAAGGGGTCCCGAATAAGATCTTTTGTATAGTCTCCCATTCTGGATGACAAATCTCGCCGATCATATCTTGATCAACCTTGCCTCTTTCGGATCCTAAGGTAATTTGTGATCTCTTAGATATTCAATTATTGGATCCATCCAGCAACGCTCTGCTTCAATATAAGAAATTTCTTTCTCATGGAAACTTGGAAAAGTTATCTCTTCAATATAGACCGAAGGGTCTAGATTCTTTTCTTTGGCATTGGCTAGTCGGGATAGCTTATCTGCCACTGAATTTTCATTCCTCGAAATCTGAGATATCTTCAAATTTCGAAATTGGTTTTGAAATGCCTGCACTATCTTTTGATATTTTTGCAAGCGTGGTTCTTTAATACCGTACTCCCCCTGGACTTGGTTGACTATAAGTTGAGAGTCACTATAAATAGTAACATCTGCGATAGATAATGCTTTTGACAACCGAAGTCCAGCTATCAGAGCCTCATATTCTGCTTCGTTATTACTTGCTTCAAATGCAAATCTCAAAGCATATCGAATAATAAATCCTGCTGGACTTTTCAATAGAATTCCAGCTCCTGCTCCATCTTTATTACTCGAACCATCCACATATACCTCCCAAATGGTTGGTATAATGGGATCCTCGACGGTGGATTCCACCGGTGCAGTAGTTTCTACTACAAAATCGGCTAGCGCCTGAGCCTTGATTGCGGTTCTGGGCTTAAAGCTCACTTGGAACTCGCTGAGTTCAACCGACCAGGACACCATCCTTCCAGATAAATCAGGTTTATTAAGAACTTTACCGAGAGGAAAAGTTGTAAATACCTCAATTGGATGAGCACGAAAGTATGGCCTTAGCTTCCTGGCGGCCATCATGAGAGCCGAGCACCGCTTCTCAATCTGCGAATATCGTGTCCCCGCATCTAGCAATACGTGGCTCACATAGTAAATCGGCCACTATTTTTTATCTTTCTCACGAACAAGTACTGCACTGACCGCTGAAAGGGACGTCGCTAGATATAGCTGTAATATTTCCCCCTTCTCTGGTCGGGACAAGATCGGCGGTTGTCCGAGTGCTTCTTTTAACTCCTCGAAAGCTTTCTGGCATTCTTTGGTCCATTTTGCCTCCTTGTTACCCCTCAAATCTTTGAGTGCCTTGAAGAATGGCAAACACTTTTCTCCAGACTTGGAGATGAATCGATTCAAAGCGGCAACTCTCCCTGTTAAACACTGCACATCACAAACAGTTTTGGGAGCCTCCATATCAATCAGAGCTTGTATTTTGGCAGGATTAGCCTCAATACCTCTCTGTGAAACCATGAAGCCCAAAAATTTGCCTGAGGAAACTCCAAAGGCGCACTTTTCTGGATTCAGCCTCATTTGATATTTTCGCAGTACTGAGAATACCTCAGTCAAATCTGCAATATGATTTGCTTTTGCAAAGCTCTTCACTAGCATGTCGTCAACATAAGCTTCAACATTCTTTCCTATCAGATCTTTAAAAATCTTGTTGACGGCCCTCTGATATGTTGCTCCTGCGTTCTTCAGGCCAAATGGCATGACTTTATAGTAGTAGCTTTCACGATCAGTCATGAAAGACGTAAACTTCTCATCTTCCTTATTCATAAGGATCTAATTATACCCTGAGTAGGCATCCAAGAAACTTAGAGTTTCATATCCCGCAGTCGCATCTATCAAGAGGTCAATCCGAGGTAACGGATAGCAATCTTTAGGGCAAGCTTTGTTGAGATCTGTGTAATCTGTACACATTCTCCACTTCCCATTCGCCTTTTTTACCATTACCACGTTAGCTAACCAAGTTGGGCATTCAATTGGTTCTATGAAACCAGAATTCTTCAATTTTTCAACCTCGCCCCGAACGGCTTCATATTTTTCAATGGAGAAATTTCTCCTCTTTTGTATCACTGGTTTCACCTTCGGATCTATCCAAAGTTTATGCTCTGCGACAGCCCGATCGATTCCTGGCATGTCTTTAGCAGACCATGCAAATACGTCTTTATTCTGTTGAAGAAATAACTTCAACTCATCTTTGAATTCCTCCAGCTGTTCAGACCCGATATAAGTAATCTTTTTCTCATCCTCGGTACATAGCTGGATTTGCTCCAGCTTCTCCACTGGTTCGGCCCTTTGCATCTCTGCTTCTTCCCGATCGTCTCGAACTTCTATAGGTAGGGCAGTCACCTTCCTCGGGCCCTCCTTGTCTTTTAAATAGGCAACGTAACATTGCCGAGAGATCCTCTGGTCAGAGGAGACTTGACCAATTCCCATACCAGTCGGGAATTTTATCTTCAGGTGTTTTGTCGAAACAATAGCACCTATCTTGGATAAAGATGGTCGCCCGATGATAACATTGTAAGCTGGCAGTTCCCGAACCACCAAAAAATTGATTTGGACGGTTGTTTCCTTAGGAAAACTTCCAATAGATAAGTCCAACTGGACAGATCCTTCCGCCACCGCCGACGACCTTGCAAAACCATATAGATGTGTGGATGAAGGCTCCATCAAGTCCTCATCCACCTTCAGTTTTTGGTACACTTCATAAGAAATCAGGTTAGCTGCAGACCCTGTATCAACCAAAACTCTATGCACTTCCCGACGTGCAATCTCTACCTTGATGACTATGCGTCATCATGAGGTAATCTTTCATCCTCCTCGCCAAAGGTGATAGAATCTTCACCATTCAGCTTCTTTCGCTTCTGCGTCTCTCCGGTTCCTACAAATTTGGATTTTGTCTTCAAACTGCGGAGTGATTCGGGCTCTGGTCCTCCGAAGATGGTAAGGATCGGTGACCGAGTAGCTTCAGTCACCTCCTTGCCCTTCTTAGACTTCGGAGCCTCCCTTGATCGTTCTGAACTAACCGAACAATCCCTTTTAGGAGCAGCCGCGCGTGGCTCACGTGGCTCCTCCCTCCTTCTGCTGACAAAATTGGACAAGTGTCCCTAAGATATTAATCTCTCAATATCTGCTTTCAGATGACGACAATCATTTGTATAATGACCATAGTCCTTGTGGAATCGGCAATACTTTTCTCGATCATGCTACTCTCCAAGCTTCAAAAGAATTTTAGGCGGCCACTTCAAAATATTTTTTCTTTTGATGATATTTAGAATATCAGCCCGAGGAACATTCAATGGAGTATATTCACTTTTACCGGGAGACCTTTGGCGCCAAGCCTGAGATTTTCCAACCCGATCACGGACATTTTTCTTTGGCTTCTGCTTCTGCTCAGGAGCCTTCTATTCCTTATGGAGACTTTATTATCTCCTTGGCATGAATCTAGAATCTCCATGACTTCGGCCTGCTTCTGCCATCTCTGTACCAACTCAGGATAAGTTGCAGGCATATCCTGTAGTAATAACTCCAGGAGTTTCCGATTAGTGAGTCCCGTGAATAGAGCAGTTTTGGCTACTTGCTCATCCAAATTTTCTATCTCCTTCGTTACTTTGTTGAATCTTTTCAGAAACTCTCTGATCGATTCGCTTTTTCCTTGTCTGACAGTAAACAAGGTTTCTTCCGTTTTCTTGACATGTATCCCACTCTGGAATCGCCCTATGAATTTGCGCGCCAATTCATCAAAGTTTACGATCCTTCTAGAGGGGAGGTTCGAAAACCACTTTTGTGCTGCTCCAGTTAGAGATGAACCAAAAACCCTGCATAAAATTTCATCAGAATTACCCGAAACTGCCATGGTCTGTTGGTAATAGCCAATGTGAGCTGTTGGATCTCCAGAGCCATCGAATGTACAAAAGGTAGGCAAACGGAAGTTATGGGGAAACTGATATCCCACAATTGGCTCGGCAAAGGGGGTCTTCCGAATGACTGAGTAAATATCCTCAGTTATCCTTCCCTTAGCCAATTGCCCTAATTTCTCATTGATGTTGGCCAATTCCTGACCAATCTAGGTCGGGTGATCTTCAACGATATGATCACGACCTCGATTAACACGATCATCACGTGCTATTCGATCATCACGAACAGCCCGTCCTTCCCGAACATTCCGCTCGTCGCGAACTGCTCAATCATCATGAACGGTTCTTCTGACAGTTGGTGAGTGAGTTCTTACTCCTGTATCCAACCTTGTATTTGAATCAGTTGTACTCTCTTGCGGTCTGTCGAACCGATCGTCTTGCCTAGGTTGATCGTCAATCCTCCTAGGTCCTCGGTCTCCTTCACGAAAATTCTGACCAATATTCCAGTCTTCAGCCAATCTTTGATCACGTGGCAACGCACGTCTCCTTGAATCGCGTTGATCAGGTTCTTGTGGTAAAACCACTCGTTTGGTGAGCAAGCGGAGTGCTTGGCTCACCTCCAAGAGTTGAATCTTTACCTAATTCAATTGATCTTGGAATGTATCAGGGGGATTACGTCCTCCCTGACCACCATCTACCTCGATAGGATTTTGGCTTCCCTAGGGAATATCTGGATTATTCGCTCCAGGGATCTAAACACCAGAATCGTGCTGTGCAGTGGCTGCTACGGCTGCTGCTGATCAAGTCACCATGGCTTTTCAAGTCTTTTCCCACAAACGGCGCCAAATGATGCGTCCAAAATCTGCTCAGCCCTTAGATCTCCTCTCGATGACCCGGCAAACGAAAGCTTCAGATGTGGCCCGACCGCTAGGGTCGGGAGTCCACCTCCGAAGGCTAAGTCAGTTGATGAACTTAATCACAAACGGCTCTGCTAGAAGCACAAAGCTAAGGAATAACGAACTGAGAAAGGTGATCTAGATCGTAAGCCGCTGATATTTTACGTTTATCAATATGTATCTGAATCTGAGTCTGAGTCTCAGATTGTGTGTGTTTCAGATCTCCCTCACCTCGTATGGCAGTGAGGTTTATATAGAGTGTACCTTCGAATCTCCTTCGTTGGATGCACTTGAGCCTTCTTTGGGTAGTCGTTGGATCTTAACAGTTAGATTCGTTGAGCAATAGACTTCTACTAGTTTGGACTAGTAGAGGACTCCTGAGATAACCTTTAGGTTATGTGATGATTATCCCTTCGATAATGATTAGCCGCAGCCGTCAATTCGAGTCTGCCATCATTAGGGTAATTAACCTAATCCATAAGTTGGATTAGGGCGTGCTTGTAGCTGAATAAGTTTTCTTCCTCAACAAGCCATCTTCTGGATCCGGTTCGCTCGGGAGCGAGTCGGTTCCCTCTGACTCGATCGGGGTCGAGGGTTGAACCAGGTATGAACCCGGTCCGATCATAATTTCTCCATATCACGACCCAATTGGCTGGCTATCATTATTTTTACTAATCAGCCTCAAAGAAATTTATTAAGTTTCAAAGATATTTGCCAAAATAGCTATCATATTGGGACAATAAATGATGGTAAAAGTAAATATTTATGCATTACTACAAAAGTGTTAGGTGTTTTCTCTCTGTTTGTATTATACAAATATTTGCACAGTTAAAACACATGTTTTGGTAAATCAAAAGAATATGGTTCTAATAGCATGACCGGTTGGACCATTCGGATCAAATATGATGCAAAAAATTATTGAAAATTCATATGGTTATCCATTGAAGAACTAGAAGATTCTTCAATTCAATGAGTTTTCTTGTGCTAATTGTTCTCAAGGGAAATCTGTCATTAGACCATCACCAGCTAAAGTTGGGATTGAACCCCCTACATTTTTTAAACGTATATAAGGTAAAATATATGGCTTTATTCACCAATCATGTGGACCATTCATATAATGTATAGTTTTAGTAGATGCATCTATAAAATTGTCACATATATGTTCATTATGGACTCACAATTTAGTATTTGCAAGATTGCTTGCTCAAATAATTATATAAAGAACACCATTTTTGTATTATAAAATAAAGATATTTTGTCTTGATAATGATGTGAGTTTACATTTCAGGCTTTTAATGATTTTTGTACGTTAATTGAAATCATAGTTGAATAACTTGTTACTCATGTTCATGCCAAAAATGGTTTGGCAATAATTTTATTAAACGTCTCCAATTAATAGCTATACCATTGCTTATGAGAACAAAACCCCCTATATTGGCATGATGATATTTTATTTTTATGCAACATCACTTGTATACATCAGGCCAACAAGTTATGATAAATTATCCCCATTATAATTGGCTTATAGTCAGAAGCCAAATATTTCTCATCTTAGAATTTTTGGATATGTAATATATGTTATAATTGCTCCACCATGATGTACAAAGATGAGTCCCCAAAGAAAGTTGGGAATATATTTTGGATATGAATCTCCTTCCATAATCCAGCATCTTGCCAATGACTGAAGAATTTTTCTTAAGCAAGGATATGATGACTCTAGGGAGAAAGATACCGTAACGGATTCCAAGAGGCAATGAAGGGAAGTATTCGACCCCAAGTTGATATGATTTAGTAGATGACTTGCATTGGGCTAGGTATAACCCTGACACGTGCCAGTACTCATACCAATGGTGGAGTGAGAAAGTGGTGACCTAAACCCCAGCCATGGTGATAGTTTGAGATGGATGCCTTGACCTAACTACTACGGAGAACCCAAAAGACGTGCTTAAGAGCCATGAGGGAGAGTAACTAAGACCGCCCAGAGGAGTATGGTGTTCTATCTTAATGTGTGTCCGCATTTAGAGACTAGCATATGTTAGAGTTATATGCATACTTGCATATTGTCTCATATCATATTGCATCATGCTTTGTTCTTGAATATTGATTGTAATTGTTATATGTATTTGAACTACTCACTGAGTTCTTTTGAGCTCACCCTTCAGGGACAATATTTGCTTTAGACTTTGCTGCAGGTGTTGTTGACATCGAGATCCAGGAGTATGAGACCACAACAAGTGACTTGTACAGATACAAAGTATTGTCTATCACGAACATCAAAGTGAAGAATGTTCGTTTAAAGATTACGCGTACCAGGATTAATCCGATTCTAGAGTTGGAGTACCCCATACTGGATACGAAAATCTTTGAATATAAAGATTACGTTTTTGATAAAGTGACATACTATGAGTAGTGCTTAGAATGATTTCAAGTATTCTTTATTTCATTCAAATGTAATACTTTAGTTAACAATTTTTCCACGTTTGACAATTAAAGTTTACTTCCGCATATTTTTTTAGTCTGATTATTTTGGTATTATTTTTCACACTTTGATATTGTTTTGAGATCCTTCTGAGATCCATTATTTGTTATTCTTTTAATTACATGAATGCAATGATTATTTTTTGTTCAGGATTATATTATTGTGTTATGTGGGTGGATAATTATTGAAACTTGATATTTGAGGCTGTGGATTACATCTTCAGATATTGCAGTTAGGGTACCAGCTGGGGGGATGTAATAGAAACTTTTGAAGTTATTTTATATTGATAAAGCATATCCATTTAGTACCCTGATGGTTGATATCGCTTGACATAAAGAAAGATCCATTTTGACCCCATAAAAAGAGTCAAGAACTTCTTGGTTATGAAGTATCGTATCTTAATGCAATTGAGGCATTATATATATCTTGTAATAGTACACGACTAGATATAGTATTTTCTATAAGCCTATTAGCAAGATTTAATTTTTTTTTTCTAACACGAAGACATTGGAATGGTGTTAAACATATATTTCGATATCTTCGAGGAACTACTGACATGGGGTTATTTTATTCAAATGAATGTGGACATCATCAACTTACTGGTTATGTAGATGCATGATATTTCTCCGATCCACATAAAGCTCAATATCAAACAGATTATTTATTAATATAGCTACTTTATGCTTTCAACAAAATAAACTATAGTTGGCACTTCTTTAAATCATGCAGCGATAATAATAATTCATAAAATAAGTCAAGAATGTGTTTAGCTAAGATCAATGACCCAACACATCCAGGAAAAATGTTATCTTCTGTTAGAAAAAAGGATTTCAACAATGTTACATAAAGATAATATTGTATACATAGCTCAATTGAAGAAATGATATATTAAAGGAGATAGAACGAAACATATTTAATTAAAATTCTTTTTCACTCATAATCTTCAAATCAGAATGGTGAAATCGATGTTCAACAGAATGGTGAAATCGATGTTCAACGAATTCGTTCAACTGATAATTTGACTGATTTATTTACTAAAGCATTGCCTACTTTAAATTTTGAGAAGCTGATACATAAGATTGAGATGTGCAACTCAAATATCTTCAATGATATTATCATTAGGGGGAGTAGAATACATGTTTTTTTTTTTTTTTACCAATATTTTGTTCCACTAGGTTTGACAACTAGCAATATGTATCATTTAGATTTGTATGCTCTTTTTCCTTCACTAATATTTTTTTTCGCATGGTTTTTTCTTAGTAAGATTTTAACAACGTACATTATCTATTTGATGGATATCCAAGGGGGAGTATTATAAATAATATTGATTGTGGATGTCCATCACTCCCAAAGAGAAAATACAAATGAGATAATTTTCAAATGAATATCTCAAACACCTCAGCATGCAATCCTAGAAATCCACATTCCCATATTAACTGAAGATTACATCAATCTATCCTTCCATATCAAGAGTATCTTATTATGTGCAAGAATCATATATTGTATTTCCTTGTAGACTGATATTTTCATATAAGAAAAAAATGTTACTTTTATTATAAATATGTAATGCAGACAACTCAATAAAATGAGTTCAATTCATCTTGTCATAATTTTCTTCATTGTCTTTAATATATCTCTCTATTTATAACACATGTTTTATTTTTAAAAACTTTTTTCTTTCTTTCTATTTAGTTTTTATCCTTTGCCTTCCCCCCCCCCCCCCCCTATATTTATTAGAAAATGTGATTAGTAAAGAAACAAAACGGAGATAACATAGATGAATTTTTCTTATTATGATAATGGGATGATACAATAGCTTTATATAGAGAACTAATGACTTACATGTCATTTACACATCTGACTTGTCCTTATGTGTCAACATCCCCCCTCAAACTCGGCCGAACAATAAGGCCAAGTTTGTTACATAAGGTTTCAAATTCTCTTCTAGGTAACAGTTTTGTAAATATATCTGCCAATTGATGTCGTGAAGCAACAAAACACGTTACGAGATGTCCAAATGCCACCTTCTCCTTTACAAAGTGGTAATCTAACTCAACATGTTTGGTGCAAGCATGAAAAACTAGGTTAACAGTCATGTGTAAGGCACTAAGATTATCACAAAACAAGAATGTGGGATGAGTTTGGAAAACACCAATATCACGTAAAAGAAAGCTCAACCAAGTGAGCTCAACAGTAGTTGATGCCATGGCACGGTACTCGGCTTCAGTGCTAGAACAGGATACTGTGGGCTGCTTTTTAGCACTCCAAGAAATGCAATTACTACTTAAAAAGGTACAAAATCCTATTATGGATCACCGTGTTAGTGGACAACCAGCCCAATCAGCGTTCGAAAAACCATAAAGATGAATAGAACTTTGTTGATTAATCCTTAGCCCATGGTCAAGAGATCCCTTAACATAATGGAGAATCCTCTTTAAAAGAATAACATCAGCCACCGTAGGTGAGTGCATACTTTGACAAACAGTATTTACTGCATATGAGAGATCTAATCGGGTCATTGTTAGATATTGTAATCCTCCCGCTAAACATCGAAAAAGTGTTACATCAGGAAACAAAGTAGAGTTCTCAACATTTCTTACACGAGTAACCATAGGAGTTCTCATGAGCTTTGCATCTTGTAAATGGGCCCGAGTAAGCAAGTCAGTAGCATATTTCCATTGAGATAGAAACAACCCAAAATCGGTTTGTTGAGCTTCAATACCAAGAAAGTAGTGAATATCACCCAAATCCTTCATTGCAAATGGAATACCCAGACGAGAAATAAAATCTAGAAGAAACGCAGAATCATTCCTAGTAAGAACAATGTCATCAACATAAAGAAGAAGTAACAAGATCTTCCCATTTACGTGATAAATGAACAAAGAACTATCTGAAGTACTACAAACAAAACCGAAGTCCAATGAAAAAGAACTAAACCGATCGAACCAAGCTCTCGGTGCCTGTTATAGCCTGTATAACGAACGATGTAAATGACACACATGTGTAGGCCGCATTGTATCCACAAAACTTGGAGGCTGACTCATATAAATAGGTCTATTCAAATGACCATGTAAAAAGGCATTTTTAACATCGAGTTGCCGAATCGGCCATCGTAACATAGTGGCAACACTCAAAACCAACTGAATGGAACCTGGTTTTATAACTGGACTAAACGTTTCAGAAAAGTCCACACCTTTTTGTTGTGTAAACCCATGAGCCACTAAAAGTGCCTTTAGTCTCTCAAGAGACCCATCAACTTTAAGTTTAGTTTTAAATACCCATTTACATGTTACAACATTCATATCATCATGTTTAGGTATAAGCGACCACGTATTATTCTGAGCTTAAGCAGACATTTCATCTTTCATAGCAGAATACCAGCCTGGGTGTGCTAATGCAACCTTTACAGAACAAGGCTCACTAGGAAATTACTAACAACCAAAGCATATCGCGGATTGGGTTTATGTATACCAGCCCGAGCCCTTGTAGTCATAGAATGTTCTCTAAGTGTCAAAGGCCCAACAGCTTGCATGAACCCATTGTCAATAGAAGAAGCATGTGTAACATTGGAGCCATGAACAACAAAACCATGATTAACATCAGTTGAGCTACCAACTACACCACCAACTGAGCCACTAACTGGGTCACTAACAATAGTCGTGCCAAAATCATTGTTAACATCATAAATAAAGGCTCATTATTCATACTTTTAGCAGTAGCAGAATTAGAAACAACAACAACACATGTATTATTCCCACATTGTAAATTAGTAGACCCAGCACCATTATTCAAAATAGAGTTATGCAGCAGAGGATCTTCATCATTAAACCAAGACTGCAAAGAACAATCCTTAGAAACAGAAATTGAACAATCCTTAGAAGCTGCAAGAACTGAAAGTGAAGGTTCCTTATATGACACCCATCCATCAAATGTTGAAACACCAACACTATCAAAAGAGGCCTCTACACCATTAGTACTCTTGAATGGAAAACATTTTTCATCAAAAACAACACTACGAGAGACATAAACCCATCCAGAAGGGCGATGATAGCAGCGGTATCCTTTGTGGCGATCACTATACCCCAGAAAAATACACAACAAAGACCTTGGAGCAAACTTGTTTGAAGCATAAGGACGCAAATAGGGGAAACAAGCAGAACCAAAAACTCTAAGAGCAAAATATTGAGGTGACTGATTAAACAAAAGCTTCAACGATGCTTCCATACCCAAGACTTTAGATGGAAGACGATTAATAAGAAATACTGCTGTAAAAAATGCTTCTACCCAAAATTTCATAGGAACTGAAGCATGATACAAAAGAGCAAGACCTAACTCAACAATATGTCGATGCTTTGGCTCAAAAAATTCTATTTTGAGCAAGAATACCTCTACATGAAACATGATGAACAATACCATGAGAAGCAAGATGATCTTGAAAAGCACCCAAACTAAACTCACCTCCACCATCTGACTGGAAAACTTTAATTCGAGAATCAAATTGTCTCTCAACCAAGGCCTTAAAACGAAGAAAGCAAGAAAAGAAATCAGACTTCCTACGCAATGGATACAACCAAGAATATCGTGAATAATCGTCCACAAACAAGGCATAATACTGAAACTTTAGTATACTTGAAACAGGGGCCTTTCCCCACAAGTCACAATGAATACGATCTAACAGAGCAACATAACGAGTAAAGGAACTAACAAATGGTTGCTGAGAGCTCTTGCTCGTTTGACAACTAACACAAACAGAGCCAGACTTACCAGAAATTGTAATTAGTCCATTATTTTTCAAGAATGAAGAAACTCTATAATATGGATGGCCCAACCTTTGGTGCCAAACGTCTTCAGAAGCTACACAAAATCTTGAAGAAAACAAAGCGGAGGGGGAGAAAGAAGGTCGGATCATCAGCAAACACATAAAGACCCCTGCACTTATTCCTCGACGCCAAAATCTCCATTGTTTGAGGATCCTTAACAGAAAACCCAACATTAGTAAATTCGACAGAACCCCCCAAATCAGCAGTCAATTTAGAAACAGAAACGAGATTCTTCTTAATCTCAGGCACTACCAAAACATTCTTGAGAGGCAAAACTGAATTTCCAAAATGAATATTACCAGAACTAGTATATTTAATAGGAAGATGATCACCATTCCCAACCATCAAAGAAGAAGACCCTTTAAAAGGAACAAGATGCGAGAGATTACACGGAGTGTTACAGAAACATGGTTAGTCGCCTCCGAAAACCGGGAACGGACTATCTTGAGAGGAATTCAAAGTAACAGCAGCCAACGCTTGAGGAATGCGCTCATCTTGGTAAGAATGATCAAAATGCCCCAACATTTCAAGGCTTCATGACCCAATTTCCTACAAATTTGACAACGAACAATAGGTGCGGAAGAATATGTAGAAAACAAACCACAATTCCTCCTTAATAACCCCATTTTTTTTGCACTCCGAAAACCCCCCGGGGGGGGGAAAAAAAAACCCCAGAAAACCCCCCCCCCTTAATCCCCCCCCCAATAACCCACCCCCCAAAAAAAAAACCGCCCCCTCTAAAAAAACAAAAACGCCCAAAAAAAAAAGGGGAAAAACCACGACGGGGTGTGCCCCCCCTTTGTTCCCCCCCCCTTGAACCACCAAATTCGGATTTCATATCTTAAAACTCTGTTTTTTTAGGCCTCTCGCATTGGTGATTGATTGGTGGACCGATCGACCAATCCACTCGACCAATGAGTGACAACTCGGAATTGGTCGTGTTGGATGTTTTGGTATATTTTCTGTTAGGGATCTTTCCTAATATGTTGTATATACTTGTTTAGGACCTTCTTCTCAAGTTTGCCAAGATCTTACTTGATTTCTTAGGATTCCTTTGCGAGTTATAAGAGGTAAGGATGGTTATTTCCTTAATTACATAGATAGCATGAATCTAGTTTCTATATTTGAATATCATTGATACGATTCCTAAATTAGATTCTTACAATGATATACTACTATTTGCATAACTTTGATTACAGTAGCATTACTTATTCATATTAAATTGATTCATGTATGATTTACTTACCAATGTTATACAAGTGATTGTAATTATTGATTTCTTTCCATATATGAAGTTACCATATATGTGATGATATGAATTGATGCATGTGTATGCTTAAGTATGGTTTGGAAAGGAGAGGTGTCCTTTTGACACTTCTGTCCTTGGACTACTATGGGAATATTATGGGATGTTTCCGGAGATGCCCTCGGACACCTTCCTAAACGTTGGATGACATATCTAGGATTGTCTAGTAGTGTTTGGCTAGGATGTCCTGTTATGTGGACCCTAATCGGAGGGGTATTGAGACCGAACGACCCGTGGTAGCAATGGGGATTCATGGGCGCCAAGACCGGTAACCAACCCGTGAGAGGACGGGAATCACATTGTGGGGGCCATTTATTGGTAGGGTTGCATATGGTTAGACTTGGGCTCACGGGCGCTTAAGACCGGTAACCAACCCGTGAGAGGACGTGAGAGCTTCCCGTTTACCATATATGGATAACCAATAGGGTTGATGAGTCCGTAGTCAGGGACTATGAGGACTCTAGTGTGAAGGATACCGGAAAGGATCGTCGGGGACGAGGAATGGAAGTATCTGGATCGACTTGATGTAACTAAGTAGAAGACTTGCATTTGGCTAGGTTTTACCACGACATGCGCCGTACTTATACCAAATGGTTGTGAGAGAGTGTGTTGACTTAACCCCCTGCCATGGTTTGTCCCGAGGGATGAAGGACCCATTACCAATCGGCTGCTCAAGACCGGTGAAATGATCCGTGAGAGAATCCAAGATATCTTAAATGGTTGAGGATGTGAGTGGACCTTCCTAAAGAAGTACGGTGCTATGACTTAAAGCATGTCTGCCAATAGAGACCAGCATACATAGAGTTAGATTCATTCATTCATTGTTTGTCTCATATCATATTGCATTTATGTTTGTTTCGGAATCCGCCATGTTATGGATTTTAAGCGCCTTCTTGAGTTTCTTTGAAACTCATTCCTTTATTGTACAATGTTTGTTAGACTATCCTGCAGTCCCGAGTACTATGACGGTCCCTATGAAGAAGCGCAAGGCGAAGAGACATATCTCGGGGAAGGTGATTGCGGTTACCACAATTACTCGAAGATCCCGCCCAGAGTGGTTATGCTCCGTACGATGCTTAGTCCGACCATTGAGTGGAAGCGTCCTTGTGCCATTTATGAGATTTACACTTATAAGGATGTTGTCTATAAAGTGGAGAACAATTTAGTTACCCAATGTACTTGCTCTTGGGATTAGATTTTGTCTAGTTTATTTCTTTAGAGCTACTTTTCCGTTAGTTGTAGGGGGGGGTTTGGCCCCCCCTTTCTTTTTTTTTGGCCACCCCATAAAAACTAATTTTGGGGTCTTTTTTTGTTTCCACTCTTTTTTTTGGGTTTTCTGGTTTACCCGACATATAATTGTTCATGATTATGTTATGTTTATGTGGGAGGTTGATCACCGACCGATCTCTGCGTGGATCACACTCTGGGAGGAGGGCGTGAAGAAGACGCGAAAGAAGCTCAAACTCTTTGGCTTTAGAAACTTGGGAGAAAGAATCAAGAAAAATACGCCACAGATCAAACAAAGATTGTGCCCCAGCCGCGAGACCAAGAACCCCTTCTGATAAAGTTTCGGTAATCCAGGCTTTAACAAGCCTATCCGTAGAGCCAAGCATGGTAATTAGGGTTAGGAATATCCTCCCCAACAACGTTCTAAACCAATCGATCAGGAGAAGAACACTCGCCATTAACAAAATCTAACTGATCTTGACTTTCAATTAACGAAGAAATCTGAATCTCCCATAACAAAAAATTCTCAGATGTTAAACGAATTGTTACAAGATTTGTTACATTCAAGGTGCAAGAATAAGGATAAAGAGAAGAAGGATTTGCAGTAGCCATGATAGATGCAAGAACAAGCTTCGCACAAAAAAAAAAGCCAGAATTTCAAGTGACAAACAAAGGAGAAGTTAGCACCGAAATGGCTCTAATACCATAAAGAAACAGAACGGAGATAACGGAGATGAATTTTTCTTATTATGATAATGTGATGATACAATAGTTTTATGTAGAGAACTAAGGACTTACATGTCATTTACACATATGACTTGTCCTTATGTGTCAACAATTAGATGTATTTTTTATAAATTTTTATGTACTTTTTAATCAAAATGCATTAAGCATGATCAGCTATTTATTTTTTCTCCTTTGGACAAGAATCCATAGGTGACCAAAGGATAAATGAAGATATAGAAAAGTAAAATAATAAAATTCCATAAAAGAGGAGAAAGCAAAGAGAAAAAAAAAAATCAAAATTACCGAAAATAAGTTCCTATAAAAGAAGGAGAAAAGGAAGGAAAAAATAATAAATTATTAAAAAAACTGACATTTTTTTAATGGATTAAGAAAACAAAATGGACGGTTATCTGATCATTTTAAAATATCAAGGGGAAAAAGGAGAATATTTATTTTCTTGGGCAAATCTGAAGTAGAATTCTCAGTAAAAACAAATGAAGAGTATAAATTTCTACCAAAAAAAATAAAAATAAAAATGAAGAGTATAAATATAGGGAGAATAAGAAAAATTTCCCCAGCCTAAACTTACATGCCGTTACCAAGCTTTCTGTACTTTGAGAGTTTTTAGGGGTGCCTCCTGGCAGTCTGGACAATCAATTAATAAATCAGGCGTGGCTTACCACGCTGACCTTGGGGCTCTCTCTTTCGTGCTCTGGTTCACGGCTATGGCTAGTTTTACTTCAAACCTTCATGTGATGTGAGACGCATTTTTTGGATTTTCTCACTGTTTAGTCCCGATGTTTGAAGGTTTGGTTCGTCAGTTGCTGGTCGGTTATCTCGGCCGGTACGTCAAAGAAATCCAGAAAGATCAGCTCAGGATTGGCTTGTGGAGCGGTAAGTCGAACCTTCACCTAATCACCCTTTATTTCGACTTTACGCATGTCAATTCATTCGTATTCATTCGTTTCGTATTTGTTTCTGGTTTGGGGATGTAAATTATATTGTTTCTCAGTTGATTTTAGATGATTGTATCGAGCTAATTAGGTTTATTGCCAATTAGCAGTTATATGTAAGTTCACTGTTTGATTGCTTTGGGGGAAAAATGTGGACTAGATAGTGATTTTCGTAGTTTATGGTTCGTAGGACTTGGAAAAACTGAGTTGTACTGAATTTTGTTCTTGATAGTTGGTTACTCTAAGGTTTGGACCTTCAGTTAGCCGGTAAATGATATCATTCTCCCCTAGTAGTGTGTACACAACTCATTTACTTCCTTTTATGTTTGTGCACACAACTCGGTTGCGGTACATAGGAAATCTTGGGCGGATGATATATGATGAATACTCATTTAGACAGGGTTAAATGGCTGTTTCATGAGCTGTTGCTTCAAGAAAGTTGAAATGAATGGTTTTCGGTTTTCACACTTTTTCAGATTTCGATGGGATTGATATTTTCTGATTGAAAGTTTTGGTTTTCTATTTCTCAGTTACTTGTCAAGGGGTCCCTGGTAGTAGATGTCCTTTCTGAGGATTTTAGTGTACAACCATAATCTTATCCCAACTAGATGGCGCCGACTATATGGATCCAAGAGAGGTCTAGATAGTAATAGGAATAAGAGTAAGTAAACAATTTAAAAAAAGAATAAAAGGAAGTAGAAAAAGAAAGTAAGTAAGACGAAGTCAAAGCAATGTCGTTGGGTCATCCCCTTACTCCCTTAGACTGGGTCAGCAACACGGGTCACCGTCCTCCAATGACTTTATTTGTGGTTATATTGATGTAACCAGGATTGGCAACTATAGGGCAGCCCATAATTTGGCCCACATTAGCCTACAAAGCTTGAGACATCAAGTGCTGTCCCAACCAGTTGAGGGGTATTGTGGTCATTTGACCACCCCCTCCCTGAAGCAAGAGTGGTATAGTTAGATTCTCCATTACTTTAGGAGTCCATATCTACATTTTGTTTTTAAATTGAGTTAGTGGCTAGAGTCTTGGTATATGTTTATGAGTCATAGTTGGAATTCTATTCTCAATTGGATTCTTTCTGTTATAGGAAGTTTAAATTTGCAAGTTTCTTTCTTTAGGAGTTTTAATTAGAATTCCTTTTAGTTGTGTGAACAGGGAATTCCACTTCAACTAGAATTTCCTTGTTAAGTTCTATTAGGTTTCTTATTTGAGTCCATGTATGATTTCCTTTAGTCGTGAGGCTATAAATAGAGCCACCCCCTTGTAAAGTAAACAAAACAGATTTGAATGAATAAAGAATTGATTTGAAGGAAGACTTGAGTGGAGTTGAGAGTTCCCTAGGAGGGAGGCCCAATGCTGTTATTGTTGAGAATTGCAGCAGCCTTGGTGCACAAGTTTCTATTTTGGAGAAGTAGTCTTGGTGCACAAATTTTGAAAAATAAGGGTTTTCATTTTGGTCACTTTCTATTTTAGTTACTTTCTTTTTGATTACCTTCTACTTTTCTTATTACTTGGTTGACTGGTAATCTCCCTAGGATAATTTCCTTTTTAGTAAATATAGGGAGATTCTATGCAATATGTCATTTTCCTTGTATGCTGTAACTCAATTTAGGAAACTTTCCTAATCTAATACTTAATTTTATATTATAAATAAAGTACTAGGGGAGAGCCAAGACATACACATGCAAGCTCTCTCCCTTCTTCTCTTCTTCTTCAGTTTTCTTCCATTTTTCTTCTTCTTTCTAAATTTTCTTTCAGTCCCTAGGCTGATTGCAGGTGCTGAAATTCTAACATGGCATCAGAGTAAGTTTAATCAGCCTAGGGACCTTTTTTCCCTCTACGGCTATGTTTCTATGTTCTTTGTTGTTCAAGTTTGGACTAGGCCTTCTTCTAAACAAGTCATGAATGTTTGAAGATTTTGAAGTCGGATTACACAAAGAACATGTCTGCTGTTCCATTTACCTGAATATCTTGCCTACAATTTCTTTCTAGGTAGTAGTCTCTAATTTTCTTGAAGACCAAGTTATCTACCACTTTACCAATTGCTGTTGCTGCTTTTTCAGAGATGCATTTACATATCTAAAGGGAGACTTGATCCCAATCCTGACTTATTTCATTGGTTGGATTTCTCTACAAACACTACTTTTTATTTCTGAACCTTACTTTCTAATTCCACTGCATCATTGTCAGGATTAATTTTTTCTTCTTCTTTTTCTATGTGATTTCTTCAACTGCCACTACTCTTCAATTGGTAACCTCAATGCCATGCCCCCCCATTGGGGTTATTGTTGCTGCCTAGACTGCTTCTATATGGTTTCCTACAAGCTGTTATCTTTTTTGCCCTACGTTGCTAATAACCTATCTACCAAATTATTCTTCTGGTAGATAGGATGTGATCCTGATATTGCCATTGTTTTGCTATCTTCGACTCTGCTGTGACACTAGCACTACTTATATTGCTGCTGCAAGATATACAATTGCTACCTTTGTTTTATTGAATTGTTCGCTCTGGAAAATTCTGTTGATGCCATATGAATTCTGCTACTAGTCACACTACTACTGCCCTAGTTCTGTTCAATTTTTCTGCTTTGAAAATTTATGTTGGTATTGTCTGGCTTCTCTATTGCTGCCACTGATTGTTTCGGGTGATCACTTGGAAAATTTTATTTACATGGTAATGCTGTCCTACTTACTTGAATCAACTGCAGCCCCGCTTTTTCCCTAGTTCTCTATGTAAAAAAATTGACTTTGATGGTGTTATATCTTTTGGTTGATGGAATATTATATTAGGGCCTGTTTGGTTACATGAGTTTGGAGATTTCAAATATCTAGAGATTTCAAATCTATAGATTTCAACCTATGGAGTCATAATTTATAAAATTAACTGTTTGGTTAACCGAATATGTGGAATGAAATCTATGGATTCATTAGTGATATTTGTGAATGAGCAAATGTTTAGCGTTTTATAGTAGGGATGAAATATCCGGATTTCACCCCATACCAATAAATCTACGATTCACGTTTTAGCGTAAAAAGATGAATATCTGGATTTCATGAAGCTAGAGATTTTCACAACCAAACAAGTATAAATCTCGCATTCATGAATTCAAAGATTTCAATGGTCTGGATTCATGTAACCCAAGGAGCCCCTTAATGATCACTAGTTCTACAATAATTTTTCTCGAGTTAATTTGTTACATTTTGGATCTCTGGGACATACGACTAGTTATCGTTGTTCCCTCGATATTGTTGGTGTTTTTCATCCTGCTAAGTGGTTTACACTTTTGCTACTACCTTGTTTGAGTTGATGTTGGTGGTTCAAAATTTTTACTTTAATGATTGGAAGTTCTTGTACTTAGACTCTCTATTTGAGTTGATGTTGGTGGTTCTAAATTTTCTACTATAATGATTGGAAGTTCTTGTAGTTGGATTCATCAAGTAACATGGTTCCTTCAATTACCCAAGTGGTTCCTCGATTTAGACTTTGAGATATTGGTAATTTGTCGTCATTATTTGTCCACGTGTAATGCTACATGTGAGGGGAGATTGGAGCCTTAGTGTATGTCTACTTAAGTCTATCTGAAGAGTATTATTTGTGAAGATTTTTATCCTCTTGAGATGGTTTTCTACCATAATACTTATCTACTTGGTTGGTTTTTATCTACTTACTTGAAGATGATATTTTTATACCTTTTATCTATCTAGTCGCAATCAACCTATACTGCCTTTTATCTTCCTACTTGGTCCATAGTAAGCTATACTACCTTTTAACTACCTACCTGGTCTATATTAAGCTTTACTACTTTTACCACGTACTTGGTCTCAGTAACCTTTATCTACCTACCTTGTTCCTAGTAACCCATACTATCTTACCTACTTGGTCCTAGTAATCTATACTACCTTTCTCTACCTACTTGAAGATGGTATTTTATACCTTTTACCTATCTAGTCCACAACAATCCATATTGCCTTTTACCTACCTACTTGTTCCAAAATATCCAATATTGCCTTTTATTACCCATACTTTTGCCTATTACTTGCCTTCTTGCAAAAGGTTATTTGTGGACATTGGAGCCTACGAGTTATCGTTAGTGTGGAGGTTCCTCTCTACAATTAGTATTATTTGGATAGTGCCTTTGATGCTGCTATACTTATGGATTTTGTTTGTCTTCAATATTGCCGTTTGCTTTCATCGTGGATGGTTCATTCGACATGAAGAATTAATTTTCTTTTTTAAGTTGATGTTGATTATCTCTTGGGTACAGTTCTTTCAATGTTTATGCGGTGATATTGTTAGACGATTCAAGATTGGGTTGCCTTTCAAGTTTACTCTTATTGTCTAAGCTTGAGTTTTCTTTGTGTATACCATCTGAGGGGACTGTTGAGAATTGCAATAGCCTTGGTGCCAAAGTTGCACAAGTTTCTATTTGAGAGAAATTTCTATTTTTGGGAAGAGTTGGAGAAAGTCCTTCCCTTATCAAGTAAATCAACTCCATCCAAACCAGCTTCTCCTCTTATCCCTTCCACGAGACTTCTCCCATCCCCAAAAGCCTAGTTCCCACACAACCTTTTTTTTTCTGGAGTTCTTGAACTTTATGGAGACCCAAATTTCAAGTTCAGATTTACGGCAATCTAACTGTTTGATCTGTCCCAAACTCTTAGAGAAATCATTCCCTTACCTAGTGAACTTCTTTCCAATTTCAGCCAATCTAACCAACCCAAACCCAGTCTAACCAATGCCCTTCTGCCCTAGAAACAAAACCACCCTAACTTGTTAAGCATTGAACTGCTCCAAGAATTGAAGTTGCACCATTAAATTACGGACATGATGAGCCCAATATCCAATATCTCCTGATAGATTTCTGCTTTTGGTTAGATTCCTACCCTTTTACCTCTTCTTTGTTGTTTTAGGTCCTGAGGCACAAAAGCTGGCTTAATCTGAAGATGACTTTATCTCATAAAACATCATATTTCCCATAGCATTGTTTCTACCAATTGTCCTTAACAAATTATAGTAAAAACCCAAGTAGCCCATTCTAAATATGAAAATGCAGTTTTAGCCCAAGATTACACATAAATGGCCATGGTTCTCTTAATCTCTTTAAAGATCTTGGAAGAACGGCACTCATTGACAGTGAGGCTACATCACCACTTAAAGAATTAGAATATCTATAATAGAAATTCTAGCCCTCTCCTTACTGATCCATTGAAATGAATGGAACCATTTTAGTATGCTTGTTTTTAATTACACAACTGTTTTTCTTATAAGTTGAAAATTTCCGTTTTTCAATTTCTAGCTTGATCCAAAGATGGACCGGACAATCAAAATTATTTAAGAACTTGTGCTTGTAATTTGTATATACTTGTAATTTGCATGTGCCGAAATCAATTAGTTACAGTCCTGTATACAATGTTATAAGTTTGTTGTCATATAGGAGTGTTACCGTTTTAGTTGGGGAGGTTAAGAGACGCCTACATCTCAGCAACTGAAGTGCCAATGCTAGTGAACATCTAGTTGTCACCTTGTGTTTGTGAGCAAAGAGAAGGACAGGGAAGTGCTGGAAGATTTGTTAATAGTGAGTGCTTGTAGGATTTTATTTTAGTTTATTAAATAATAGGTCCTATTTGTTCTACTAAAGGTGGAAGCAGGAGGCTTGAACCAAACCCAAGACTCTTGATGTCAACTGGGCTTACGCAGCTCTACCTTTCCACACATATTATTCATTGGTGCAGTGGTTTGTATGATTAACTCTGTTCTAAAATATTATTTCCCATAAATGGAATCTTGGTTGGAAATATAAAAAACACTCCTTTATTCATCTCCAGACCCAAAATATGATGCTTAATCATGTTGTAGTCATCTGTTAATATTTGCTAACACATTATAATAAGTGGAAGAATCACGACTCCGGGGCAGCGCAGGCAACCCAGGGGGGACAGGCGCAGGGAACTAACAAGGGGCGGGCGACCAGACACCGGAGTACGTCAAGGGAGCTGAAAACTGTATTATTCATTTTACTGGTCTATCAATCATTACTATATGTATCTATTCTCTTAAGAGAGGGCCAGTGAATTGAAGTCAAGAAACGGTGGCAGAAGAAGTTAGGAGAATGTGAATAATCTGAAGCTCGATACCTCCAGGCCTGCATAAAGCAAGGTAATATGATACTATGCTCCCAAGAGATGGATTAAAAGTTCTGAGTCTCGGGAATTCCAATAAGATGCAAGGCCAGGATGACAATAAAATGATCTATTTTCACTAACACAAAGTAACGAAACAGGAAAAAAGGGACATCTCAAAGCATCTAAAAGGCCCAAGGGAAATCGCCCAGAAACACTCCAACCAATACCAACACCCTAAGGTCAATTTATTAGGTTAAGCTCAAAAAGCGTAAGCCCGTATAAGATAAACCATCCTAAAAAACAATGGATAAATCAGACGACCAAAGCAGCAGGAAGCAAACCTTCCAAAGATAAAGACCCCAACAGAGCATACAACAGGAGAAGACAAGGCCAAAAAGATCAGGGAGGAACCAACATCAGGGGTAGTGAGAAGCCAGATCACGCTCACCCAGGACCCGAGAAAGCAGAGCGCGAAACGGGAAAAGGGGGGGGCAAGGGAGGTAGATGACAGGATGGGTCAGGGGACAAGCGAAACCTGTGCTACGAACAGAGAAAATAGGGGGGGCGGAGAAGGGGGGGAACAGGAGAAGACAAAGGACAGGCCAACCAGAAGGGAGGGAGCCAGGAAGGGCAAGGAAAAAGGTACGCACAGGGGAAAGGAACAGACGAGCAGGGAAGGGAAAAAAAAAAGGGGGAAACAGAGAGGGGAGGAAGATGGGGGAACGAAACAGGGACAGGGGGAAGGGCGAAAAAGGAAAGAGGGAGAGGGAAGGGGGGGGAGGGGGGAGGGACTGGGAGGAAGAAAAGCGGAAATAAATGCAGAATAATCCTGAAGCTGCCTCAGGCCCCCCCCAGGGACGGACCCGCATGGTATCAACACTCAACAAATTTATAATCAAATCAAATGCTAAACAAGCTAGAGGCTATTGAGCCATGAAGGAAATAAACTGGACTCTAACGCAACAACCAAACTAGACTCCAAACAGGACTACCACACAGGAACCTTCATACTCACAGAGGAACCAAAACAAGGAAAGGACCGGAGAGGAGAACAACTCAGAGGATGCTCACAACAAGGAATCAACACAATAGGACTCAGAACTTGAAAATAGGGTCCAAAAAATAAAAGAGATCAGGCCCACAGGGAACACGCCCAACAAGCCAAATGGAGTTACAAAAAAACAAAAACAAAAAGCCCGGGGCACAGGGGCAGAGGGTTGGGGAACAACCAGGCCAAGCCCTGCGTCGGTACATCATCAGGCGAACGTAAGGGAAAAAGATAAACAAGACATCTCTCCCGAAGTAGTACGAAGCAAAGGGACGGAGCATCAAGAAGAGCACTATAACCCCCCCAAACCGGAGCAACAAACCGGAACAGCAAAACCGAAGGGAAAAAAGGACCCCAGAGCACGACCGCGGACAGGAAAAAAGGACCAGGAAAGCCACCACCGAGAAGCGACCAGCCCCAAAAGGGCACGGCACACCAGGGAACAGGGGGAACAACCACAGGCACAAGAAAAACACAAAACCAAGAAAAAAAAAGACAACAAGCAAGAACGGAAAAAAACGCCAAGGAAGCAAGAGCACAAAGCACAAAGAGCAAAAACCGAGAACGGGAAGGAAAAAACAACAAACGGGCAGGGGAACCAGGAAACCGGCGGAAGACGGGAAAACCACACCCACCAACAACCCCCCCAAAAGCCCGCCCCCAAAAAGGAACCAGCCACCCCCAGAAAGCCACCCCAGGCCCAGGAAACCAAACCCCCCAAAAACCAGGGGGGGCCAAAACACCGGGGGAAAGAAAAAAAAAAAAAAAAGGAAGAAACGGCCGGGGGAGAGGAAAAAAAGAAAAGGAAAAAAGGGACAAAAAAAAAAAGGGGGGGAACCAACAAGGAGAAAAAACCAACCAGACACGACAACGGCAACAAGCCACACAGAAGGACAAAAAAAAAAAAAAACAGCAGAAGAGACGAACAGGGACCAGACCAACCAAAGGAGAAAACGAAAAAAAACAAAAAAAAAGGCCACAACACGGACAAAGAACCCAAGGCAAGGAACGAGGGAAACAACCAAGGCACCAAAAAAAAAAGAAACCAACAAAAGGCCCAAACCAAACCAACGAGAGAAACCCGGCCCCGGGGGCGGCACACGCAGCAAAACAGGACGCACCGGGGAAGAAAACAGGGGGGCGAAGACACCGAAAAACCGAAAAAAAACCACCACCAACGAAACCGGGGCAGGCCCCCCGGGGCGAGAAGAAAAACAGCAAAGGCAGCAACACCAAAACAAAAGACCGCAAGGGGCCCAGCCCCAAAGCCGGCCGCACAAACCAGACCACACACGACGACAAAACCAAGACACAAACCCAACACCAGAACAAACAACCACCCACCCCCCCAACCACAACCACCCCAACCCCCCCCCCCCCCCCCCACCCCGCCCCCCCCCCCCACACAACCACCCCCCCAACAAAAAAAACCCCCCAACCCCCCAAACCCCCCAACCCCCCCCCCCCCCCCCCCCCCCCCCCCACCACCCCCCCCCCCCGCCCCCCCCCCCCCCGCAACCACCCCCCCC
Source organism: Hakea prostrata (assembly GCF_041222555.1). Lineage (NCBI taxonomy): Eukaryota > Viridiplantae > Streptophyta > Magnoliopsida > Proteales > Proteaceae > Hakea > Hakea prostrata. The sequence continues at coordinate 28,263,704 of NC_142604.1, forward strand.
CCCAAAGGCGGAACACCACCCAAAACACCCCCCCCCACCAAACCCCACCCCCACGAAACAACACACCCACAAAAACCAGATCTCGTAGACTAACCACCATTGAATCTTCCACCATTAAACCGACCACTACCAGCAAAACTAGCACTGCCTCTAAAACCAAAACGATCACCGCGAAAAGAACCACAAGAACTCTGTGCAACAAAAGCAAGACTAGAGTCCGGTTGTGCAGCAAGATTTCCACGATTTCGCAATTCATGACTTTGCAAAAGAGGAACAATATCAGAGTATGTCGGAATAGGAGGCTTTAACATTGTAGTTGCAAAGGATTCATACGCAGGCCCTAAATTCGTCAACAAAAGAAACACCTTACGATGATCCTCGACGGGCCTCCCAATCACCGCAAGCTGATCACAAATAGTTTTAAAAGAAACCAAGAATTCACTCAAAGCAGAGCCTTCTTTCTTCTTCAAGAAGTGCAGACGCAAAAGAAGCTCAAACTCTTTGGCTTTAGAAACTTGGGAGAAAGAATCAAGAAAAATACGCCACAGATCAAACAAAGATTGTGCCCCAGCCGCGAGACCAAGAACCCCCTTCGATAAAGTTTCGGTAATCCAGGCTTTAACAAGCCTATCCGTACGAAGCCAAGCATGGTAATTAGGGTTAGGAATATCCTCCCCAACAACGTTCTGAACCAATCGATCAGGAGAAGAACACTCGCCATTAACAAAATCTAACAGATCTTGACTTTCAATTAACGAAGAAATCTGAATCTCCCATAACAAAAAATTCTCAGATGTTAAACGAATTGTTACAAGATTTGTTACATTCAAGGTGCAAGGATAAGGATAAAGAGAAGAAGGATTTGCAGTAGCCATGATAGATGCAAGAACAAGCTTCGCACAAAAAAAAAAGCCAGAATTTCAAGTGACAAACAAAGGAGAAGTTAGCACCGAAATGGCTCTAATACCATAAAGAAACAGAACGGAGATAACGGAGATGAATTTTTCTTATTATGATAATGTGATGATACAATAGTTTTATGTAGAGAACTAAGGACTTACATGTCATTTACACATATGACTTGTCCTTATGTGTCAACAATTAGATGTATTTTTTATAAATTTTTATGTACTTTTTAATCAAAATGCATTAAGCATGAGCAGCTATTTATTTATTTCTCCTTTGGACAAGAATCCATAGGTGACCAAAGGATAAATGAAGATATAGAAAAGTAAAATAATAAAATTCCATAAAAGAGGAGAAAGCAAAGAGAAAAAAAAAATCAAAATTACCGAAAATAAGTTCCTATAAAAGAAGGAGAAAAGGAAGGAAAAAATAATAAATTATTAAAAAAACTGACATTGTTTTAATGGATTAAGAAAACAAAATGGACGGTTATCTGATCATTTTAAAATATCAAGGGGAAAAAGGAGAATATTTATTTTCTTGGGCGAATCTGAAGTAGAATTCTCAGTAAAAACAAATGAAGAGTATAAATTTCTACCAAAAAAATAAAAATAAAAATGAAGAGTATAAATATAGGGAGAATAAGAAAAATTTCCCCAGCCTAAACTTACATGCCGTTACCAAGCTTTCTGTACTTTGAGAGTTTTTAGGGGTGCCTCCTGGCAGTCTGGACAATCAATTAATAAATCAGGCGTGGCTTACCACGCTGACCTTGGGGCTCTCTCTTTCGTGCTCTGGTTCACGGCTATGGCTAGTTTTACTTCAAACCTTCATGTGATGTGAGACGCATTTTTTGGATTTTCTCACTGTTTAGTCCCGATGTTTGAAGGTTTGGTTCGTCAGTTGCTGGTCGGTTATCTCGGCCGGTACGTCAAAGAAATCCAGAAAGATCAGCTCAGGATTGGCTTGTGGAGCGGTAAGTCGAACCTTTACGTAATCACCCTTTATTTCGACTTTACGCATGTCAATTCATTCGTATTCATTCGTTTCGTATTTGTTTCTGGTTTGGGGATGTAAATTATATTGTTTCTCAGTTGATTTTAGATGATTGTATCGAGCTAATTAGGTTTATTGACAATTAGCAGTTATATGTAAGTTCACTGTTTGATTGCTTTGGGGGAAAAATGTGGACTAGATAGTGATTTTCGTAGTTTATGGTTCGTAGGACTTGGAAAAACTGAGTTGTACTGAATTTTGTTCTTGATAGTTGGTTACTCTAAGGTTTGGACCTTCAGTTAGCCGGTAAATGATATCATTCTCCCCTAGTAGTGTGTACACAACTCATTTACTTCCTTTTATGTTTGTGCACACAACTCGGTTGCGGTACATAGGAAATCTTGGGCGGATGATATATGATGAATACTCATTTAGACAGGGTTAAATGGCTGTTTCATGAGCTGTTGCTTCAAGAAAGTTGAAATGAATGGTTTTCGGTTTTCACATTTTTTCAGATTTCGATGGGATTGATATTTTCTGATTGAAAGTTTTGGTTTTCTATTTCTCAGTTACTTGTCAAGGGGTCCCTGGTAGTAGATGTCCTTTCTGAGGATTTTAGTGTACAACCATAATCTTATCCCAACTAGATGGCGCCGACTATATGGATCCAAGAGAGGTCTAGATAGTAATAGGAATAAGAGTAAGTAAACAATTTAAAAAAAGAATAAAAGGAAGTAGAAAAAGAAAGTAAGTAAGACGAAGTCAAAGCAATGTCGTTGGGTCATCCCCTTACTCCCTTAGACTGGGTCAGCAACACGGGTCACCGTCCTCCAATGACTTTATTTGTGGTTATATTGATGTAACCAGGATTGGCAACTATAGGGCAGCCCATAATTTGGCCCACATTAGCCTACAAAGCTTGAGACATCAAGTGCTGTCCCAACCAGTTGAGGGGTATTGTGGTCATTTGACCACCCCTCCCTGAAGCAAGAGTGGTATAGTTAGATTCTCCATTACTTTAGGAGTCCATATCTACATTTTGTTTTTAAATTGAGTTAGTGGCTAGAGTCTTGGTATATGTTTATGAGTCATAGTTGGAATTCTATTCTCAATTGGATTCTTTCTGTTATAGGAAGTTTAAATTTGCAAGTTTCTTTCTTTAGGAGTTTTAATTAGAATTCCTTTTAGTTGTGTGAACAGGGAATTCCACTTCAACTAGAATTTCCTTGTTAAGTTCTATTAGGTTTCTTATTTGAGTCCATGTATGATTTCCTTTAGTCGTGAGGCTATAAATAGAGCCACCCCCTTGTAAAGTAAACAAAACAGATTTGAATGAATAAAGAATTGATTTGAAGGAAGACTTGAGTGGAGTTGAGAGTTCCCTAGGAGGGAGGCCCAATGCTGTTATTGTTGAGAATTGCAGCAGCCTTGGTGCACAAGTTTCTATTTTGGAGAAGTAGTCTTGGTGCACAAATTTTGAAAAATAAGGGTTTTCATTTTGGTCACTTTCTATTTTAGTTACTTTCTTTTTGATTACCTTCTACTTTTCTTATTACTTGGTTGACTGGTAATCTCCCTAGGATAATTTCCTTTTTTAGTAAATATAGGGAGATTCTATGCAATATGTCATTTTCCTTGTATGCTGTAACTCAATTTAGGAAACTTTCCTAATCTAATACTTAATTTTATATTATAAATAAAGTACTAGGGGAGAGCCAAGACATACACATGCAAGCTCTCTCCCTTCTTCTCTTCTTCTTCAGTTTTCTTCCATTTTTCTTCTTCTTTCTAAATTTTCTTTCAGTCCCTAGGCTGATTGCAGGTGCTGAAATTCTAACATGGCATCAGAGTAAGTTTAATCAGCCTAGGGACCTTTTTTCCCTCTACGGCTATGTTTCTATGTTCTTTGTTGTTCAAGTTTGGACTAGGCCTTCTTCTAAACAAGTCATGAATGTTTGAAGATTTTGAAGTCGGATTACACAAAGAACATGTCTGCTGTTCCATTTACCTGAATATCTTGCCTACAATTTCTTTCTAGGTAGTAGTCTCTAATTTTCTTGAAGACCAAGTTATCTACCACTTTACCAATTGCTGTTGCTGCTTTTTCGAGAGATGCATTTACATATCTAAAGGGAGACTTGATCCCAATCCTGACTTATTTCATTGGTTGGATTTCTCTACAAACACTACTTTTTATTTCTGAACCTTACTTTCTAATTCCACTGCATCATTGTCAGGATTAATTTTTTCTTCTTCTTTTTCTATGTGATTTCTTCAACTGCCACTACTCTTCAATTGGTAACCTCAATGCCATGCCCCCCCATTGGTGTTATTGTTGCTGCCTAGACTGCTTCTATATGGTTTCCTACAAGCTGTTATCTTTTTTGCCCTACATTGCTAATAACCTATCTACCAAATTATTCTTCTGGTAGATAGGATGTGATCCTGATATTGCCATTGTTTTGCTATCTTCGTACTCTGCTGTGACACTAGCACTACTTATATTGCTGCTGCAAGATATACAATTGCTACCTTTGTTTTATTGAATTGTTCGCTCTGGAAAATTCTGTTGATGCCATATGAATTCTGCTACTAGTCACACTACTACTGCCCCAGTTCTGTTCAATTTTTCTGCTTTGAAAAATTTATGTTGGTATTGTCTGGCTTCTCTATTGCTGCCACTGATTGTTTCGGGTGATCACTTGGAAAATTTTATTTACATGGTAATGCTGTCCTACTTACTTGAATCAACTGCAGCCCCGTTTTTTTCCCTAGTTCTCTATGTAAAAAAATTGACTTTGATGGTGTTATATCTTTTGGTTGATGGAATATTATATTAGGGCCTGTTTGATTACATGAGTTTGGAGATTTCAAATATCTAGAGATTTCAAATCTATAGATTTCAACTCTATGGAGTCATAATTTATAAAATTAACTGTTTGGTTAACCGAATATGTGGAATGAAATCTATGGATTCATTAGTGATATTTGTGAATGAGCAAATGTTTAGCGTTTTTATAGTAGGGATGAAATATCTGGATTTCACCCCATACCAATAAATCTACAGATTCACGTTTTTAGCGTAAAAAGATGAATATCTAGATTTCATGAATCTAGAGATTTTCACAACCAAACAAGTATAAATCTCGCATTCATGAATTCAAAGATTTCAAATGTCTGGATTCATGTAACCAAACAGGCCCTTAATGATCACTAGTTCTACAATAATTTTCTCTGAGTTAATTTGTTACATTTTGGATCTCTGGGACATACGACTAGTTATCGTTGTTCCCCGATATTGTTGGTGTTTTCCTTACTGCTAAGTGGTTTACTACTTTTGCTACTACCTTGTTTGAGTTGATGTTGGTGGTTCAAAATTTTTTACTTTAATGATTGGAAGTTCTTGTACTTAGACTCTCTATTTGAGTTGATGTTGGTGGTTCAAAATTTTCTACTATAATGATTGGAAGTTCTTGTAGTTGGATTCATCAAGTAACATGGTTCCTTCAATTACCCAAGTGGTTCCTCAATTTAGACTTTGAGATATTGGTAATTTGTCGTCATTATTTGTCCACGTGTAATGCTACATGTGAGGGGAGATTGGAGCCTTAGTGTATGTCTACTTAAGTCTATTGAAGAGTATTATTTGTGAAGATCTTTATCCTCTTGAGATGGTTTTCTACCATAATACTTATCTACTTGGTTGGTTTTTATCTACTTACTTGAAGATGATATTTTTATACCTTTTATCTATCTAGTCTGCAACAACCTATACTGCCTTTTATCTTCCTACTTGGTCCATAGTAAGCTATACTACCTTTTAACTACCTACCTGGTCTATATTAAGCTTTACTACTTTTACCTACGTACTTGGTCTGTAGTAACCTTTATCTACCTACCTTGTTCCTAGTAACCCATACTATCTTACCTACTTGGTCCTAGTAATCTATACTACCTTTATCTACCTACTTGAAGATGGTATTTTATACCTTTTACCTATCTAGTCCACAACAATCCATATTGCCTTTTACCAAACTACTTGTTCCAAAATATCCAATATTGCCTTTTATTACCCATACTTTTGCCTATTACTTGCCTTCTTGCAAAAGGTTATTTGTGGACATTGGAGCTACAGTTTTTATCTGTTAGTGTGGAGGTTCCTCTCTACAATTAGTATTATTTGGATAGTGCCTTTGATGCTGCTATACTTATGGATTTTGTTTGTCTTCAATATTGCCGTTTGCTTTCATCGTGGATGGTTCATTCGACATGAAGAATTAATTTTCTTTTTTTAAGTTGATGTTGATTATCTCTTGGGTACAGTTCTTTCAATGTTTATCGGCGTCTGTTATTGTTATACAATTCAAGATTGGTGTTGCCTTTCAAGTTTACTCTTATTGTCTAAGCTTGAGTTTTCTTTGTGTATACTCCATCTTGAGGGGGACTGTTGAGAATTGCAATAGCCTTGGTGCCAAAGTTGCACAAGTTTCTATTTGAGAGAAATTTCTATTTTTGGGAAGCAGTTCGGGGCGCAACAGTCCTTTCCCTTATCAAGTAAATTCAACTCCATCCCTAAACCAGCTTCTCCTCTCTTATCCCTTCCACCTGCAGACTTCTCCCATCCCCCAAAAGCCTAGTTCCCACACAACCCTCTTTTCTATTTTTTTTTCTGGAGTTCTTGAACTTTATGGAGACCCAAATTTCAAGTTCAGATTTACGGCAATCTAACTGTTTGATCTGTCCCAAACTTTAGAGAAATCATTCCCTTACCCTAGTGAACTTCTTTCCAATTTCAGCTCAATCTAACCAACCCAAACCCTAGTCTAACTTTAATTCCTTTGCTGCCCTAGAATACAAAACCCTAACCCTAACTTGTTAACGCATTGAACTGCTCCAAGAATTAAAGTTGCACCATTTTAAATTACGGACATGATGAGCCCAATATCCAATATCTCCTGATAGATTTCTGCTTTTTGGTTAGATTCCTACCCTTTTACTCTTCTTCTTTGTTGTTTTAGGTCCTTGATGTGCACAAAAGCTTGGGCTTCTTAATCTGAAGATGACTTTATCTCATAAAATCATCATATTTCTCCATTTAGCATTTGTTTCTACCAATTGTCCTTTAATTGCAAATTATAGTAAAATACCCCAAGTAGCTCCATTCTAAATATGTTAAAATGCACGTTTTATGCCCTAAGATTTCACACATAAATGTGCTCATCGGTTCTCTTAATCTCTTTAAAGATCTTGGAAGAACTCGTGCTCATTCAGTTGAGGCTACATCTCAGTTGAGGCTACATCACCACTTTAAAGAATTAGAATATCTATAATTAGAAATTTTCTCTTACTGCCCTCTCCTTTACTGATCCATGTTGAAATGAATGGAACCATTTTAGTATGCTTGTTTTTAATTACACAACTGTTTTTCTTATAAGTTGAAAATTTCCGTCTTTTTCAATTTCTCAGCTTTTTGATCCCAACAAGATGGAACTTGTGACAATCAAAATTATTTAAGAACTTGTTGCTTGTAATTTGTATATACTTGTAATTTCTTGCATTTGTTGCCTGAAATCAATTAGTTACAGTCTCTGTATACTATGTTATAAGTTTGTTTGTCATTATAGGAGTTGTTATCCCTGTTTTTTAGTTGGGGAGGTTTAAGAGACTGCCTTACATCTCTAGCAACTTGAAGTGCCTAATTGCTAGTGAACATCTAGTTGTCACCTTGTGTTTTGTGAGCAAATGAGAAGGCATCCATCTTGTTGGAAGTTGCTTTGGAAGATTTTGTTAATAGTGAGTGCTTGTAGGATTTTATTTTTATTTTTATTTAAATAATAGGTCCTATTTGTTCTATTCTAAAGGTGTGAACGAGGAGGCTTGAATCCAAACCCAAGACTCTTGATGTCAACTGGGCTTACTGCAACTCTACCTTTCCCACACATTATTATTCATTGGTTGCAGTGGTTTTGTATTGATTTAACTCTGTTCTAAAATATTATTTTCCACTAAATGGAATCTTTGGTTTGGAAATATAAAACAAAGCACTCCTTTTATTCATCTCCAGACCCAAAATATGATGCTTAATCATGTTGTAGTCATCTTTGTTAATATTTGCTAACACATTATAATAAGTGGAAGAATTTAACTGTTGTACTCCGTAGTTGTCATGGCGTCTAGGCAACCCAGGGTGTTGGACAGGCCTTGACATGGTGATACTAACAAGGGGCCTTGGGCGACCTAGACACCTGGATGTTTAGACGTCAAGGTGATGCATTGAAAACTGTATTATTCATTTTTACTTGGTCTTATCAATCATTACTTATATGTATCTATTCTTTTCTTTAAGAGAGGACCAGATTGATATTTTGAAGTTCTAAGAGAAATTCTTGTTGTTGTGCAGAAGAAGTTTTATTGGAGAATGTTGAATTAATTCTTGAAGCTTTTGATTACCTCCAGTTGCCTTTTGCATTAAAGCAAGGTAATATGATACTATGCTCCCAATGTAGATTGGATTAAAAGTTCTGAGTCTCTGTGGAATTTCCAATAAGATTTGCAACGGCCAGGATGACAATAAAATGATCTATTTTCACTAACACAAAGTAACTGAAACAGGAAAAAAAAGGTGACATTTCTTCAATTATGCATTCTAATAATGGCCCAAGGAGAAATCGCCCATGATTATTACTCCATACCAATACCAACACCCTAAGGTTCAATTTTTATTAGGTTAATGCTCTTAATAAAGCTGTTATAGCCCTGTATATAGATAAACCATCCTAAAAAACAATTTTGGATTTTAAATCTATGACGAATTCTTAAAGCAGCTAGGAAGCAAACCTTCTTCAAAGATAAAGACCCCTAATCTAGTTATGCTATATTCAACATGGTTAGAAGTATCATATTGGCCAATAAAGATCAGGTGATGTGAACCAACATCTAGGGTTTGTTAGTTGATGTAATGCCCTAGATCTACACTCACTCCAGGATCCTCTTCTTGAGAATCAGCAGTCTTCTAGCGCTGTAATATCCTATTGTGGAGGTTTTTGATTGATTTTAAAGGTGCTAGGGTTAGGCAAGGGTTAGGTTAGATTCGACCAGGCTTATGGGTCTAGGGTTTTGTATTTCAAGCTTGAAACCTTGTTGTTTTACTGATTACAGATGAATTTTCAAGTTAGGGTTTGGGGATTCTAGGGTTTTAGATGTAAGGGGGGGGGGCTGGAATTCGGGATTGAAGACAAAGGACTTAGGTCCTAATTCCAGAAGGGGAAGGGTTTAGCTCCAGGGGATAGGGTTCTAATGGTAATAATAGGTTACTGCACTTTAGGGTTTGGAATTCAGGAATTTCCAGACGTTGCGACAGGTTTATGAAGGAGAAAAGAAGAAGAAAGGTAAGAGAGAAGGGCTGGGATTGTAAACTAGGGTTCGGGGGAAGGTAGGGGTAAGGTTTAAGATTGGGGGAGGGTTCCTAAGGCTGCCGCAGGGTTTTGAAGGGGCCAGGGTTACCCATGATGTAGGGGAAGGGGCTGGGATGCAGAAAACTAGGGTTAAAGGGGTAGGAGAAGCTTGTGGGTGAGAGAGGAGAGTAGGGAATGGGGCTGGGGTAGGGGTGGAGGTTTGTACTTGGGGAGTGCAATAGCAAAGCTGGAAATCAGAAATTTTGCAGAATTTTAATCTTCTTGAAGCTGCCTCAGGTCCCCCCTCTAGGGTATCCAGGACTTCTCTTGCATGGTATCAACACTCAATCAAATTTTATTAATCAAATCAAATTGCTAATTACAATGCTAGTAGGCTTATTTGTAGCCTATTGAAGGAAATTAAACTTGGACTCTAACTTGCAATTCAATTCAAACTAGACTTCCTAATTGACCAGGACTTTATCTCACACAGGGAACCTTCATTACTCACTCTAGAGGAATCCTATTTGAATTCTAAGAGTATATATGGATTCCTTGCAAGAGGTAGAACAACTCTAGAGGATTGCTTCACAACATAGGAATCATACACTAATTAGGACTCTTTAGTAACTTGATAAATAGGGTCTCATATTTAAAATAAAAGTAGATCTAGTGTCCCACAAGGATACTATGCCCAACTAAGCCATAATTTGGAGTTTACAAAAATATACAAAATTACCAAAATAGCCCTGGTGGCACTAGGGGCAGTAGGGTTTGGGGAATCAACTCTAGGCCCTATTTCAGCCCTGCGTCTGTGTTACATCATCAGGTCTGATATCGTAAGTGGAAAAAGATAAACTAAGATCATCTCTTCCCTGTTTAAGTAGTACTTTTGATAGCCTTTAAGGGACTGGTATGCATCTATATTTGTATGATGCACTTTCATAACCCTCCTCTAATACTCTGTTGAGCATTATCAAACCTGGATATTCATGCTTTAATAACCTTGAATGAAGGGGATGAAAATAAGTGACCCCACATTTGAGCACTTGATTTTTTTCCTTTTGCTGGATTCATTGGAAAAAAGGACCTTATTGGGTTGAAAATGCTTCTACATTACCTTATGTAGTGAGCATGCTTGTTTTATTCCTATAGCTTTTTAATTGCCTTCTCAATAAGGTGTCTGCAAGGCATCACCATGGTGAACAATGTTTTTGGTTTTGTTTTGTTTGTTTTTAAACATATCCATCTTATTTGGCACATTTAGTATTTAAAAAAACTACATAATTTTACTCATATGCTAATAAAAACCAAAGACTCATACTAATGCAAGATATTCTTTGGAAAAAAATAATTATACTTGTCATATTGTGATAGCAATGTAGCATACGAATATGTTCATTCCTAAGAATTTGATTGGTCAAATAATTTTTTTCCGTTAGATTTCTGTATTTGATAGAGCCCAAACCCAATTTTCAACAAACTCAGGTGCTTAAATTTGATCGTCTGAAGGAGTTAGTTTGGGTAAACCATGTGTGAAAATATTCTCTATATTGCGTTGAATGATCTTTGTTTGGGAAAATTTCTATCACTTCCTTGTACTTTCTATTTATCATTACTCCCCTCTCAAAAGTTTCACCTTTGATTCCCCCATAAAAGTGAACTCTTAGCTCATTTCTCCCCTTATGTTTTAAAATGGCCAAATTACCCTCTATTTTGGCCTCTTTAGTGAATTGAAGCAATTTCTTTCTTTTTTTAATGAATTTTTTCTTCCTTTTCTCCTTTCATAAGAATCCATTAGATGGGATTGGATGTGTTTCCTTTTTTTATTTTTTTTTTTTTTATATTTTTTTATATTTTTTTCATTTCCCCCCTTTTTTTATAGATTTTTTTTTAATTTATATTTTCATTTTTTCTTTGATGGATTCTGATAAAAGAGGAGAAATTAAAAATAAATAAAAAATAAATAAATTTAATCATGTTTAATGGATTTTGATAAAAGATGGAGGAAGAAAGAGAATACATCTAATCACATTTAATGGATTCCTATAAAAAGCAGAGATAGAAATAAAATGAAAAATTTCTATAAAGGAGGAAAAAATAAATATATAAAATTAAAAAAATACATCCATGTATATATTTCTACAAATAGGGAGGAAAAGGGGAAAAAATAGTAACGGAAAACAGTTGAAAAAGTCAAGGCTGATTAAAGAGGTAAAAACAAAGGGTAATTTGAACATTTAAAAATATCAAGGGAGAAGGAGAGTTAAAAGTTCACTTTTTTGGGGAATCGGAGGTGAAACTTCTAACAAGGGAGTAGAAATAAACCAACCATGACTTCTACTTTTGACTAAAGACTCGTACTTATACAAGGTTTCTGTCACATTTTCTCTAGAAGGATTCAAATTATAAAATAAAGTAGATAATCACTGCAGTAAGTAGACTGTAACTAGGGGAATCGCTTACTAGGGAATTCCAACCTAACTGGGACTCTAGAATAACTTGAAAAATAATGACTCAATTTCAAAAATAGAAGTAGATTTGGGATCCTACTAACATGCTGGATCCAACTAAAGGAATCCTTCTTTAATTGGGACTCCTAAGTCGTAACTAGACTAGGACTCTTTCATAACATAACAACCAAGGACTCATCCAAAAACACAAAAGTAGATCTAAACTCCTAACAAGACTCTAGATCAAACTAGGTCAGACTGGGTTTGAGTAGGGGACCCAAAATAACCAAAATACCCCTAACTGGCTGAAACTCCTTGGGTTGCTGGTGGGGTGCAGGGTTTTGTTAAACTGCCTGGGCCCTCTTGGGTGGCCTTGGATCTGGTTCACATCAGGCAGTTTGGAATTTTCAAATTACAGTGGATACTGTCATCTCTTAACCATATTATTTTAACAGTAGGGATGCATTTGAAATATTTGAAATGTAGACGTAATAGAATTAATTACATGGTGCAAATGTAATAGTTTGCAAATTGTGTGGGTGTATACGTAATTTGCTCTAGTATTTATAGAGATTTCAGACCTGAAAAGAACTCCTTTGTGAAAAAGTTAAAAGTTCCACTCACCAACGAAAACCTAGTGTTGGTTCTTAAATTTGGGGGTTGACTTTTCTTTCCCTTCTTTTGGAGTATTATTTTTTAACTATTTTTGTTGGATTTATTGGAGGGGATATTGCTTATTTTTGGATAATATTGTAAGTATTAAAAAATACTAGTCATAAATAAGGGCCACTATGGGATTCAACACCATATAAACAATTCAAGGCACCTTGCAATAATGCGGTGAACTGCCCAGCCCTCAAAGATTGCCTGGATGCAAGGCAATGCTTTAATAGCCATGATTCCAGCACATTTTACTGTGTACGACTAATTAAATACTAGTACAAGGTCCACAGTACATCCAATATCCTCGAATGCTAGAACTCTTTTTCTGCAGTGTAAATTGCAAATAATTCAATTTCCATCGGGTCTTCCAACATACATTGGGTGCATGCTTGTTCTTATTTTCATTACCTTAAATTAGGATACTTTTGTAGGTCGTGTTGGGAGATTAAGCATCAAAATCCCGTGGAAAAAGCTTGGTTGGGATCCCATTGTAATTGTTCTAGAGGATGTTTTTATACGCGCCTGCAGGCGTGATGATAGTGAGGTAATTTTAGATTCAGAAGCCTTACCTCTCTGTATCATGAAACTTTTCAGATTGTTAATAGTTATCACAAACTGAAAAATATATTTAAAATTGGAAGGCTATGGAAATCTAATTAACAAGTTCTCTGTTCTTCTCTTTGTAGTGGGCTTTGGATTCGGTTTTTAAAAGAGAATATGCCGGGAAAAAGGTCAAACTCGCTGCTGCAGAGTTGGCAAAACTTTCAGGACGTGTGTGTGGTGAGTTTTTAACAGCTTAATTTTAGCTTTTGAGCATCATTTGAAGCTATTCTAATATCATGTTATCATAGTTTGGTGCGATGTGCATGATGATTGATTCTCCCTGTTACAAATTAAAAAGTGGCGTCAGGTTAGTTTCTGAGGCAAAAACTTTCAAAGGAACAAAGTGCATTGCTTGGCAGAAAAATTTAATTACTGTATGCTAGTTGTCAAGGCGTCACATAGGCTCTCCCATGTCCTGTCTTTTCCCCCCTTGGGTCTAGGTGACTGGTGCCCTAGCACGAAGCATTGGTTCAATTAGCAAATATTCTTTTATTATGTTTATATTGGTTTCGGATTAGGTTTGGCATTGATTTACAGTAAGCATCAATTAAGTTAGTTGACTTTGTGATTCTCTCTCTATTTATGTAGGGTACTATTTGACATAAGCAAACACTACCAATGAGTCTGTTAGGACCCCTTCTCACTAGCCTAACTTATCTCCCTACCAAACTCCTCAACAGCAGCAAAGATTACTCAGATTGATAAACAAAGAATATGAACAGATGAAGAAGTTGAATATCATTGCATATATATTAAGATGACAATCCAACTTGAATCACTACAACAGACTCTATTCATCTGCTAACTATTTCTTGGAATGATAAAACAGAAATAAAGTAAAGCTGCAACTAACACCAGAAGGTTATACCCTTCTCCTGAGAGGCTCCCTCTCCCCGCAAGATCAACTTGCCTTTCTCCTCTTCCTTCCCCCCTTACTATTCGGCTCTTCCCCTTATATTATTCTCCCATCCCCTGGTACTCTAACAAACTTGATTCTCTTATCCACTGTCCTGCTGCCATCTGGTTTACAGTTCTGCCTTTTAGTGCATAATAAAGATGGTGGTATTTGCCCACTCCTAGGTTGCCACTTGGCCTTTCTCTACACCTGCTGCTGGTGTAGCTACCACATCTCCCCTGTTTCACCTATGTTCTGCCCTGTTCCAGCCAATGTCTCTGCTGTTCTTCTCTGTTTCTTCTTTCGTTGATACACTTGTGTAATCAGGGGCGTATCAGAGTCTAATATAAATATTTAAAAGTTCTAATTCCAATAAATGTTTCAACTACATATTTTAGAACAAAAATTTATATTTTAGCTGTAAAGGCAATTTTCAAATTCCGAGTGCTAGTTCTCCCCCTTCTTTCCAAATCTAAAATTTCGTAAATCTAATTGTTGAGGGTGTTAAAGTAATATTTTGTAATGTCCAGAAGTTTCTCCATTTTGAACAATTTTTAATAGGATTCATATACATCAAATGCGATTTAATTTGAAAGTCCTTAAATATATCAGGCTTAAGCAGTATTGGGTTTGTTTGTTGGAAAGCTTTCGTCATGCTCTGTGTAATACAAAAAGTCTCATGAAAATAAAGTCATTGGGCAAGTCAAATTTCTTAGAGAACAAGAGCATTTCTCTTGTTGTAAGCAATTTTATTTACTTATAAATAAGATAATATCTTCTTAGAATGGTATAATTTTTTTTTTTACTTTAGCAAACAAAATTATTTTTAGGAAACAGGAGAATTAAGGTAACACTTGGGTGCCTTGATTGCCTAGGTTTTTGTGCTCTTTGTTGCCTAAGTGCACAGGCAAACCTCCACCCCCTTTGGTAACCTTACCATGTTGGATACTTTTTGGTTGAAACTGACCCTGATTTTTTCTTTTCCTGCAGATAATAAAGCTGGGCAGTCATTTATTTCATACATGACTGCAAAGGTGATGTTGCCATCTAACTCTCTGTGCTTTCAATATTATTTAATCCTTATTCTTCTGTTTGGAGCAAAAATAATGACAATATTTTAATCCCCCAACCGCACCGATCACCAAAAGCAAAGGAAAAAAATGAGAGTTTCTACATATCTATATATGTGTGTTTCTTTGTTTCTGATTAACTTATAGATATGAAGACTTTTCCTTGGGTATTTTAGTATTTAAATCCTTAATGTCATGCTACACTGCCATTCATGTTCCTGTTCTGTGCATCTTCAGATTCTTGACGGCATTCAGGTGTCCATCAACAATGTTCATGTTATGTATATTGATGAGCAAACAGACATGGTACTTCGATAGATCTTTTTTGATGTTGCTGTTTGCATTCACACTTCAGTTGTTTCTCCTGCATGTTCATTTTCCTATAAAGTTTGATTTGTTTTTAACTGTTCAGGCTATAATGTAATTGGTTATAGTGGCTGCTGTACAATTGAATATGATATGTTAATACTAGTAGGCTGATAAGTTAATGGATATAAAACTTATTTCAGTTTTATCCTTTCAGCAGAATCTGCACTAATCATTTACTTTTCCATTTTGGCTTAAGTCTGAAGGAATTCTAAGTGAGAGACTTCTGAAATTCATTGTTACTTCTGAATTCTTATGAGAGACTTCTGAAATTCATTATTAATTTTCTTTAGAGCGAATTACATGTACCCTCATGGTTTTTGCCCCTTTTACATGCACCCCTGATGTTTTGCTTATTATATTTGGACCTAGGAAAGCTGATGGTATTAGTGAACTGGTTTTTAAAGGTTAAAAGACAACTTTACCCTTATTATATCATAAATCAAAATAAAAGATTTGAAATACCTTTTATACTTTTCCCCTCCAAACCCCTAGTCCCCACACTGATAAGATTTTGTTCTTATTGCCATAGAAAAAAATTCGAGGGAAACTCAAGTTTTGACAAGGTGAAAATGGGAAACCTGGGTGGGAAATTGAGAAATTTCGAGGAAATTTAGGACTTTTTGTGCAAGTTTCGACAGGTTTTAGGGACTATTTTCGGGTGGGACTCTGCATTTAAGTTAATTAGAGTATAAAGAACACATTGGCACATGCATTTTGCTAAAAAAGTCAATGTAGATATGCCATTCAATGTACATAACATCAATGTAGAGTTGTCCGAGAAGTACACTATAAACTTAACGACTTAAGTACATAACATTCAATATATAATTTTTAACTTCAAAACATCAAATATAAAGTAAACTGACAATAAAAGGAAAGTATAACTCAGTGCCAAGAGGAGTGCCTCGGTGGATCAATCTTGTGAGTTTAGTATGCCTGTAACATCCTCTCCTTCAACCAACGAACATACATATCCTATGACATTTTATGCCTATGGTTATCAAGGTAATCGACAACTACAACTTTATAAGTCTGGTCATCAAAATGCCTAAGATAACTAGTTTGAGGGAACACGCAGTTTGGATGGGGAAGTCTTGATGGAGGGGTTATTTGTCGTGGTATTTGGGGAAACATGAAAGAAACAAAAAAAATTGAAAAATTGGAAAAGCTACAAAACTTGCAGGAAAAAGTCTTGGGTTTCCACGAAATTTCCCAGGTTTCCATGAAATTTTACATGTTTCCCACAAAATTTGGGAATTGTTTTCTCATGAACCAGCTGGTCCAGCTAGGTTGAACCAGGTATCGAGAGGTTTCGACAGTTTCGATTGAAACTTGGGATTTTTTTGATAAAATATTATTTTTCATAATTATTTTATTTAATTATTTAAATAAAAAATAAAACTAAATAGAAAAAGCATGATAATCAAAATATAAATACATGGGGTTGTAGCCCTCTCAATGTAGTTTAACATACGTGATAATCACATTCATATCATAAGTTTTTTTTTTTTTTTTTTTTTTTATTTTTTTTATTTAATATTTTAAATTTTAAATTTTTAGACAATATATTTTTAAATACTAAAATTCAAAAAATAAATTGATAGCAGAAAATTAAATTTCTTTCCATGTAAGTGTAGATCAAAGCTAGTAGATCAACATATATTTATACTAGATTCATACATCCATTGTAGAACATTCTATTTGAAAAAAAATTCAAATTCGGGGGAAAATCTTACCTTTGTTGAAGATCTAGTTGAAATAGGCTTGAATGATGATAATTTGATGTTGTGGATGTGTTAAGGATGTTTAGAAGTTGAATCTCCAAAAAATTCCGCCAAAAAATCAAGTTTCTGGCAAGTTTTGAGAGTTGCAGCGATAGAGAGGTAAGATATGCCTCTCTCGAGCGAGATAGGGGGTTTTAAAACCCCCAAAAGCAGGTGGTTGGACCGGAGTTGGCGAGATCTCGTGGCAAGATCTCCCAACTCTCCCAACTCAACTCTCATCTCATCTCTCTCTCTCTAAATAGCAAGATATCTCGCAAAATCTCTCACCATGACGTCGATGATGATCAGCTACAGCCTTGTAGACATCATTGCTGAAAGCTCTGTAATATAGCGTAGAAGCTCGTCAGCTTCAATACTTATACGTGCTTCTTGCAGTAGCGGAATGTGAGGTCTATAGGCCCTTGGGGTTGAACTCCAAGTAGAATCTCAAATGGAGTATGACCTATCGTATGATTAACCGAGTTGTTGTAAGAAAACTCTGCTATATCAAGTATGGACAGCCATGTCTTTTCATAATCATGAACCAAGCACCTCAATAAATTTCCCAACCTTCGATTCACCACCTCTGTCTCTTGTAAGTTTTCTTAGATGGAATGCGTTTGAAAATTGTAACTTTGTGTTAGTTTTCATCTACAATGTCTTCCAAAAGTAGCTTATGAACTTGACGTCACGATTTGATACAATGCTACTTTGGGAGCTCATGTGGTCGTACAACCTTGTTGAAGAACATCTTTGCAATGTGTGATGCATCAAAGGTCTTGTGACATGGTATAAAGTGAGCCATCTTTAAGAATTAGTCAACTACAACTATGATGGAGTTGTATCGCTCTTTTGTTGTGGGTAACCCAAGTACGAAATCCATACTAATATCAATCTAGGAATTGGTAATGGTGAGTATATACCTGAATTTTGCTTGGTTCCCTTGGCTATCTGATAGAATTGGCATCTCTTAGTTACATGGTCAACATCTTTTGCAATATGAGGCCAATAATACCGATCAGTAACTAGTATGATGGTCTTATCCCTGCCGAAATGACCTCCTAAACCTCCGCCATACAACTCTCGTATGATGTGATGTTGTAGGGAAGAATTTGGAATGCATAACTGA
The DNA here is from genome assembly GCF_041222555.1 of Hakea prostrata. NCBI lineage: Eukaryota > Viridiplantae > Streptophyta > Magnoliopsida > Proteales > Proteaceae > Hakea > Hakea prostrata. Next base: position 28,281,945 of record NC_142604.1, read on the forward strand.
GTTCCCATGAATAGATACCCATCATGAAGTGAGTATTTATGATGCTGCCCGCCTTGCTGTAACTCCTTATATGGCACGCTGAAAATGTCGTAAGATGCATACTCATCATGTATTTGATCAACGCTAACTGCATATGTTGAGAATGTATTAAGAGTAACTGAGTAAGTACTTTTTGGCTCAATGCATCAGCCACTGTAGTCTCCTTTCCGGTCTTGTGCTTTATTGTGAACACAAACTCCTGGAGATAAGCAACCCATTTGGCGTGCCTGTTGCTAATCGACTTCTGTGAATGGAGATGCTTGAGTGCCTCATGATCAGTGTATAGAATGAACTCTTTGCTGATGAGATAGTGTCTCCAATGGCATAAAACTTGGACGACAACATAAAACTCCTAATCATATGTCAAATAGCTTCGCTTGGCATCATTGAGTTTCTTGCTATAGAAAGCTATAAGGTGTCCACCTTGTATTAATACACCTCCTAGACCAACATGTCAAGCATCAGTTGTCCTCAAATTTATGGTCAAATCTGGTAGGCAAGTATTGGAGCCTCTATCATCGATTGGGTTGGATACCAACCTACCTTGATCAAACAGAAGGTTTCTCCAAAGAGAAGAATAGCTAAGAAAGCAATTTTGATTTCAAGTGATCAGTGTGTCTTCCACCATCTTACATAAATTCCTTTATACAGCCTTTCTAAAGAGACATAAACATTAAATGCAAAATCCAACCACTAGCTAACACCTACCTATTAATGACTCAACCACTACCTAACCCTTGACAAAGGAAAACCCCTTTTGACAAGAGTTCCTCATTTTCAAATTATAGCCCTTTTTATTGACTTTAATGAAAATCTAAAGGACTAGACTTGGGCTTAGATCTAGCCCATGAAGGTCATAACATGTGGGCTGACTTGAACCCACTAAAAAAGTCCTAGCCCACGAAAACCATTGGTTGATTTAGGTCATATCTGTAGGCTTTTGATGGCCTAACCCATTGTGTTTTTTATATATGTCTTCAATTCTGCATCAGTACTTCCCGTAGGATTCTTCTTGCCCATTCACTCACTGGCAAATGTGAATGGGAAGGTCCAAGAGTGACAACTTGCCCAAAAACTGGGGAAGTGTCAACAGAGATGGGAAGGTCAAGTGTCCCAATGAGAAGCACCTAAGAACATTGGATTGCTCAAGTTGAAGGGGCTACAAGGTCTTGTTTAAGCTCAAGAGAGATGGGGTAGATGAAGACCAAAGTGAATCTCAGTTCATTGGACAAATCCAGTTTTTCAATCATCAGAAACAATTGAAAACTTTAATAGAAGGTGGATTTACCTAGTTTAGTTGTGGCCTTTATGAAGTGCGGTGAAGGACGAAGGTTGAAGAGTTAAAAGTAAACAAAGGGAACTGGGAGGAGCGTTTCAAGCTAAATGATGATCTATTTTCATCAATTGGATTTTCAGTTATCTTTCTATTCTCTTTTTTCCTTCTGTTTACATTCACAGATCTTGGGTTGTATGTATACATAATATAACTTGTTTTTTAAACTGCCACTAATTGAAGTGTTGATTCCTAGTTTCTGGAACCTATTTACAGCCTGAATTTTGTCAACATCAAGCTTAACTGTTTGTCTGATTCCTAGATACAGTCCATGTTTTCGGATTTCATTGAAGTTCAAGCTTTAAAACATTTTTCTTCTGGTTACTGCTTTGGGCAATTTCATTTATGTGGGTTCAATGTTACCATTAAAGCTTGGGGCTTTTTTGGAGGATTTGTTGGAGAGGATTGTCCATGGCTGAAAAAGGAAATTCAGGCATTCATCTGTTATCATGGCTAAGATGATTTGTTTGATAAGGAAATAACTGGTTGAACCAATACTTTTGTTACCCTCTCCTGTTCAATTGAAACTTTTGGCTGAACTCCTTTACGTTTGAAACCCAAAGACCAAATCAAACTGAATAGCGGAGACATGGTGATGTGAACAAGGGATCACCCACTGGCCGAAACCCTGGAGTGGACCCCAAGGCCCCTCTAAGGAGGCACACCTAGGGCTGGCCGAGCCATCCTACAGGGGTAGTTTGGTCCATTCCAGCCTTAAATACATGCTGGAATTAATTTTGAGAAATCTTATTTCTTAGTTTCAAAGAGTCTTGATCAGTTGGAAGTCTCGTTTGATTTAAAGGTGAGTTCTTGAGTCTTTAGGAGTCTTCTTTAAAGATGGACTCTTACAAGTCTTTATTTCAAGAAGAGTTCCTTTTCTTATTGTTAGAGTCAGAGAGTCTTAGGAGGAATGTATTTCAAGGAGATCCCATTAGATGTTTAAGTCTTTATTTGGATTGCTGAGATTAACTGTAAGGGAGCTCCTAAACTATAAAGGACTCCCACTTAGGTTGGAGTCTTTAGTAGGCTATAAATAGGCCTAGTCCTTCATGGTTTTCTTTTAGTTTGAATATTTGAAAAAGAATTAAGGATCATGGCTTTATTGAGGTGGTCATGGTTGAGTCAAGAATTGAGTCTTCTTCAAAAATCAGTTCCTTGTTCAAGCTCTACCACTCCTCTTCTAGTCTCTTTCACCTTCAAGAAGCTACAGCAGCCTCCAAGTAAGTACAGTAGACGCCCACCCACTCCCACAAGATCCTAGACCCATCACACCTACCCCCGCCCCCTTCCTGGCCTGCGCAAACCCTAAATTGCTTCCCCTTGCTGTCACACCCTTGGCAGCATCTCCCAGCCCCCGACAGCCCTTAAAATCCTCCCCCTCCCCCCTGCGATCCTTCCTAGCCCCTCTCCCACCTCTCCCCTACCCTGCTGCCCCTTCTTCCCTTCTCTTTTCCTCATCGCAACCCTCTCCTCCTGGTTCTGACTTGCAGCAGATCTGAAACAAGAAAGAAAGAAAAGGAAAAGAAAGAAAAGAAAGAAAGAAAAAAGAAAAGAATAGAAAGAAAGAAGAAAAGAAAAGAAAAAAAATAAGAAAGAGATTCAAGATTGCTTATGATCTTTCCCTCGCATAAAGTTCAAACCCATAGGCATCCCAAAATCATCCCTAAATCTCTCTAAACCTAAACTGCAGACTTCCCTAGGTATCTTTTGTTGAACTTAGGTTTCGCCTACTCATCCCATACTACTTTGTTAAAACCCTAACCCATCCTACATTTCTCTGTTAACCAAATTTGACAACCCACTTGGTCTTGTTGAACCAAATCTTACCCAAAGCTTCCTATTATAATTTTAGGAGTATCCTTGGTACCTTAAATCATCCCATTGAGTCATTTACTTTTGGAGATTAGTTGCTGGAAGATTCTGGCAGATCCCAAATTTTAGGGAATCTCTCCAATAAATCTTAGCCCTAAAATTGGGTTTACATCATATGGCTTGAGAGCATGATACAACATATTGGAACTCCTTGAGGGCTTGAACTTGGCCTGACTAGCGCAGACCGAGAGTGTGCTTGCTATGGTGGGTTCCATAGATGGAGAACGAGGAGAAGGGGAAGGGGAAAATGACATCCACAAAGTCATGCACATAGCTTTTAATACTGAGACTTTAATAATCAAATCTCAAAACTAAGTTCCTTCGACTGTTACAAGAATGAATAGGTTATAAGCCTTGCATAAAAGCAAAAACCTATCTAGGATGGAAATAACTTAAAATACGATAGTGCTTAACAAGCTTAATTGCATAACATAGACAAATGGTTTTGGATGTGTGCCTTACTCCACTCACTCATAAATGGTGCAAGGTCAACTATTCTAGGTTAAAGTGGTGGAACTTAAAAGTAGATTGCTTGAAATCTTTCACTAATGAAATAGTCAAATAGGGAAAGTGAGAATTTGAGAGGGGACACTAATGCAATATGGAATGAGATGGCTACGTGTATTAGGAAGGTAACTAAAGATGTCATAGATGAATCAAAAGGAATGGAGCCATTCTTATAGAGAGACTTGGTGGTGGGATGGTAAGGTTAAACTTAAAACAACCATTAAGAATAATAAAGCTAATGTTAAGACATGGTAAAGATTTAAGGATGTAGAGGATCTTCAAAGGTATAAATTAGATAGAAATGAAGCTAAGAACATTGTGGGGGAAAGCAAGGGAGAATGAAGATTTATATAGTAAGTTAGTTACAAACGAAGGGCAAAAAACTATTTGTGAGATAGCTAACATAAGAGATAAGAAGAGTAGAGATCTAGATCTAACAATATTAAAACTTAAAAGTGAAGATGCTAAAGTTTTAGGGTACATTATGAATACATCAAATAAGAGATGGAAAATCTATTTCTCTAGTTTTCTAAATGAACATGCTTCAGGTATCTGTGATTCAAATGATTACACCATTTGCTACGGTACCAATTTTTGAACATGTATACGGAGAATTTTGATGTTTGAAGTAAAAGAAGCTCTAAAGAAGATGAAGGTACGTAAGGCACAAGGTCCCAATGAAATCCCAATTCATAATAGAAGTATGGAAGAGCTTAGGAACCTATGGGCTAGCTTGGTTGACCAAGTTGTTTAATAAGATTATGAGCATAAAGAAAATGCTAGATGAATGGAGGAGAAACATCATGGTACCAATTTACAAAAATAAAGGAGACATTCAAAGTTGTAATAACTGTAGAGGAATAAAAATGATGAGTCATACTATGAAATTATAGGACTATGTGACAGAATCTTGTTTGAGACAAGTAACCACTATTATGGAGAACAATTTGGACTTATGCCAGAAGATCTACAATGGGAGCTATTTACCTTATTAGAAGACTTATGGAAAGGCATAGAGAGTCTATAAAAGATCTTCAAATGATCTCTATTGACCTAGAAAAACTTATGATACAATCCCTAGAGCGTTAATTTGACAAGTACTAGAGAAAAAAAGTGTTGCAAGTAAATATGTCGACATAATTAAAGATACATATGATGGTTCAATGACAAGTGTAAGAATGGTGGGGAGAGAAGGTGATGAATTCCCAATTAGAGTTGGGCTACTTTAAGGATTAGCTTTAAGTCTATATTTATTTTCACTTGTAATGGATGTAACCAAAGACGTTCAAGATGAGGTTCCGTGGTGTATGTTTTTTGCTGATAATTTTGTTATGAAAGATGAGACATAAGTAGGGATTAATACCAAGTTAGAATCTTGGAGAGCATCAAAAGGTTTAAACTAAGTACAACAAAGACAAAATGTCTAGTGTGTAACTTTGATCGTGACAGGACTGATGATGAGGTGGTGAAACTTGATGGAAAAGAGAATCTGCAAAGCGATTATTTTAGGTACCTTGGTTCAATCATAAATAAAAAAAGTGATACAGAGGATGATGGTTCCCAAAGAATTAAAATAGGGCGGATGAAGTGGAAAGATGCGTCCCGGGTCTTATGTGATCGACGTATACCTTTATAGCTCAAAAGAAAATTTTATAGGACCATCGTACGACCAGCTATGATGTATGTGTGAAGTGTTGGGATATTAAGAAGCATTATATAGATAAACTCGTGTAGCAGAAATGAAGATGCTAAGGTGGATGAATGGCAAAACGAGGAAGGATATGATAAGAAAGATCATATTAGAGATGGTCTGGGAGTAGTTCTGATGAAGGATACGCTACAAGAAAGTCGTTTGAGGTGGTATGACCATGTTCAATGGAGGTTTGTAGATGCCCCTGTGTGGAGAAGTGATTTAATCTAGATTGTAAGAATTAGAAGAAAAGGGGTAGACCTAAGATAACTTTAAGAGAAGTGGTGAGAAAGGATATGTATAGCTTAGGCCTTGAATCTAGTATGGCCACAAACAGAGTTGACTGGAAGACAAGAATCCCCATTTAGTTGAGTCAAGTTTTGTTGTTGTAGGATACTACTTAAGAAGCTCTATGTGATCCACCCACAAACTAAACCGAATAAGATATTCCCTCCTAAATAACTAAACTGCCAACCCTTCCCAGACCAGATAGTTAGTTTAGGACAAGCCCTTGGTTTGGGTCTCACGGTGGACTGTCATACAGCTAGGCTTTGGTTATTGTATCAGCTCTCTAATGCAGTATAAGATCGGTTCAATCAGACCAATGACTTCTCCAAGGGAAAGGAAACCAATGCCTCCTCACCTTTCTGTATGAGCTTGCTGGGGTTCAAATTGATAATTTTCTCCAGCTTGATCCAATACGGTGATTATCGTAGCTCAAGTCTATCCCTAAATGCATTAGATGGGCCTCCAATGGTGAATCCTAGCTCTTCATTCCATATAGGGTTTAGGGCGAAAACTATAAAAGATGATGATTACTGTTTTAACCTTGTATACATTAGGAGCATGAGCTTTAAAAACCACACAAGAACAACTGAAGTTGATTTTCATTGAAAAATAGAAACAACTCTCTACCTGTTTTCAGTTTTTGTAATTTTTCAGTCCATTTATAAATAAAAATAGGTTTCATATATGAAACCGAACACACACAGAACTGTATATTTAGGTAAAAGTAAAACATAAAGAGGAAAATCATAACAAAGACTGCCCAAGAGTCATTAACTATTTTCTTGTTTTATTTTTTGTTACAATTGCTATAATATTTTCTTTTTTTGTTTGATTTTTAAATTTGTGACTGCTCTTTCCATTCTATTCTGCATTGGAACAATGTATGTTGATGACTTTGGTGAATACTTGCCAGGAATGTTTTGTATTTGGGTTGAGGCTTTCCAGTCTGACGATAATGAAGCAGAACATTGCTGGGTATTTTTCTTGTTTACTTTTTCCCCATTGAAAATACAGGCAAATCAAATGGAGTTCTGAGATATTTTCTCTTGTTAAATGTTTGTGTGATGCCAACTTGAAGGTCTTTTTTATTATATATTTATTTTTCGGCCAGTTAAATCCAAGTATTGGGATACGCAAGCCTTGCTTTTAAGGAGCCAAATATTTCTCAATTTCCTGATGTAGCATTCTGAATTCCTCTTTTTTGCTGTTTTTGTGATGAAATGACAGATTTTACTAAGCATAATGGTCACAAATAGTAATACAGATAGGAAAGATAATTGTTGAGGTTTGTTGGACACCTTCTCTTAGATATTTGACTTCCCTTGCTTCAGGATCCATGCCTGTTGGTACAAGGTAAATGATATTGAAAAGGTATATATTTATTGGAGTTTCGTGGAGTATATGTTCGAGAAAGAATGAATGGGAATTAGGGAGGAAATGAGTTCATATAGAGGTTTATGAGGTTATACCATAGTTCCAAATATCATTTAATCTTGGTAAAATTTTGCAAGAAATTCAGTTTTAACATATTGAAACAAAATGTAAAATAATGCCTAAAGTTACGACAAAATATTGACTGAAACTTTGCCTGCCCTTTATGATGAAAGTGATATTTTGAGCGAAATGGGTCAAATTATGGCCCATATCACTCATTTTGTTGGTTTGGATGGAGAGCCTTGGGAAACTCTGGTTTGTGTTTTTGGCTAAATCTTCCTCGCATTTAGTATGTTGAAAGTTTTTGGGCACTTATGGAATTCATTGAAAGTAATGATTTACTTTATTGTTGGAAGATTTTTGTTGAAACCAATGGTATATCCCTTCTTCTAATTATTAGAATAAATTTTTTCGGACAAGGGGTAAAATACTTGGTGGTTGATTTGCCCTTAATTTTTTATATGTTACAAACCATGGTGTACTGTGTAGCTGCAGTGGCTCTTAAATGTTCTCTTCACTGTTGAAGATATATACCCTAGATTAGAGAACCTCCAGTATGCTGGGGATTTCTTTCATTGAGCTATTATGGAAGACTTTGAGCGTTTCTTTTGCCACACAATGAATTTCCAGCATTTGTGTTATGATTGAAGGATAAATTTCTCGTGTTAATGACAGCATTTTAGTGGTTATGCTCCTGCCTGGAACTTGATGCGGCACTAGTAACTCTATGATGGGCACTGTGGTGAATTGCTTCTTGCTTACCTTACCTTTGGCTCTTTATAATGAATCATGTACGGCATTGGATAATTATGAAATGGTTTATGATTTATGTCTATTCATTTCTAAGGTAACATTAAGAAGTTCAATTTTAATTAAATTACTTTTACCAACTAAAATAAAAAAAATTAAATTTTGTATTCCAGTACTCTGTTTTTTTTTAATAGGCCATAATAGAGAGTTTATACAACCAAAATTAGGGTCCAAGACTTAACTACCATTTTGAATGTGGTTTTTGGTTTTTATCATGTTAAGATGGCCTGGAATGTGGTTTCGTAGAAATTTTTGGGACAATTGTTGGCCATTTGGGCCTTGGAACTATCGAGCAAAACATACCAGGTTTCGCCCAAGATTTGCCATTTTGTAAAATAGTTTGGTTTTGAGCTAAGGTAAAACAGGAGTCAGACCAATACTTGGAACTGTGTGTTATAATAATCCTTAGAACTCAAGGATTAATAAGTATGAGCCTATGGAGCAGATCCTGTTCAAGTAAGTTTGTGCTTTTTATTGCGAGTCCATTTAGGGCTTTGTCTCCAACAATGAATGCATGTTGAATGTCTGGTTTGATTATATATTGCAGAATTGGGTAATGTATTGAGATCTCATCCTCTTAATGAGAGGCTGGTTATTGGCTGGATTGCCCTCATTGAAACATCATGCCTTGTTGTAGTTTAGTTTATGTGGAAGTACTTCGATATTCAAGGCCAAGTGGGATTGCACTTGCTGAATCATTCTAGATCAAGGATATATAGGAGAGATGTTTCATTTGCAAACTCCAAGAAGTGAATAGGTGAATCAAATTCTCTCACAAAGTAATGTGAATGAAGTACGGGTTGACAGATTCGTTGCACTACGATGCAAGTAACACATCCGAGGAAGTAGAAATAAAGCAGGTGTTGTCCTAAACAACATATTGTTCTTTATATTGGCTTCTGGTGGCAATAGTGATCCCAACTAAATGAATCTTCCCATTGAATTAGGCTATCGAGTCCATTGTTTCTTTGGTCTGTACCACATACACTGTTCTGAATGAGAAGAAAGAATTGTGATTGAATGATTGAACAACTTTGATTAAGAATTAGTGTTATAATGAACAGTTAGCATGATATGACAGCCTAGGACAGGCTCTTAGCTTTGGTTTGTCACCTGTGATTTAGGCCTTGCGTGAGCGTGAGGCCTGTCATCTGGCATGGACTGGATATTAGAGCTAGCATTCAGGCCCAGGCTTGCCTACATTATGACTTAATTAGCCAGTAAGGACTGGGCCTTGAATGTTTGGGTTCTGAATCCATAGCTGGAAACAATATGAACTCTGGTACTTACACAACGAGAGCATCTCTGTTGAATGAGGCTTATTTTTCGAGTATTTTCAGTCTTTTGAATGAGGGTCATTTTTCAAGTACTTCTTGAAGAGATGAACTCCCTCACTACCATCTACTTGTGACTCTTAACCCTCTTTCGATTGTAATATATACTTTCTCAGAAGCGACAACCAAAAAAAAAAAAAAAAAAACCCTACATTGACTAAACAGTGATATATTACCCTCTCTTTTTGTGAAGAATATATTCTGTCTGCTAAAGTTATTATCTGTTTGCATTTTATCGTGCATTATATGTTCCAAAGATGGCCTAAATGTTTGGAGCTTTTACTTTTTCATTTCAGAGTTAGAAAGCTTCATTCTATATTCCCTGCTTATTTCATGCTTTAATTAGTTTCTTAACTATTATCTTCTCTTTATTCAGATCCTAATCAGACCTATGCCTTTCCAACCACCTTTCGCTTTTCCCATCATCTCTCCCTTTTTTGGTAACGCCTAGATTTAAAAAACCTCTGCCTTGAAGGAGGGGGTCATCTCTTTCCAGAGGTTCTTGTTGGAGAAGTTTGTTTGGTGGGTTCTTGGTGTGTTCCCTTGGGCTTCTGAGCATATATCCTTTTTGGGTTTTGTTTGTCTGCTCCCTTTTCCATCTATGACTCCACTGCTTCCCTTTGCTCTTCTTGTTAGTGGCCATGAGTGCTTATGGTGCTTGTAAAATACAGAAGTGAAAAACCAACCACTTTTTTTGATTAAAAACCCCCTTCATCTTCCCTGCTTATTTCATGCTTTAATAGTTTCTTAACTATTATCTCTCTTTATTCAGATCCTAATCAGACCTATGCCTTTCCAACCACCTTTCGCTTTTCCCATCATCTCCCCTTTTTTGTAACGCCTAGATTTAAAAAACCTCTGCCTTGAAGGAGGGGGTCAGCCCCGAGGTTCTTGTTGGAGAAGTTTGTTTGGTGGGTTCTTGGTTTGTTCCTTGGGCTTCTGAGCATATATCCTTTTTGGGTTTTGTTTGTCTGCTCCCTTTTCCATCTATGACTCCACTGCTTCCCTTTGCTCTTCTTGTTAGTGGCCATGAGTGCTTATGGTGCTTGTAAAATACAGAAGTGAAGAATCAATCACTTGTTTTGAGTTGTTTGCCATATTCAACAAAAGTGCATTTTTGTTCAGTCTCTTCAATCAAATCAAAGACTACTTCTTGAAAGCCTCTTCTTTTCTTTTGGTTTGAAATGTTTTTTTTTTTTTTTTGGGGGGGGGGGGGGGGGGGTTTGTTTGTTTTTCAAACGAAACTTCAGGGATTCTATTTAAGTAGAAGCATCTAATTTTTTGTTGCCAGACAACATATACCAGTGTATTAAGTTTTTGTCTGTGCCCATTAAAAATGAATATAATTAAACAAATTAAGAGGTCCTGTTGGGAGTGTTCCTGTATCATGGTTATTGGTAGACTAGAATTAGAATTGGTTCTGATCTACGGGACTTCACTTCTTTTGTAGGTCATCTACTGGTGTATTCCGAGGAGGGCAAGTCAACAAGATTGTTGAGATTTCAAGTCTTGAAATTTATTGTAGCACAATTCCAGGGTCTCTGAATAGTATTGATATTGACAATGTTGGTGACTCTGAGGTGCTTACCAATCCAATATTTGAAAATGGCAGACGTGACTACATACTAGCCCCACTTGATGTAGCAGTTTCTTTAGTGGTATGTATGAATGGCAGTCATGATCTTTTTTTTTTCCTTCTTTTTTCCCCCTTCTTGGGGTTTTTTTTTGGGGGGGGGGGGGAGATGTTTAATTCTAGTTTTCCCCAGTTATTGCATTCATTAATATTCTCTGATTGTTTTATTGATTTAATTTTTTAATTTTTTATTGTTCTTTTGTTTTGATTATATCTTTGTAAAATTAATGAGTGACAACATATTTCATTTTCTCCAAGGAATAGATGGTTTTGCTTGTGTGGAATCCAAAATTTTTATTGGGAAGTAGCCTTGTTTGTCTCTGATATGATTAGTAAATTGAAGCCCACATCAGATATAAAAGGCAACGAAGTTTTGCCAAAAGAAGGCTGAGGCAGGTCATTGACATCGTTGAGGTCGAGAGTTAGGAATTGATTTTGCTGGCGTCATTCCTCTAGGCTGCTTAATTTCAAGTATCCTGGTATTTCTTTCTTTCCAAGTTGTCCATCACATAGAATTGAGATGAACAAGAGGGGATGCATTTGATTTTGATTAGAATTGAAGGAGATATATGTGATGCTGGGGCCAAGGTTCAAGAGGTCAAGATTTGAATTTGCTGCCTTGACCATCTAGGTGCTTGCAAAGCCTTCAACTGCCTTCAGTTGCCTTTTCATGCCATTTCATTTCTGACAAGTGTTATTTTGACAAGCATAGAAATCTATTGGAATTTGAAGAAATTATTGCTCAGAAGGTTATCTTCATTCATAGGCCCCAATGGGGTATTTATAGTTACAAGTTACAATTTGAGTAAATCCTACTCTGAGTAGGATAACGAAATACAAAGCAAATAGAATAGAAAAACCAATCCTAGATATTAAGGAACCTAGTCTAACACAAATTATGAAACCAATATAAAGAATATAAGAAAACAAAAGATATAACTAAAAGAAGAGTCTACTCCAATTAGGAAACCTTAATCATACTTCCAACACTCTTCCTCAAGTTGAGGCATGGATATCACACATGCCCAACTTGGCCAAAATATCTGCAACTTGATCTTCAAACTTCATTAATAGTTGATAGATTATGTCAGCCTTATAGACTTCCACTTGCTTTGTCCTCATCTCTATTGCAACTTTAGGTCTCCAAGGAAGAACATCCAAGAAAAAAGTAGAATCTTCAAATGTTGAGAAGACCAAATTTTTGCGCAAATTTGAGGAAATTTTTTTTTGGGGGGTAACAATTGCTAGGGTACAGGAGGAAAAGTGAAACTTTAGATTTGTAGTGATGTTAGATCTCTGAAGGGAAAATGTGCCAAGTAAAGGGACAATCTCCAAAGGTAAAAGGGAAAAATTGTCAAGAAAAGTGACAATCTCCAAAGATAAGGGAAAAATTGCCAAGATAAGTGACAATCTCCAAAGGTAATAGAGATAAAGTTTTGCAAAGGTCAAACGCCAAATCTTCTACAAGGTTAGATCTCTAAAGGGAAGATGTCAAGGTAAAGGGCAAATCTCTAGGGGTAACAAAGATCAGGTTCTGCACAGGTCAAAAAAGTCAGATCTATAGCAATGTTAGATCTCCAAAGTGGAAGATTTCCAAGGTAAGGGTCAAAATTTTGAAGTTAAAAGAGATCAAATTCAACATAAAGAAGTTTGAAAGTGACAGAGATCAAATTCAGCACAAGGAAGTCTAAAAGAAAGGCATTCAAACAATGACTTGAAAAATGTAGACAATACTTTTGAAGTAAACATGAATTGAAGACATCTTCTATCTTCCCCTCACGTGTAGCTTTACATGTGGGTAAAACAATGATAAAGGACAAAATCTGAAAGGTTCAACTAACACTCTCTCACCTTTTTTATTTTTAAACTCAATTTTTAAATTTACAAAAGAGACCCCTGGATATATGAGAAACACATACAGACCCCTGAATATATAGAAATTCTCAAAAAGACCCCCAAAAATATAGGAAATCATGGTTAGCCCCTTGAAAATATGGAAATTCACAAAATGACCCCTAGAAAAATGGAAAATCACAATTAGCCCCTAGAAATATGTGAATTCACAATTAAACCCATGGAAATATGAGAATTCACAATGAACTTATAAACCTCTGAATTCTCAATAAAGCCCCCTAAAGATATTCAAATTTACAAAATGACTCCTTGGAAGGCAAAAAACAGAATTTAATTGGCTAATGTGTTATTGCAGGTTAAAAGAAGGGCTTATAAGGCAAAAAAGCAGAAGTTAAGATAGGCCATATGGGTTGGGTCGATAGGTTCATTGGATGAGAGATTGAGTGTTTTAGAAAAAAAAAAAAAAAACCAGAAAAGAGGTGGAAGGATGAGTTGTAGGTCTGGGTGGTGCTGCTGGAATGGTGCGATGGCTACTAGAATGGTTCGATGGCTGCTAGAATGGTTAAAGGATGCCTAAAGAAGGAAGAATGGTGATAAGTGTCAAGTGCGATGGTTGAAAAAAAGTTATAGAATCGAGTGATGGTGATGGAGGTTAGGCGATAGGATTGCAGGTTAGGCAATAGGTTGGAGACGGTGATTGCAGATTAGGGGATAGGATTGTGGAGGCACAGCAAGAGAGGGAGAGATCGAGAGATGCAGTGATGGGGGAATCCAATGTCGGTGGTTTAGAGGAGAACTAAAAAACCAAACTATAAAAACCCAAACTTGCTGTACTTGAAGAAGAGGCGATGGGTGCAGAGTTGCAGGCGACAGGGTTTTCTGTGGTCAGAAAGGAGAAGCAATGGGTGCAGAATTGCAAGTCTTCGACGGTGATTGCTACGATGGGTTTCGATGGTTATGACGGTGATTGTAGCGATGGTGGTGTAGCCGAGACATAGAGTTAGCGGCAGCGATAATGTGAGGGAAAAGAGAGAGACTTGATTCTCTAGTTCCCTCTTTCTTCCCTAATCAAAATTAGGCTCTAATACCATGTTGGAATTTGAAGCAATTATTGCTCAGAAGGTTATCTTCATTCATAGGCCCCAGTGGGGTATTTATAATTACAATCTGAGTAAATCCTATTTCAGTAGGATAAGGAAATACAAAGCAAATAGAATAGAAAAACCAATCCTAGATATTAGGAAACCTAGTCTAACACAAAATATGAAACCAATATAAAGAATATGAGAAAACAAAAAATATAACTGAAAGAGGAGTCTACTCCAATTAGGAAACCTTAATCATACTTCCAACAAAATCAAAATATGCTGTAGAAAGTTTGACTACTGGGTTGAAAATTCAGGTTATGACTGGATGTGATTTAGGTTCCACTTGGAAGCTTATTTCAATACCTTGCGATTTCAAGTTTTTTTGTTAAGCCATGACTAATTTAGAGTCAAGGTGTAGGCTGGTGCGGGATTTCTAATTTTTTTTTCAACTTTAAGTGTTAGTAGGTAGCTTTAATTCACTCGATATTTTCTTTATTTGGAAATACTTGTGAGCATACTGGTGCATGAGGTCCTGCTACTGTGGGGTCTGGGGAGGAACATATGCAGCCTTAACCCCTGCTTTCACTCACAAGTTGTTTCCAAGACTTGCACGCATGATCATTTGATAGCAATGTTGCAACCTTTTACACCTAGGAAGCGTTCATGGGGAATACTTAATTATTAGTCTGTAATGTTGTCAAATAGTCTGTGGATCTGAGATTGAAAATAATAAAATGTTCTTAGTACTTAGTAGTTAGGTTCACAGAGAGTCTAGAATATCTAGAAGGTTTCTATTTAGGGTGCCAAAGTAGCCATATAATCTGCTGGCTTAGTCTACTTCTCAAGAGAGCTGGATATCTTAATTTGATAGAACACAGACGTACTATTTGGGATACTGATTAGGAGGGAATGCCCTCCTTGGTTGGATTCTCCGTCCCCATACACGGGGGATTCAAGGAGAATGCCTTTACTTGTACTTGTTTCTTGTTTAGTGCAACACAATAACTTGAAAAAAGAGGGGGGGGGGAAGAGGAAGGAAAAAGGAAAAAAAAGCTAGGTGTTTCTAAGGTTCAATGCATTGCAACAGTGATGTGAACAAGGGCCCTCCCCCTGGCCGAAACCCTGATTTAGGGCCTTTAGGCCCTAGTGCCCAACCAAGATGGCACCTATGGCTGGCCGAACCCCTATAGGTGCAATTTGGTCATTTTACAACCCTAATTATTTGATTATTTTATTTTCAGAATTTTGGTTTTGTTTTGCTGAGTCCAATTCTATTTTGAAGTCCTAGTTTGAGTTATAGTAACATAAGAAATCTATCTTTTAAGTAGGATTCCTTAGGGATAATTAGGTTTTTTTATTTTATTTTGAGTCAAGTTCTTTTATTTATATGGCCGTTATTTAATTGTAAGGGGTATCCTAATTCCTAACTTATAAAGGAAACCCTAGTTGAGTTAGTTTCTAATTCCTAGTTGAGTGTAAGTCAATTTTCTTGTTAAGAGTCCACTTTCTTTTTTGATGTAAGGCTATAAATATGCCATTCTCTTCATTATAAAATCAGTCTGCATTTAATATAGAATTAAGAACTGTTGTGGGAAATAAGGAAGGGCCATAGCGGATTCTTAGATTCTTGCTTTCAATTGCAGCAAACTTGTTCAAGAACCAGCAGCCATCTCCTTCAACAGCAACTCTATCAAGTAAGTCCAGCAACCCCCAGTGATATAACCAGCCAAGGACAGCCCAAGAAGGGCCGAAGGAGGGCCCAAGCCCACTGGAGTTCTGAAGCAAGCCCAGCGGGCTGAACCAACATGGGCAATTTGTTTATTTTCCACCCCTGGATGGAGTCCTAATTAGCTGGGAATGAATCCAGTTATTTTTTTAGTGATTTTCTGTTTTTCTTTTGTTATTTGGAGTCCTAGTTTGAGAGTTAATTAAGAGTTTTAGTTTGAGTTCAATTTTGGTAGTGTGGATAAGATAATATTCCTTTTCCAAGAGGGTTCTTATCTTTTAGGAGTTTGTTTTGTTTAGAGAGTTCTAGTTTGATTTAAAGTTGGCTTGAGTCCTAAGTTATCTTAATTAGCATGTGCTATTAAGTTAACATAAAGTGTGATTCCTATCTAAGGGTTGAGGTCTTGTAGATGTTCTGACTACGGACGTGAAATGACATTGTTGACGATTACATCTTAGCATGGCCAAGATTATATGAGATCGTGGATAATCTTAGCCATGTGCAGTTCAGAAGTTGCCTAGTATAACTTACTATTTCCCTTCTTGCTTGGTTGACAAGTTATCTCCTAGGATAGTTTCCTTTTTAGTAGATTTGGAAGAACCTATGTAACTATGCATATTTACTTTTTATTTTTGCTGTAATTTAGTTTATGAAAGTTTTCCTAAACTAAGAGTAGTTCTTAATCTACAAGTAAAGCATAATAGGGAAGAGTCCCATGCATGTGAGCTTCTCCTTTCTTCCTTTCTCCTTCTCCTCCTACTATTCATCTTCTTTAGGAATTTCCTTTTGAGTTCCTAGGCTGGTTAAGGCACTGAAATCCTAAGAAACAAGGTTTACCCTCATTTCTGAAAACGTATGTTTTATTAAAGGGTAAAAAAGTAAAATTGTGACTTATATATAATTTACACCCCTTAAATTGTCAATCAAAATATCTCATACTCAAATGTAACCCGACTTTTGAGAGAGAATTTAGTAATTTTTGGAGTACATCAACTGTGGTTTTTAAGCTTTTATGTTGGGAGTTTGTTTCATGCAGGTAAACAGATCTGGAAAAATTGAGCACGGTGCGCCACAATATTCCATTACTGCTGAATTAACTGCATTGGTTGGTCTCTTGTGAACCGTTGATGCTAAGGCGTATATTTAGTTTATATTTATTTCCTTTGCTGGTTTTTAACATGCTGATTGGAACTGTTATTTTGATCCATTTTGTTCTGCTTTCTTATTTTATTAGGTCATTTTGTTGAATGAGATTCAGTTACAACAACTCTTGGTTCTTTGGGATTATTTAGGCACCTGTCAGCTGAGAAAAAAGTAAGTTTTGTTTCTATTATTGTTATTATTGATCTCCATTTTTTATTCCCCTTTAACTTATGTACAGCTCTAGGATTACCACTGCTGATATAAAAACATTTTGTGTGAGGTTGAAACAATGATGTAGCTTCAAGTGAATGAGGGCCAGTTCTTCCAAGATCTTTTAACAGAACCAACTCATATGGGACCAAGAAAGGGTTTGTTGAAATTTTGGTTATGGGATATGAGGTGGATTTTTGGTATGACCTTGATTGGATTTAAACTAGTGGCTATATTTCCCTGGTTGGATTAATTCATATGGAAGAATATCAGGAATAATGTGGTAGTTTTGGAGAAATCTATAATGGTAGAATATCTGGTGGGATGGGGCAGGTTCTTGAGATTTGGGATGAAAAGTTAAGGGAATGGGCGGAATCTTGGAGGGAGTATAGGTAATGGTATTGGCTAGGATTCCCTAGGTTTGGTGATGATTGGCGGCCAAATTTGAATATATGATGGTTCCTTGTTTTTTGGGTTTTGGAAAGTATGAAAATTCTAGAAAATATTTATATCTTGATATTGGATGACTAGAAGGGGGTCAAATTGGGATCTAAGGTCACTAGGGTTAGGTAGATGAGGTTCCTAATGTTTGGGAGATCTGATGGTTAGATTGGCATAGATCTGATGTTGAATTTTGAATCTCTAGAGTAGTCCGAAAATTCAACAAAATTCAAGAAAACAAAAAGAAAGTTTTTATGTGAAGGGGAATGGAATTCATACTGACTTGCTACTTAACTGTAACACAAGGCTTGTAATGGGGTGTGATGGAGCTGGAAAGAAGTGGAGGTAGGCTATAAGCACTGCTGAAGGAGAATCCTTGAAATAGAAACCCTAGGTTCCTAACTTGCTCAGATGGATATCCCTTGCCACTGTTTCGAAGCCCCACTAATACCTTGCTCCTAGGTAGCAGCACTCTTTTTATTAATTGTGTCCTAAAATCTGTAATCTATTACACGCACAGGGCTTTATTTATAGCCTTACATAAGATGTCCTAGTGAAATTAGGACTTATTAGCTGACTTTCCTAGTTGTACTCAACATACTAATCCAAATTGAAATAGGACTCTTATAACTGAACTTAAAGGGACCCCTTATCATTTTTTATACTGCCTTAGACTTTTAAAACTAAAATAAAACATATGGAAAAACTATTCTGCCCTTATAATAAGTTGGGAAGAATTACATAATTAAACCAATTCAGCTAAAACAAGAACATATTTTCGTACTTGGCCTAAACACTATACTTATGTGCCCATAGAATTGGTCCATGACCACATAAACCTGTTGAACAAAGGCTCAACACCCATGTCTATCAACCCTTAGTTGATTTCAAAGGGAAGTTGACCAATTCAATGCTGGATCTGCATCAAATGATCGTTTCATTTCATTTGTTTTAATCAGATTGTGTTGAAATTATTCAATGAGCTGTAATCAACTTTATTCAATATTCCTGTTTGAATTGTGTCTGAAATTATATTGTGGATGAGTATCAGCTCAGTTGGAAATCTCTTTAGCCAACATCAATGATGTAGAATAGCCTAGATATTGGGGAAAGAGTAAGGAATTTGTTTTTGTTATAGTTGTGTGATTTGTGAAATGTGAATAACATGTTTAAATGATAACTCTTAGAAAAGTTTGAAGAAGAATGTAGTATATGGGATGAGAGATGCTTTTGTGGTGCTTTGAGTGCTACTAGTGAACCGTAACACTAAGCAATTGCAGGAGCATAAGCACAACAGCCCTGGCTGTTCTGGCTTGGGTCAAACTTCTTGTTCACCACTAGAACCGGTTCAAGATCTGGTTCACAGCAAATGGCTAAATGGATCCAAACAAAATAAAGTAGGGAAGACGGGAAGGAGGAAAACAACCGATGAAAGATGACCAATTAATAGAAAATGATAGATGAGAGTAAGAGGAATTAGTGACAGACTAGTCCAATACTCTCCACTAAATGGGGTCTGCTAAATGAATCTTTGACCTTCGTTTAGCTCTATCCAACTTCCAACGTCATGCTTGGTACCTCTCATTCCTCAGTTTGCACGATGCATCTGTCATAGTCTAGTAAAACTGCACATCATATATTTCCTCTTTGTTCAACTAATCCTATAGTCTCTTGCTTCCAAACAAGGTTATTACAGCGGCAAAGTGACCAAAGCAATTGGGGTTCCGTCTTGGCGTTTAGGCGACTAAGTGGCAATAAAGCGACCAAAAGCGGTTTAGTCAATATTTTTAATATAACTACTTTTAAATTACTTTTTAATACAAATACTTTTTATAATAAACTAAAATACTAAACAAACATTCAACAATCACATTCATAAAAATAAAAAAAAAATAAAAACATTCAAGAATCACAATTATGAAAAATTATCCAAAAAATGATTAAAAACATAACTTCATCTCATCAAGCATCATAAGATTCATAACAATAATTATGTAGTATGTAATATATCAGTAATCAATGTGAAAAATGAAAATAAAAGTAGTAAGTTTACATTCTTTCTTACCTCTATGATAGTGTGACGCCAAATAAGTGTCTTGTACTCTTGTGCATAGATCAGTAATCAGAATTGATGTATCCATTTTTTCCTTTTTTTAACCAAACATTGCCGACATGATAAATTAATAGATCTTATTATTCCGATTTCCAAATCATTGTTTATTTAATAATTCATTGATTATCAATGTTGAATATGGCTCATGCTTCACATTCTGTTGCCGACAGACACTTCGGGCCTCGGAGTTCATTTGCAAATTGGGCCTCGATTCCGAAATGGCTCACATATTTAAATTTATATACGGCATTGTAGAATAAATTATGATTAAAAAAAAATAATATACACAAATTACAAAATGTAAAAAAAAAGGGTTACTTTAGCATCTAGGCGGCAATATGGCGCAAAAGGCAGCAAGGCGGCAATATGGCGCAAAAGGCAGCAAAGCGGCAAGAAATCAGCCCGTTAGTTAAGCGGTAACAATTTAAGCGGTTCAAAAACTACTTTGCCGCCTAGGCGGACGCTTTGATAACCATGCTTCCAAAGTTGGACTTCATAGTTCTTACTCGGCATTAATCCCATCTTTTGTCTCAAGACATCACAACATCATCGATGAGCGTGCTCCATAAGATCTCATCTTGAGTGCTGTCGGTTAGGTCGTCAATAATAAGCACAAAGAGATAAGTGTTTTAGGCTGATTCCTGATGTAGCACAGCATATTGGGAATTCCTTGAACTGACCTCCCACCAATGTCACACAACTCAGCTCCCTAACTGGAATCGAACCACTGCACTTTAGTAGAGCATCTAAAGGCCTCTGTTGAACTGCAATACCACTTTTGGATTCCAAATCTGTTTTGAAGTCTCTATCTCAGTTTTATATTCACCAGGGAGTCCTCCCTTTAATTCCATTTTAGGGGAGAGTTTATCTTGCAGTTGGTCTTTATGTAATTGGAAAATTCTCATTCCCCTATACTTAAAACCAATTTGGCAAAGCTCCACAACTCAAACTTCCATATCTGATTCTCCTAAAAACAATTCTCTTGCCCCTCCTAACCTCCTTTTCCCTGGTATTTTTGAAGACTTGAGTTACCTGTTAGCTGGTTTTCTTTCACGTTGATATGGTTCGAAGTTCGAACCTATAACTTGAACCAAATTAGTAAATCCTGTAAAATATGCAAGATTGAAATCCCAGAGTTCTTTTATCTTGTCCAACCCCCTTGAAGAGTTGAAAAGAGCACAAGCTGAGAGAGGGAAAAATCAAGGGACAGAGAGATGGAGTCCCCATTTGAGTTTTCCCTCCTTTATGGTGGTGGTTTCTTTTTTTTTTTTTTTGGGGTGGGGGGGACATCCACTGCTATGGCATGCACAGTAATGCTTGTACGGTACCATGAATTGTGACATGAATGGTAAATTATCTTGATTTCCCAGAAGACATATCTTATCTCATTCTCCACTTAAACTTTCATCATGATTATTTATCGTGGTTAGCTGTTGGGGATTTCTTGGAGAGTAGTTTATGTATGTACTAATGAATCTGCTTTGTTTGCTCTTGAGTTTTACAGATATGGACGTTACCGGCCTTGGTCTAATCTTTTATCACGAAAATATAAGGGCTGGCAAAGAATGTGGTGGCATTATGCACAAGAATGTGTCTTGTCAGAGATCCAAAGAAAGTTAAGGAAAACTTCCTGGAGATACCTTGGTTGGCGAATGTGAGTTTATTTTTTTCTTTTTTCTTTTACTTTTCATATTTGAATTTACATCATAGCGTTTAAAACTTGACTTCCATCCTAATCTAGGCCTAGATACTCTTATATCATTAGTTTTTACACTTTAAAACCAGAAATGGTACTCTGATTTCAGGCCCTAGGTTGGTATGTACAAAGTATGTGAGGTCTACCTTTGACTATTATCACACAACATTTAAGACAGAAAATAATTAAATAGAGGTATAAAACAACTTAATAAGCTTGAGAAAGTAAAAAAAATATCGAATCATAAACCATTAGGCAATGGGCGTATTCATAATCATACATAGTGAAGGTTCAATGGTTAACAAAACAAGTATAAGTGTGTAACATCTGACAAGTCCCCATTTGAGAGTAGCTAGTACTGAAATGATTTTTGGGCCACATCATCAAAACGACATCACAAGTTCTGCCATCATTTGATCACAAAGGCTGACCATGACATGTTAGTAATGCTCGAAGTTGTCTAAACTGTATTAATTTGATCAACAATGTACTGGGGTATCCTGACCTAGGGTATTTATATTTGAAGTAAAGGGAACATAATCGAGAGTGATGCAGTTTGGCTGCCTAAAAAACAGCCTCAGGTGAATTCCTCCCTACATCAGTACCATTAGGTGTAGTGGATCCCTTACACCAGCAACTAGAATCATGCGTTTAGGTTTAGGTAATTTTGATTTTGATTAGCTTATTAACTTTCTTATACAGTTGATAGTTGAGGTTGTAATTCCAATGGGAAAGCTGAAGTTACTGTTCATGTGAACTACTACCTTGAATGTCAACTCTAGTTTCTATTTAAGTCCTAGTTCTAATCTCTATCTTATGTCAACCAATGCAGCTATATATATTGATGTAATTTCTCTGTTGACCCCACTATTTGATTGATGAAAGTTTATCTCGAGCATTGTTGAGTTAATGTTACTAATTCCCTATCTCTCTCCTCTTCCAAGCTGCCTCAGTCATTCTCCATTAAGGAAGCTTTGGACTGTTGGGAAGTTTGCAAATTCAAGGATTAATTTAGGGCCTGTTTTGTTACATGAATCTAGAGATTTCAAATCTCTTGACTCACAAATGGGAGATTTATACCCGTTTGGTTGTGTGAGTCCTTGGATTCATGAAATCCAGAGATTTCACCCCTACTCTAAAAGCGTTAAACATTTAAACCATGATTCCATAAATGTTTTTTCAGGATGAATCTACAGATTTCATTCCAAAGATTCAGGCTAACCAAACAGTTAATTTTATAAACCATGACTCTATAAATTTGAAATCTCTAGACTCAACTCACTCAAGTAACCAAACAGGCCCCTTAAGCATTCCAGTTGCTGTTTCTCAATAATATTGAGTTATTCTTCTTCTAGTCCTTTAAATTTTCTTGACAAAGGCCAACAAGCTGAAATTTCATCGCATTCAGCATACTCTTAATGTAATTTTGTCTTCCATGCAAGTATGTTGAAGCTTTACTAAGGAGATGCAGAGGATCCTAGTCGTGGGACTTTTGCAAGGGCACCTACGAGCATAACGACATCCTATGACAAGGACGCAGAGTATATGATGGCGGATCGAGTAATGCGCAAACGCGGGGTATCTCCGAGTTAGGAGTATTTGGTGAAATGGAAGGGATTGCCTGAGAGTGAAGCAAGTTGGGAACCGGAAAATGCATTGTAGCAGTTCTGAGAAGGTGAGAACATATAAGGAGAGTTCCACGATGAAAACACGACAAGGACGTCGACGGATTAGGCGGGGGAGAATGACACAACTTGATTTATCATGACATGACCCAATTTGTTATGGGCCCATTGGATTAATATGAATGGGTCACACATGGCCTAGCCTAGCTTAGCAAAAGTTATTAATGGGCTACACTTAACCCACATTCTAGAAAAAAGGGGGATTCTAGAGGAATCTTATAATTAGAAAATATCTTGTCTCTAGAAATGTCCCTAGAAATATCTAGATCCATTAGGCTATGCCTAACCATTAGATTATAGACACTTGTACATAATCATAACCATTCATTGTATCCTACCTCACCTATAAATAGGGGAGGGAGTTTGTTGTACAAATCATCAAACAAGTGATCAATACAAGTTCTCTCAAGGTTCTCTTTAAAGCGCTAAGCTCTTTTATATTCTCTCTAGTTGTGTGTTTGGCTGACTTAGTGCAAGTAAGTGCTAAGTGCCGGCGCGGTTGGCTTAGTTAATAACTAAGGCCGTGACATGTTTCTGTCCTTGTTATCAGAATCGACCAAAGCCCTTTTTTTTCTACTTGGGAAAAACCAAGATACGTCACTGATTATGTGCTGCCTTGCAATTGGTTGATCTCTATTGATCTGCCTTTGTCTTTTGTTTTCTAATTTTATTACTTTGGGCACTGGAATTATTGCTGCCTCTTCGGAGAACCCTATTTCTACCCTTTCTTTTGGGTATCTAAATATCAGGTTTCCTCCATTGAGCTTCAAGGTACTTCTAATTCCTTTTATGTGCACAAGCTGTCCTTGTATATATTTTGGCTGATGGTAAATTATTCTTCATTGAGAATCCAGCACCTTCTACCAAAGGGAAGAATTATGATAGTTGGTCCAAGCATAATGCAATAATTATGATTTGGTTGTGGAATAGTATGCAACCTAGTATTGTGGCTAAAGTCATGTTTCATTCTACAACAAATGGAATCTGGATGACTTGAAGGCATGGAACAAAATTCGAGCAAAACCCTCAAAATTTCCCATTTCCAGGAGCTCGAAACGAAACCATGAGGGAATGAAAAATTAGTCCTAAGTTTCGATTAAAGCCTGGGAAATTTTGACGAAACCATGCGAAACTGGGAAATTTCCTCCAACTAGGTCTTTCTTGGTTCAACTTGGCTAGACCAGCCGGTTCATAAGAAAAAAATTTGAGGAAACTCAAGTTTCGACCTTGTGAAAATGGAAAATTTCATGGAAACTTGAGTCTTTTTCCTGCAAGTTTTGTGGTTTCCTCAAATTTTTTATTTTTTTCATTTCTTTCATGTTTCCCCAAATACCATAACCAATACCCCCTCCATCAGGACTTCCTTATCCAAATTGTGTATTCCCTTAGACCGGTTATCTTAGGCATGTTGATGACCAGGCTTATAGAGTTGCAGTTGTCGATTACCTCGACAACCATAGGCATAACATGTATTGGGATGTCTATGTTTGTTGGTCGGAGGAGAGGATGTTATAGGCACAATACTACTTGGCTTGCGTGATGGATCCACCGAGGCACTCCTTTTGGTACTGAGTTGTAGTTCCCTTTTATTTTGAGTTCCTTTGTATTTGATGTTTTGAACTTAGAAGTCATATATTGAATGTCATGTACTTAAATTATAGTGTATTTGTCAGAAAGCTCTATGTTGATGTTATGTACTTTGAATGACATATCTACAATGATTTTTTTAGCAAAATGAATGGGCCAATGTGTTATTTAAACTCTAAATAGCTTATATGCAGAGTCCGACGCCAAAATACCCCCTAAAACCTGTTGAAACTTGCAGAAAGAAGTCCTAAGTTTCCATGAAATTTTCCATTTTCACAAGGTCAAACTTGAGCTTCCCTCAAATTTTTTTTTCCATGCTTGAAGGAGACATATTCCTAGGAGAAAACATTAGTCGAGTATATGACATCTATGAAAAAACTTTTTAGTTCCAGCAAACCATTACAACCTTGCAAGACTATTGGTGCTTTTAAAGGAATGATGGAAAAGTGAACATGTTTTAGCCTCTTAATTCTTACGTTGAGAGACTTAAAACCCAATGTAGTGAGGTTTTTTTCTCCAAGTCTTCGAGCTAGCTTGGGCCCTGAACTTAAGCAGACAAAGTTACATCTATTGGCTAGAGAAAGTGTGCCTACATTGAGTGAAGTCTTCTCTTGCCTCTAGCGCATTGTCCCATCTAGTGGTTCCACTTCGTTGGCTACATCCAGGGGAATTCAGCCTTTAGGACCTCTCCTGGCTGTGGTTGTGGTTGTGGTTGTGGTCTTGGTTCACGTGGAGGCTGTTCATCTAGTGGTCGTGGTGGTCAACATGTGGATCATGCATCACTGCAGAATACTATACATTTGGTTGTTGCTTGCTAGGCAAACATGGTAAACCTGATTGGGCTCATCAATCAGTGAATCATGCAGTATCTAATGATTGTTTTGATGTCATTCATTCTACTGATATTGTATCCACTAGTACTTCAGGTCCTCAGCAGATCAATCCAAAAGTCTAAGCAATGATGTGAGCCAACTTATGTGCTGCTTACAACATATTCAGGCGCTGTTTCCAGTTCTCATGGGGCTTCTACATCTGTTGCTACCCTATCACATGCAAGTACTCCTGCCTTCTTAACCTCTACATCCTCACCTTGGGTCATTGATTCCAGGGCTTCCACTCACATCACACGGATCATCATTATTTTACTTCATTGTCTGCATCTAACCATCCTTTATCTGTCATAATTGCAAATGGTACTTCCTCTCCTATTTTAGGAACTGGCGAAGTGTCTCTTACCCATCACTTACCTTATCATCTGTTTTGATCAATTTCCTTTTAATCTTCTATTGTTAGCTAACTCATAAAATCCTTAAACGTTGCTGTGACCATTACTCCTACATTTCGTACTTTCTAGGACCTTCACATGAAGAGGACGATTGGTGGAGGTTATGAGAAGGATGGCTTGTAATACTTGGGCTACTTTGCTCTTGCTTGCTCCACTATTGCTATTTCTACAAGATGAGATTGCTTTTCAGTGGCACTGTAGATTTGGACATTTGTCTCTTGTTTGTTTATAGTTGTTATTTCCTTATTTTAAAATCTTTGTTTAGGCTAGACTATGAGGCATATGAGTTAGGAAAACACCAATATACTTCCTATGCCACTCGCTCCGTTACGCATAGTACGTATTCTTTGCTTTAGTTCATTCTAATATTTGGGGTCCTTATCGTGTCCAAAATAGACATGGTTTTCAGTAAATATGTCTTGGGCCTTTCAATTGATACTGGGATGCTTGCTTCAAAGCTAACAGATACTCCATTGGATCTTCACTAGCACTTTGGGGTTGATGACGGGGAATTATTAGATGATGTCCATCATTATAGGTGTCTAATTGGTTAGTTGATTTATCTTACTGCAAGGATCAAAATCTTGGTTTTGAGGCTGGTAGGCCAATTTCGATCAGCCTCGAAACCGAGATATCGTCAAAATTTGGGAATTTTCCCAGGTAGTTTTGGGACTTTTAAGGTGTAATTTTGGGCTGTTTTATTTCATACTTCCTATTTAAAGCATAAGGAACACAATGGAATTGGTATCTTGCTAAAAAAACTAGTGAAAAGTGATCATTTAAGTGTTAGTATGCATGATAGGTTTTGACAATTACAAACTTTGGAAAATTGAACAAATTGTATTGCATGCATTGAATGTTGGATCCAAAATGTCGTGTACAATAAAATACAATAACCAAAAGGAAACTCCCAGGCTTCAGTTCTAAGTTGATTGGCTGGGTGGATCCATCCCTTGAGTGTTGGAATACTTTGCGTAGTGTACATAAACAGGCTATGACTTGATACATATAAAGTTGTCCATATTGTCCATCCCTATCCTTCTATAGGTGGCATCATCAACATAAAGTAGTTATCCTACCTTAGGGAGTGTGTGATAACTCATAAGGCCGTGGACTCCTAGAGTTGGCATAACTGGATGTGATGTCCTGATGGATATGCAAAGGTGAAGTCCAAAAATGGTGCACTCGATTCATTCCCATAGCCATACATAAACATAATACTAGAATCACCAGATGTCCCCCCAACTCCACCATATGCTCCATCATTTCTTTATCCATAAGCCTTATATTGTACATATCCAATACTCTCCATGCCGTTGTCCTGGGACTAGAAATTAGCGAATGATGATTGTCTCTAGTATCCAAATTCTCTAGGCTCATCCAAGCTCAAGGGTCCCATGGGGGCGGCCAAGCTGGCCATATGGCCCATTTCCATCTGTGAATTGTCATCCTTATGTCCATGGTTATCTCTACAACGGATGTATGCACATGTAGTATAATGTGAATCTTGTGCTGCTTGTGTTAACTGAGTCTCCCCTGTGAACCTCAGTGGTGGTACCTCCTCATGTTGAGAACTCCGTCTGTAGCTTGGCTCAATTGGCGCTTAACCACCAAAGAATCATCACCACCACCATTATGATGAGATCCTCAGGCCATAGTAGGTGACTAAGTGGTATCACCATCAGTGTCGAAAAGCTGGAGGTCATCTTCAGTGTTTGTTGATGCACCAGGATTGGTACGAATGTTCGGGTGGGCTGTGTATGTACTCTCCCTTCTGTGGCCAAGAAGTCATCCAGATTAACACCCATCTCCTTTGCAATATGCCTACTGTTCCAACCTCCCTCCTCATCTAGTAGTGGCACTCATCTATCCTTGACCCACTCAAATAAGGGTTTTCTTCATCGTTTTCCACCTCAAATATGTTGGCCAACTGGATCAGGGATTATCACATTCCATCCCCTGTGTAATGTGCTCCTCCATCTATCTCATATTGTAGTACACATAGACGAGGTTTTCTAGCCGCTTTGCGTCCAATCGGTTTCACCTCTTCAAGTGAATGAGGTTGAAAGTGCTCTGATTTCGCTCACACCTAGTTGTAGAACATGTCCGTGAGAGCACTTACATGCAATCATTGACAAGTTGGGTGAGTCAGTCCCATATTATAGCCACCACTCAGCTGTGACGAACATATAGAATTCAATTTGTAAGGTCATACATAACTTATATATAATAGTAAAACTAAAAGGGAGGATACATAGAGATTTGGACTAGCCCGTAGTGGTCACACACTAATATCATCATGAAGTGACCAAAACTCCCAATGGCATCCCTGAAGGATTTCATCTAACAATAAACAATAACCTAAGTCACTAACCACTAGTGTTCTCACCATATCACCTTTGAGTCGATGATTGCTTGTTGAAGAGGATCCCTTCCCATCCTCTCCACTATAGTGTGGACTGCACTTATAAAATCTTGCCTCATCCCAAGTGTAGGCTTATAGTGGTAACTGGGATTTAGACGATATGCTAACGAGGGATAAGAGGAAATAGTGAGAAACACAACAACGTAATAATAATAAGTTGAAAATTATAAACAATAGTCGACCAATTTTAAAGTATAGACTCACCAACTTTATGTAGTGGATGCTGCAACTTTCTTTCCATTTATCTTGGATGATATTGAGGAATTTTTTGCTGCCCCTTAGGTAGACCAATAGGACCTGCTGCTTCATCATGTCAACTCTATCACTGATCATACTAGGCTTGAGCGGTACCATATGCATACACTTAGCCACTTCTCCAAGAGGAAGATACTGCCAAGGAGATTAGGAAAATTGATGCTCATTATAGTGCCCCATTTCACTTGGAAAACTGTAAATAAAAGTTAATTATTTAAGAGTTCTAGCCTAGTTGGAAAATAGAGATCTATCCTTACTATGAAACACATAGCGCAAAGCTTGTGGTAACAACTAACAACTAACCATGACAGCGGCACTCCTGTACTTTGGTGCACCTTATCATATATCCTTGTGTTGCATATGGTAACATCTTTGAGACTTTGACAACTTCAATAAAATTGGTTTCGTTGAGGATACTAGATGAGTTGGAATAATATCAGAGCCACAAGAAATATTGACGCTTACAAAGGATAAAATTCAAAAGAGTATCTTTTGTATTAGTCCTCAGATACATGTAGTTTCTTGGACATTTATCTTTTGCTTGCTAAGGTCTTTCTGTGTCTTCATCTTGTATTATTGCAGAAGTTGTTGCCGGAAATACGTCAATTTATATAAAAGGAAACTTGATTTTCTTCAGCGAGACCAGGTAATACTGTACTAGTTAGTTGATTTCTCTATGTTATGAAATTTGAAATTTTCTGAATGCATGTGTAGGGTTAATCATTGTCACTTGTATATGGATTCCAAGTTTCTTTATTTCTTGTTTTATCATTATTGTGGCTACAAATTGCATTGCTATTTCCATTTAATGAGTAGGTTTAGTTTTTTAAATACGAAGTGATATTATGGCAGAAACAACAGTGCTCCATATATTTAAGGAAGCATCTCAAAGAGCTAGAGCAGTACTGATATCAGATACGAACCCTCTGTTTTAAACTGAGATTATCTGACATACACAAGGGATCACATTCCCATAAAATAGCCTTGTATAGCTTCTCTTTGTATTGCTTAATTATCAGCCACTTCATTGGCACTTCTCACTTAATAAAGCTTTTGAGTAATGAAGTTCCATATGGATCTGATAAGAACAAGCATGCCATCATGGTTCCTCTATGGGGTTCATTTTCTATCCTTTGCTGGATTTCTTTCTGCTTGAGGATGATTTTTTTTTTCTCTTTTCATAACAGGAAGAATTTATAAGCAGTAAATTTTCTTCTACTCAAATACTATGGTCCGCACATCATCGTAGGGTTCATAGACTCCCACAGGGTTTGCCTCCCTTCCTTTGTGTTCAGATTTCTTTTTCCCTTGCTTTTCCCACAATCTTCTTAGGTTTGATTTTGTCAAATTTGTACGAATTTGATCTTCTACCTCTTTACTCCTTTGTCACTTGAACCTTGTTCTTTTAGCCTTAATGCCTGCTTGGACCTCATCATCCTGCCCCCAGTCTCACTGGAAACATGGCAGATATCTTTCAATTCCCTTGTATCCTCTTTCTTGGCCTTCTGAATAGAATCTGTCATCTCACTCCACATTGTATGATGTCTCCCTCAAAGCCCCAATTTCCCTTTTTGACCACCTATCAATGAATGCTTTCAAGGAATCTCCTTTTAGGCTTGTCTATCTTATTTTAGGGAAATAGGGTTCCCTGTCTTATGTTCCTGTATAATGAGGTTCATATCTATAACTGCCAATCTATCTTGAGTTTCTGCGCTTCCCCCAGGCATAAAGTGTATGTACAACACAATCCGTTGGTAGGAAGACTCTAGTTAGCTAGTATGGTGTCCACTTTTATAAGTATTTGACTGCACTTCTCCCTTCTCGAAGAAAGTATTCAAAATGCAAGTATCATATGGCACTACAAGTCTAAAACTTAAATCTCCTTTTAATTCCTCTCTCTGATTCAATAGTCTTCATGTATGCATTCATAACTTTTACAATGTGTCCCAAGTCACAACATCCCTATTTGTATCACTCAGTATTATAATCTTTTCTCCTTGATTAAAACCTTGCACTAAATCATCCACATGTTTCAAAATTGTAACTCACTACTTTCATCCGATCCTACTTGGGATGTGTAACTGCTGATTATATTGACAACCTCCAAAGGTTAATTATGTTGTAAAAGTACTAAAGAGGTTAATTGCTAGATAATTTATTTAGTGGCCTCCTTCACAAAGAGTTATTGGATGCAAATTACATTTGATATGTACTGAGGGATTTCCAATTCATCAAAGACTCCATACCAATCAGCATAATCACACAGATTGATTAGAGAAAGCAAGCGTTGTAACGAATTAACATCACTTGTGAATGGAATATGTTGTGAAACTTAATGAAGTCTGAATTAGAGATTGTATATTGGTCCCTCCCTGTGGTTCCGCAGCAGTCCTGCACCTGTTTTTCCTATATATTATATTTCATTGCTAAAATGCTTCTTTTGTTGGTGGTTGGTAGGCTGTCAGTGAGGATATTCTTTTGGAGTTGGAGTTGATTGAGAAAGAGTCAGATGTTGATGATATCCTGAGGTATAGATCTATTGCAGAACAGGAGATGCAGGTATGCATACTTCTTGTGGGAGGAAGGATATTCAGTTTGTGAATGGGAACTTCTTGGTGACCACGGAATTAATTCCTTTTAATTGATTATTAAACGTCGCTGCAGGAGAGTCCGCTGAGTCTTGCTTCCTCCAACATGATTCCAACTGGTGCCAATACCAATGTTGAGAAGCAGCAAAATGATGAGACTTCATCAGGCAAGTCCCGTGGATGGCTGAATTGGTTATCTCTTGGTGTGCTTGGTGCTGGTGGAGCAGCAGATTCCAGCCAATTCTCTGGTGTGGTTTCAGATGGAGTCATCAAGGTATATGGATATTAGTTTCTTCAATTTGCTATTTTCAGAAGTTGAAAGATGCTTTTGCAACAGGATATCTATGAGGCAACAGAGTTCCATCCACCCCCTTCACTTGATGGTGCTTCATCAATCAAAAATAAAACCTATTTCTCGTTGTTCAAGGTCAACATTCATCGAATTACTGCTACATTAAAGAGCAAGTACATATTCCATTCTCACACATCCTCTTTTGTGTTATATTTGTCCATGATCTCATTTACTATTGCTTTTCATCTTCCATTTTGGATGAGTGATTGTTACACACTGATTCTTGAATTTCTCATTTCTTATTTAGGAAACAAAATACTTTATATCAGTAAATGAAGTTTTTTATATTTGTAGTTAACTCTTGAAAACTCTTGTAGCTGCTGGGGTTTCAGCCAGTTTTACCTACTATGGAATTTGAACCAATGACCCACTATATGACATTGATATAGCCAGTCAAATAGGTCAAGCCTAGCTGAGTCAGAAAATAAACCCATAAGAGAAAGCTGAGCACTAGAGTTCAGCTCAAAACTAACCAGGATATTTAAACTGGCCAAATTCAGACATAACTAGCCCTTGAAATACTGAAATTAAGTTCTGAAATTGCAAGACACCAACTCCTACTGTTCTGTAACTGTGGGATAGCAGGGTTGCTCCCCTTCCCTAACTCTAGCTGAACCCTTCAAACCCTAATTTCTGATCACTACCCTAAAGTCCAGGACCCTATTCACACTACAGCAGAGTTTAGAGTGTGAAAACACCCTCCAAATCCTAGGATCTTCATTCCTCTTTGCTGGAATTTCCTGGGCATCCCTAAATATAGGGTAATTACATCAATACCCTTAGCTCTAGATCTTGGTTTACATCAACTGGTGGTCAGTCTTTCTTGATCCTGAAATACTTTACCGATGAGTGATTTGCATAATCTTCAGGTAGGTCAAAATGTGGGGACCACTTTTTTTTTTTTTTTTTTTTTTTTTTTTTGAGTTTTTTACATGAGCCCCCTCCATTTTCATGGGAAACAAACCGCACCCCTCCAAAATCAAAACCTTGCAAATACCCCCTCCACCCTTAACCCCGTTACTTATAATTGTTAAATAATTTTAATAAGACCATATTACCCTTTGTGCGGTCCTCACGGACTTCCACTAATCGCCGGAAAATCGACGACACAGAGACACCAGGCGGCACCACTGCAACAAGCGAGTTGCCGTCGAGACCATAACCGAACTGATTTGCTGCGAATGCAAGACTGGCTTCGTCGAATCGATAACTGCCGTCTCCGACCATACGACGTTGCCTCCAACACTGCCTTCTAATCGTTAGAACCAAGATCCTCCCTTTAGCTTTGAGTTTCTTCAGGTCTAACGGTTAATTGCTGAATCTGCTCGTGACGAAGATGTGTTGCCGCAGCCTCCTCAGCCACTAGATTCTTCTTTAGATACGCTTCCTCCACCGCAAGGTGAGGGCTACCTTCGGATTGAGCTTGATGGATGGGACAATGACAATGATGACGATGATGATGATGAAGACAAACTTGAATTGGTAACATCGATGCTGATCGATCTGATGATGATGAGTTTGAGGAGGTGGATAAAGATCTCGATAGGGAGGAAATGGAGGATCACCTTCGAAGGCGTTGTGATGTCCTTTGGCTTCGAATCAGGGATTTCGCCTCTCGCGCTAGGATCGGAGAGGGTCGGAGCCGGATCTTGGACTGGTCGGAGATCCTGATGAGGTTGGAAGACAACTCGATCGAATTGAAGGTTGGAATGCCTGAATTGGATGGTTATATAGGGAATCCTGAAGATTATGTAGATGTTGCGGGTTATGAGGCGCTGTTGCAGAACTTGGCTGAGAGCAATGTTGGAGTGAAGAGAGGTGTGCCACTGCGGCGAAATTGGCTTGTGTCGTCGTTAGAGACTATTGAAATCTCACGGAGGAGGCGGCTTTGATCTGCGTGATCTGTAAGGAGTCCGTGTCGTAGGTGAAATAGCGAAGAAATTACCGTGTCGGCACGGGTACCATGGGGATTGCATTGTGCGCACCATGGTTAGGGTCAAGGAATTCCTGCCCTGTCTGTAGGTTTGAGCTACCGACGGATGATTCAGAGTATGAGGAAAGAAAGAAGAGATCGACGGCCACTTCGGCTGTTGGATCATTAGGTTCCGGTGGCAATAGCACGGAATCTGGTTAATGGACACCTTATGCTTGCAATATCTCTGGTTAGCTCCCTTTTTCTCTCTTCCTTTGTTTCTTCTCTCTCCCTTTCCCTTTTTCGTGTGGATAAAAGAAGAGATCTATCAACCATATGTTTGCTTTTCTTGTTCGTTCCCGATTTCATTGTAAATATTTCCCCCTTAAGATCTCGGTTCCCCTGTTTCATAATTCTTGTAGGAAGAAACTGCAAAAAATATTTTGCCACTTTTATTTTTTCTTTGTCCTGTGTTTATCTTTTGCCTTTGGAGTTTGGAGCTGACGCTGGTGCAGTGTCCTAGAAATATCGCTTGTGTCTTCTATGTCGTTGATTTTCCGGCAATTCATTGAAAGTTCATGAGGACCACACAAAGGGTAATATGGTCATATTAAAATTATTTAACAGTTATAAGTAATGGGGTTAAGGGTGGAGGGGGTATTTGAAAGGTTTTGATTTTGAAGGGGGTGCGGTTTGTTTTCCATGAAAATGGAGGGGGCTAATGTAAAAAAACTCTTTTTTTTTTTTAGGAGGGGGGGCTGCCTTGAGGAAATGCGAGTTGGGGGCCTAGGTTGGTCACATTTGCTTTTGTCATTTTACTTTTATCATGATAAAGGTCATTCTTAAAATTCATGGGGGATTTTTTTTTGGGGGGTGTGGGGGGTTGAGGGGATAGTGTGGGGTTGTTTGTTGAAAGAATCATTACCAAAGAAGAGTGAACCATACAAAGAGCATGACCTTGCCAGGGGAGAGAAGTGAAGGAGGCTTGATTAGGAGAATAGGGGATATCCCAAGCATCAACAATCAACCCATTGCACGGGGTATCGGCATAGCTAATGAGAGAAGTAACAACCTTATGGTTCATATCGAATTGGATGAGATTCTAAATCTGCTGGAAGCAGTTTCTGGACCTGCTTCTTAGATTGTGCTTAACCTAAAAAAGTTAAATGGTGGCAATGAAAGCAACCTTATTGACCAAGTCATAAGACTCACTACTAGAGTGGTCCAAAATGTAATATCAATCCATAGCAATTCTCTTCCAAGGGAAGTATCCTTCTCTGATGGAGCCAAAAATTGGCCAGAAGGTCTTTCCAAATTAAGGAGTGTCAAATAATAGACGAGTCCTTTCTTAGTTGCATCCTAAAACGGGTAGCACTGGTATGAGACCACAATGGACGTAGCCTTGATTTATTGCAGGCTAGATAATCAAGATCTTTTAAAACAGAACCTGCTCAACAGACAAATAAGATAGGGTTTGGGTAAATCTGCTATGATTGGCTTTATATGGCATAACAGAATGTATGTGGGATGATTTTATTGGGTGTTCTCAAATGGGGTGGTGATGTAACCAGGATTGGCAACTATAGGGCACCCCATAACTTGGGCTGGAAATGGCCCACAATTCATGTGGCTTTAAGAGCTGGCTGAATTCAGTAAGGCTTATTTTGGTCATTTTACCACCCCCTTGAGGCCAAAGTGGTATAGTAAGCTTCCACATGCTGTTAGGAATTAGAATCTTTCTTTGTTTTCTCAATTGAGTTAGTAGTTAGAGTCCTGATATAATTAGGAGTCCAAGAAGGAATTCCATTCCCAATTGAATATCTTGTTTGAGTTGGAAGTCCACTTGTGGAAGTGTATTCGTACTTCAGAACAACTCCTCTAGTTGGTAGAAGGAATTCTATTTCAAATCAAATTCCTAATCCAGTGCTAGGTAGTCTTCTATTTGTTTATTGAGTCCTATTTTAAATTGTCTTCATGTAAGGCTATAAATTAGCCAAAATTTTAACAAGGCAGATATGATGGTATTAACAAAAGTTCAGTTTTGCAAACAAGGAGTGTCATGGGATCCGAAGATCCTTCGGATCCCATGATTTTGGAGTCTTTCAAGGTTTTCAGCTTAGTGCTCTACTCTTCTTCTGTAAGTCTGCAGCAACCCTAGAGGCTTCATCACACCTGCAACTGCTCAACAGTCCACTTCTTAGTCAAGTAAGTGTAATCCCAGCATCCTTCCCTACCCCATTGCACCCTTCCAACCATAGAAAAAAATTCGAGGGAAACTCAAGTTTCAACTAGGTGAAAATGGGAAACCTAGGTGGGAAACTGGGAAATTTCAAGGAAACTTGAGACTTTTTTGTGCAAGTTTCAACATGAAGTTTCAACAGGATTTAGGGAGTATTTTAGGGTGTGACTCTGCATTTAAGCTAATTAGAGTACAGAGAACACATTGGCTGTATTTTCCTAAAAAAGTCAATGTAGATATGTCATTTAATGTACATAACATCAATGTAGAGTTGTTCGAGAAGTACACTATAAACTTATCTACTTAAGTACATAACATTCAATATATAATTTCTAACTTCAAAACCTCAAATACAAAGTAACTAACAATAATAGGAATGCACAACTCAGTGCTAAGGGGAGTGCCTCGGCGGATCCATCCTGTGAGCCGAGAAATACTATGCCTTTAACATCCTCTCCTCCAACCAACGAACATAGACATCCCATGACATTTTATGCCTATGGTTGTCAAGGTAATCGACAACTGTAACTTTATAAGTCTGGTCATCAACATATCTTAGATAACCAGTTTGAGGGAATACGCAATTTGAATAGTGAAGTCTTGATGGAGGGGGTATTTGGGGAAACATGAAAGAAACAAAAAAATTGAAAATATGGGAGAACTACAAAACTTGCAAGAAAAAGTCCCAAGTTTCCACGAAATTTTCCAGGTTTCCATGAAATTTCCATGAAATTTCCCAAATTTCCACCACGAAATTTTCCATGTTTTCCACGAAATTTGGGAACTTTTTTCTTATAAACCAGCTGGTCTAGCTGGGTTGAACCAGGTTTCGACAAGTTTCGAGGTTTCGACAAGTTTCGACGGTTTCGATCGAAACTTGGGATTTTTTTCGATCCCCTAGTTTTTCATTTTGAGGTTCGCATAATGGAAAATTTCAGTGGAAATTTCGCAAGTTTCGAGGGAATTTTGTTCTATACTTCCAACCCTTGCACAACTCTCCCCCTTCTCCCTACACTTTGTGGCACCCTCCCTCTTCCCCAAAACCCTCCAAGTATTCCCAGCCCCTATCCCCATCGCATCCCTCTTCTCCCTCCCTTTAGGACCCCACGATTAAGTTCCTTTTCTCCCCTGGTCCCTTTCCTCCAATCCCCTTCACTCTCCAGCCCCTTTCCCCTATTCTTTTCTTCTTTTTCTCTCGCAGCAGAATCTGGAAAAATCCCAGAATTCTGTAAAATTATGTTAAAACCTCAAACCCTTTATTTTCAGACCTAAACCCCTCTCCAATTAACCCTAGATCTCTCCTGTACCTGGATCTAAGGTTTGGTACCAAACCAGAACTAGCTGCAAGGTTTCTAGTGTATTTTTGGTGCAATTCAGCTTCTGTCCTTTAAAAGCCGGACCTGGACAGTAAAAGTTGAAGCCCTAGAGAGCCTGCTGGTTCTTAGATAAGATACTACTACTGGCCCTGTATTCCAGGGTTACATCATGTGGTTGGCTTTATATGGAATTGTATCAGTTTTTGTTTACTGGGACAGAATCAGGAAAAAGGTTGATGCAGCCCTGAGTAAGGTATGGGATGGAAAGTTATGTGAATGGGGGTTGAAACTTTGGTCCGGTCTAGCTCTTACTGCCTAGAATATTTCCCCCAAGTTTCAGTGGATTTGAATGGTATAATGTGGAAATACTAGGTTGGTTGATTTTGGAGGGAAATTAAGTTGTAAAAACAAGAATGACCAGATCTGGAGATTGGCTGGTTTGTATGGGCTGAAAACTGGATTTGATGAATGACTGTAATTTGGGATGAAAGTGTTGGATGGTTGTGGAGATATGGCTGTTCTTGATATAGATTGTAAAGAAATGGTTGAACCAAAGAATGGGAGTCCAAAAAAAAATAAATGAAGATGAGAAAGGGGAATCTTTGGGTGTGAGTTGTACCAATGGAGCCTTATAGATTGTAAATTCAGGTGGAAAGGTTAAGGTTTGTTGAAGTATATACACTTGGGCTATTTACTGTTCACGACACTATTCACGTGAACAGTAAAAAATCTGTCTTTACTGTTCACGGTACTGTTCACGTGAACAGTAAAATCTGTGTTACTGTTCACGTGAACAATATATGCTATTAATGTTACTCTACTTTCTATTTCTAATGTTGGAGTCTTGCTACATAAGTTTTGGGAGTTTTTAAAAAGCATTGTTTCTATTTTGGTAGTAGTTTCTATTTTCAGAAATTTCTATTTTAGGAGCTAGGAAGTTACTAAAGTTGTAATTTTTTGTTTCCTTTTTCTAGAGGACAATTACTTGTCTCTCAAGTTGTATTAGATTCATTAGAAGCTATAAATAAAAGGCTCTATGATTCTAGACTCTTAAGCAAGAATCACGAGCCTCTTCTACTAGTTCTTCATCTCTCCTCTTCTTCTTCTTCTTCTCTCTTTTCTTTGTTCATGTTCAGCTGCTGTTTTGATTATTTAATGCTTGTTTTCTGACAAGGTTAAACTCCGATCTTCAATAAACCACTTGTGTCTATGTTTGACAATTTGACTTCACCTTTAAACCCTTCTCTGCCTTGGATCTTCAATTCTCTATTGACATAACCAGAACTTAATAACAAACAGAAGAGGAATTTTACTTGAAGAGAAGCTTTTTTAATCCAATACTCGGTTCTTTCCCCATCGAGTGGAAGAATCTTTCTATAAAAACAAGGTGTGGGAATTCCTCATACGACTTGGATGTCCCAGCCTAGCTCTAACTTCAACTTAATCTACTCAAGGTCCTTACAGTTAAGGACTGAATTAAAATAACAAATAACCATGTCTTAAAAGATGAAAACTCACATACCTGAAATGCCCCTCAAGTGGATAGAACTATGATTCTACCAGTGATTGTTGAGTACATTAAAGAAGTAAAGCTTTCCTTTTGGTCATTCAAAGTATTAGAAGTGACCTTGAACTGGTATTTCTCATTTTTCTTATTGAAGTGATGGGGACATGCACACCCATCACTCACTACTACCAGAGACGGAAGCGACAACCTTGGAACCTTTTGGTGTAGTTTAGTGAGGTGTACAATGATATCGGCTAGTAGAGGGTCACCTGGACCCTTAGGACCATGGTCTGCATATTTTGTTACATTGGTTCATATTTTGGATTTATTTCATTGTAGGGGTATTCTTGGGATAGCATCTTTTTCTTAATAAGGGTAATTTAGTCTTAGGGTTATTTTTATTATTTAAGCAACATGAGAGCATCACTAGTCGCATGAGTTAGAAAAACAGAAGAAAAAGAAAGAGCAGTGCCAGCCCTGTCTTGGATCCAGTGACAGCTTCTCTCTCTTTCTCTCTATTGTGGAGCCCTCTTCTCATGGTAAGTGTCTTCCTCTCACCGTCCACCCCTTGTCTGTGCCTATTTCTATTCTTCCCTTCACTCTGTTGACAGCCTTGCTGTCCCACTATTTTTTCCCCTTTTTCTTGTAACCACTATCTTGCTGGTTTCATTCCCCATGCCCTACGGTAATCCTGCTGCCTTTTATTCTTCTATTTCTCTCCTATCTGTCCTCTTTTCTTCTTCGCAGTATGCTGCTGTAACCTTTCTTGCTTTCTAGTTCTCAGTTTCTGCATTCTTATATCTTCACCATACCACTGAATTTTCCATATTTTTGCCACTTAATAATTCTGAAAACTTTCTTTTTTATTGGGGCTGCTGACTTCAGTGCCTTATTGTTGAAAACAAGGACTTAAAGTTTTCTAATTAGAATAGGACTCTATTTCTTAATAAGTCTAGAGTTAATTTTTTATTTGTTTTGAATTTCTTTTTCCTACTGAGTGTAGAACTTAACTAGGTTGTAACTATAAATACCTTGTTGGGGTCTATGAATAATACAACGGAAAAATTCTTCACATTACAACATGGTATCAAGAGCCTAATTTCGATTCAAGAAGAAAGAGGATACTAGTAGAAACCGCTGTTCTTGATTCCCCGCTGCCGCCACTGCTGCACCCTGGACCCATTCTAGCAACATCTCTGTTTTTTCCCCTTGATTTTCCGCTGCCGCTGCTCCGGCAACCTCTCTGTTTTTTTTCTTTCTTTACTTGATTCCCGCTGCCGCTGCCGCTGCCGCTGCCGCTGCCGCTGATGCATATTTTGAAATCAGTGGCATCTTTTTTCTTCCTTTGATTCCCAGCTGCCGCTGGTGCTGTCGCTGCCGCCAATGCATATTTTGAAATCAGTGGCATCTTTTTTCTTCCCTTGATTCCCAGCTGCCGCTGCCGCTGCCACTGATGCATCTTTTGAAATCTGACCAGAAACCAAAACTTGAAACCACTGTGGCTGAAGAGAGTATGAGACGGTTTCTGAATTCTGGAATTTAATTTCCTTCGTTTCACATGGGGCTTTTTTTGTAAATTTGATTAGTTATGGGGCTGTTTTGCAATTTCAAATATTTCTTGGGGCTGCTTTGCAAATTCAAATAGTTTCAGGGACTTCCTTGTAATTTTGAAAACTTTCAGGATTTTTTTTGTAATTTAAAAAACTCTCAGGGACTGTTTTGCATTTTTGAAAAAGTTCAGGGACTTTTTGTAATTTTAAAAATTTCAGGGGCCTTTGTGTACATTTGAAAGTTTTTAGGGAGTTTTGTGTAAATTCAAATATTCACAGGGATCTATATGTAATTTTGAGTGATTTCTTCTTGTGATGGCTGATCCCATATCTCCCTTGTCTAGTACATTTGAAGAGTCTCCCATGTCTTCCATTCATAGGGATCGTGAGTTTTCTCCACTTTAGATGATCACTATGAAACTTAATGGGACAAATTATCTTAGATGGTCTCATTCAGTTTCTCTTGCTGTTGGTGCTCGTGGTCTTACTAGCCATTTTGATGGGACTTCTGCCAAACCTTCTACACCTGGTCTGCAACTTTTAAAGTGGTATACAGATGAATGCTGGGTCATGGGTTTTCTCATCAACTCTATTGAATCAAGCATAGTAGAGAGTTATCTCCTCTTTCCTGATGCAACAACTATTTGGAAAGTTGCTAAAGATGCATACTCCAGAGTAGGCAATGATGCACAATGCTTTGAAATTAGACGGATAATCAATCAGTTACAGCAGAAGGACCTTACTTTTTCTCTGTACTATAGCACTCTTCGGGGTATTATCAGACGTTAGATTTCTATGGGAAGTTTACATTGAAGAATGCTGAAGATGCTATTGCTTATCAACAATGGGAAGATGAACTAAGAGTTTATGATTTTTTGGCAAGATTGAATATAGAATTTAATCACATTCATGCACAGATCCTTTCTAGAGAACTTTTCCCTTCTCTGGCTCCAGTCTATGCCATGGTAGATACAGAGGACAGTCGAAGGACAACTATGGTACACACTTAGACATCTGATAGATATGCATTAGTGGTTGGTTCTGACAATAATAAATCTAGTTCTGGTGATTTTCGCCCTCTAGTAAAGTGCGAGTGTTGTGGAAAAGAGCGTTATACAAAGGACAAGTGTTGGAAGTTGCATGGACATCCAACAAATTCCTATGGAGGAGGTAGGAATGGAACCAAGGGCAGCAATCAAGCATCTGCAAATCAAGCCAGTTCTGACACCCTGAGTACTCCAACAACTCTTTCCTTAAATGAGCTCCAACACCTTCGCCAGTTGATGTCCAGACTTGACTCATCTTCTCCAGTACCGACTTCCAGTGCGGGTATAGCCTCTATTATTGTTCCCTCTTTTGATCCACAATTCCCTATAGGTAATTTTGGTTGTCACAATGTCCATTTGACTTATCCCTCCTGGACAATCGACTCTGGGGCAACCGACCATATGATAAGCTCATCTACTTTGTTTCATACTTATTCATCTCTTCCTTTTGCTCGAGATGTTTGAACGGTTGATGGGTTTCTCTCCCCTATCTCTAGGAAAGGATCTATTATCTGTGTGCCTTCTCTTACCTTATCTAATGTCTTGTATGTTCCTAAGTTTTCGGCTAATCTTTTATCTTTTAGTAGCCGAACTGCAAAATAATTTTCTTTCCTTCTCATTGTGTGTTTCAGAACTTGAAAATGGGGTTTACGATTGACAGTGGTAAACAGAAAGGGGAGCTCTACTTAATGGATGGGTTCCCATCAGCTCTTTCTATGGCCTCTAGTTCCACCTCTCCTGCTCTTTTACCTTATTGCAGTGGCATACTCGTATTGGTCACGTTCCTTTACCTATTTTGTCCAAGTTATTTCCTGATCTGATTAAAAGATGTAATTTGAATGATTTTTATTGTGAGGCATGTATTCTGGCCAAACAGACTAGGCATGTTTACCCCATTTCAGATAATCATGGTAAAATCCCTTTTTCAGTCATTCACTCTGATGTGTGGGGTCCTTCTTGGATCATATCTTTATTTGGTCATAGATGGTTTATTACCTTTATTTATTGTTGCACTAGGACCACATGGGTTACTTCCCCAAAAAGGTGACGTTTTCTCGTGTTTTCAAAATTTTCATAATATGATTAGGATTAAGTTTGGGGCGCTAGTCAAAATCTTTCATATGGATAAAGGATTTGAATACTTGGGTGGAGCATTTCCTTCCTACTTAGCAAACCATGGCATTATACACCAGACTAGTTGCGTCGACACTCCACCTCAAAAGAATAGACATCTACTTGAGGTAGCATGTTCCTTCATGTTTACTATGCACGTGCCTCCTCGGTTTTGGGGTGACACCGTTCTTACTGTGGCATATCTAATTAACTGAATGTCTTCCCGAGTCTTGGACCAACATTGTCCCCTTGAGGTTCTTTTAGGGACAACAATATTTGCAGTACCACCTAAGGTTTTTGGATGTGTTGTCTTTCTCCGGAACCACCATGTTCATGGAAAGTTAGATCCTTGTGGGTTAAAGTGCATTTTCTTGGGTTATCCCTCTTACACAAAAGGGGTATAAGTGTTATCATTCTAGTTCTCATCGTTTTTTCGTCTCTATGGATGTTGTGTTCCAGGAATATATTCCTTATTTTCCCCCTACACCTATTCTTCCCAATATTTCTCTTGAGATTCCTACAAATGATCCTCTGTTAGAAGATGGAATGACCGGACAGGAAAAGCTAGTGGATGATATACAGGGGGAGACTAGACCTCTGAAGACCTATCAAAGAAAGCAACAAGTGACCCCTTCTGAACCAGGCCAATTAAAAGCTTTGGTTCCT
Organism: Hakea prostrata; assembly: GCF_041222555.1. Classification (NCBI taxonomy): domain Eukaryota; kingdom Viridiplantae; phylum Streptophyta; class Magnoliopsida; order Proteales; family Proteaceae; genus Hakea; species Hakea prostrata. Next base: position 28,324,682 of record NC_142604.1, read on the forward strand.
AGCCCTAAACAATCCATTCCTCCAGGTGGGTCTGTTTTTGACCCTTCTTCTGATGCTACTTTGGACTTACCAATTGCATTAAGAAAGCAGCCTCGAACTTGCACTAAACATCCTATTTTCAATTATGTTTCATATCAGTCCCTATCCCCAGAATTTCAAAGTTCTATTTTCTTTTTGTCCTCTACTTCTGTTTCTAATACTGGGCAGGAAGCATTATCTCACTCAAATTGGAAGGAAGCTATGGATGAAGAAATGCAAGCTTTGGAGAAAAACAAAGCGTGGGACTTGGTGAGTTTGCCCACAACATGGTTGTCTAGGCGGCAAGGCAACCAAAGTGATTGGGGCTCCGTCCAAGTGAGTAGGCGATAAAGCGACGCCTAGGAGGCAATAAGGTGATCAAAGCGGTTGCGTAAAAAAATTTCAATTTAATTACTTTTACACTACTTTTCAATACAACTACTTTCTATAATAAGCTAAACAAATGTTGAATAGTCACATTCATCCAAAAAAAACAAGCATTCAAGATTCATAATTATGAAAAATTATTCAAAAAAAGAACATAAACATAAGTTCATCTCATTGAACCATGGTTATCAAAGCGTCCACCTAGGCATTTATTGATTCATTGATTCTTGTGTTGAGTATGGCTTATGCTTCACATTCTGTTGCCGACGGGCATGGGGGTCCTTGGCATTCCGTTGCAGATTGGGCGTCAATTAAGCGGTTGAAAATAAAGCGGTGGAGTTTACAACAGTTAGATGTGAAGAATGCCTCTTTGCATGGAAAACTCCAAATGGAGGTATATATGGATGTACCAGCTGGGTATTCTACTACTGAGACTTATAGGAAAGTATGCAAGTTAAAAAGGGCTTTATATGGGTTGAAGCAATCTCCAAGAGCGTGGTTTGGAAGGTTCCAATTGGCAATGATATCTAATGGCTATAAGCAGAGCAATGCAGACCACACTTTGTTTATTAAAAAAAGATGGTTCCCATACTACTATACTTCTAGTATATGTGGATGATATTGTGATCACAATCAGTAGTGAGGATGAGATTTCAGCATTGAAGACTTTTTTGGAAACCGAATTTGAGATCAAAGACATGGGAAAACTAAGAAATTTTCTAGGTTTAGAGTTGGCATATTCTACTAGCGGTGTGTCTCTACCTCAGAGGAAGTATTCATTGGATTTTCTCGAGGAAATTGAGATGTTAGGATGTAAGCCTGCTGAGACTCCTATTGAGCCTAACCTACACTTGAAGGCAAAGGAAGGAGAACTAGTTGACTAGATAAGATATAAAAAATTAGTGGGAAAGTTGATCTATCTATCTCACATTAGACCTGACCTGACATCACATTTGTAGTTAGTCTTGTTAGCCAGTATATGCATGATCCCTACATCACACACTTGGATGCAGTATATCGGATCTTGAGATACTTGAAGGCTACTCCAGGAAAAGGAATTTTAATTTCAACTCATGGACATTTGAAGATTGAGGCATATACAGATGCAGATTGGGCAATGTCCAAATGATAGGATGTCTACCTTTGGGTATTGTGTGTATGTGGGAGGTAACCTTGTGACTTGGAGAAGCAAGAAATAGGCTGTGGTTGCGTAGTCTAGTGTCGAGGCCGAGTTTAGGGCGATTGCTCAAGGCATTTGTGAGGTACTATGGCTTAAAGGGTTGCTTAAAGAGGTTGGAACAGATTTGGAGGTTCCTATACAGTTATACTTAGATAGTAAGTTAGCAATCAACATAGCTCATAACCCAGTACAGCATGATAGGACTAAGCATGTGGAGATTGACAGACATTTCATCAAAGAGAAGGTTGAGGCTGGGCTGATCCATATCACCTTTGTTACTTCAAACGAGCAACGGGCTGATGTGCTCACGAAGAGCTTGAGCACGGAGATATTCAATTACATTATGAGCAAGTTAGGCATGATAAATATCTATGCTCAAACTTGAGGGGGAGTGTTGAAAACAAGGATTTAAGTTTTCTAATTAAAATATGACTTTGTTTCTTAATAAGTCTAGACGTAGTTTTTATTTGTTTTGCATTTCCTTTTCCTACTTATTGTAGGACTTAACTAGGTTGTAACTATAAATACCCTGTTGGGGTCTATGAATAATACAACGGAGAAATTCTTCACATTACAACACTTATTTATATTTTGCTAATGCTAAGTGGTGCCCTGTTAGCTGTTGGTTTGATTTGGAATACGTCTTTGGCGTTGAATGTACGTTTTATTCTCTAATTGAATGGAAGGTCAGTCCTTATGAGTTTTTGCTGTGACTTTTGTAATTTTGAATATGATGCCCCTAATCCCCTTATGTATTTGAGTGGTTTCTTTGTGCTTGACATCTGAATTGTGTTTCCTTTAGTCTTTATAATATTGGTTGATGATTATTTGTTGAAGATGTCTTGCTACTAGAATGGAGTATGTGTGCTGTGCAATTCCAATCGCCCATACCCATCCTGTGTCTTACTTAGTGATCCTGCCCACTTGTAGGATACCCTAGTTTTTAGGGCTGCCCTGCATCATTAAGTCTTTTGGTTTCTTTCTTATTTATATTTTATAATATAAAAATAAAGATATATTGTCAGTTATTTTCTCTTTGAAGCATATAACTGCTGATCTAACTACTGGTTTTATTTTAAGCGGAGTGGTGGAGTATTAGATTTCTAGTGGTCAATTTTGTACTCTGTCTATGGGTTTGAATTCTGACTGAAATGTGTTTCTTATTGAGCCTTGATATATTTGCCTATGATTTATTTTTATCACTGAAGTACTTTGAGCTAGAGATTATTTTAATGAGTATCAACAAATTCATTGGTTTTCTGTAAATTTCAGGATTGATAGCAGGGAGATGGTTCAGTTGGCTTTTGATGGAGCTATTATTGAATGTAAACTATGGAATGACTCTGCAACCATCATTGCATCTCTGAACTCCATGATACTAGTTAACTCTTGTTTAAATAATGTCATTTTGCTAAGCAAAAAGGTTTGTATACTTTTCATTTATTCTTGCGAATTTATTCAAAATTTCTGCAATGCTCGATTGCATTCAAATTTACTATTCACAGTGAAAACCTTATTGCCTATGTGGCTAAATTATTCTTTGTTTCTATCTTTGGACATCATTTAATTGCAAGAAAATCCGATGTCCACTGATACTATGATTCAGTTCTTTTATGGCCCAATGTTCCCTCCCTTACTTTTGCTTAATGAGCGAACACATTCCTGATATTTGGCCATACAACCCATTTGTGAATTTTAAACTATTTTGAATGGTATTGGGTGAGGAATTAACTGATCTTGTGCTCAACTAGTTTGACCAACTCTACCTTGAAGCCTAGGCTTGTGTCTTTCTTGTTGAGGTTTAAGATTTTTGCTTCATTTTATCTCCTTCCTTCCACTGGACATCCACAAAATATAAAATGTCTTGCAAAACCAAGCAAAGCAGGAAGCAGGATGCACAACACACTAATGAGCAGTAGGGCTTTTAGTTTTGATCTGATCCTGAACATATGTTTCTAGAAAATGTTATTTTAGGATTCTGCCCCCTTCTCCCCGCATATCCTGTTTCATAGAAGAAAACTTCATCTGGCTTTTGCAATCATTGGTTTTAAGTAGCCGTCACCTGAAAGCATACTAGACGAGGTAGGCCTTGAATGCTTGATTTGTGTCAAGAACCTCATTTTCTGTAGTTAAAATTCAAGCAATGTGAAGGTGATAACCTCTCAAAGGAGACACAAAGGAGCGATGAGCTCCTGATCTGAAATTTCTGTAAGGAAAATGCCAAACATGGCTGTTTGTTGAAATTCAAGCAAAGCAAAGATGATAACCGTTCAAAGGAGAGTTGAACTTCTGATCTGAAAATTTTATGAGAAAAATGGCCAAACATGGCCAAACATGGCTGTTGGAAGTTTTTAGAAAGTAGCAGTTCCACTTTTGGTTTCATTGCTGAATGTTGTTTTTCAAATTTACATGGTTGGGTCGGAGCTTGAATCAAGATGTTTTGGGTACTAGATCTTACCTTGCATGTATTTTGGTAACTGTTTGAAGAAACCCCTCCTTGCTGTTGGTCATGTAAGTGACTAATGCGGGCAATGGGTAGTTGTTGTTTCCTGTCATCAGGTTCATCCCCCTGTAATCTATACACATTCTTAATGTTCCTGATGTAGTCATAGATTTATAAAGATTAAGCTTGGGTCAGTTCTTCCTGGATCTTGATTATCCAACTTATGGGACAGAATAGTTGGGTTAGGGATCTGAATATGGGCTGCAACTAGAAATGGAGATGATTAATGTATCAAAGCATAGAGAACTTAAATAGAATGGCTGGCTTGGGTTTCAAAGGGATTAGGTTAGGATTCAAGGTAAGGGGTGAAAGCTTGAAAATAGGGAGAAACAGAGATATCTCTATGGGTGAACATCATGAAACTTGAAGGAATGTGGATAATGATGTAGATGGATGATCTTCCATGTTTGGTGATGTTCCATAGTAAATTGGGTTAGATCTGGGTTTTTGTTTTTAGGGATTAGGAAGTACAAACATTCAAGATTCTCTTTGGTTTCTAGGGTAAGGTATGTCTGAAGGGGCTGAAACTTGGGATTGAGTATAGGCAGTTATTATAGGGGTATGATCAATAAATTTAACATGGATTTTTATGACTAAATAGGTGGGTTTCTGTTTTGGGTGTTATGTATTTCAAGATAATATTGATATTGTGAAATTGGCTGGTTAAGATGAGCTCCAATTAGGATATGAGATCAGTAAAATTGGTGGGATGATGTACCTAAAATTTGGGACAGATCTTATAGTTTTTTTTCTGGATGAATAAATAATTATATTAAAAGAGCGGAAACAAAGAAACAAGGTCTTTAAGAAGAAGACCAAAAAGAAGAGCTGAGACCCTAGGATACAACAATGAATCTGTTCCTTGGGGAATCATCAACAGGGGGATGGGGGGAAGCTAACAGCCTAGAGGAAACATCAAAATAGATGGCATTCCAAATCAAGTCAATAAAGCGAGATTTGGACGTCCATCTTCGGAGATTACGCTCCCACCAAATGTGGTGAATAGAGGCACAAAAAACAAGCTTACCGATTCGATCACAAATGGAAGAGCCTGAAAAGTTTCTCACCATCCAAGACCAATCATGCGCAAACCCATAGGAGCGCCTCGAATGAGGCCAAATGGAAGCAAGGGCTTTTCTCCAGATAGATCTGGAGAAAGGGCAAAAGAAAAAGAGGTGTTCGGGGTTTTCCAAGTCATTCCAGCAAAGGATGCAGTTGGGGTTGACTGGGATATGGCGGCTAATGAGGAAAGATTGGGTGGGAAGAGCTTGGTTGAGAGCTCTCCAAAGGGTAAGGGAATGGCGAGGGATGGAACCTTTGAACCAGACCAAGGGAACCCGGGGGTTTAGGGTTTTGGGCACGAAAGTGGTTCCAGGCAGAGGAGGTGGAAAAGTTTTTGGAGGGGGAAGGGAGCCAAACAGTGAGGTCGTGGGTAAAGCTAGCGAGAGGGGGAAGAGAATCCCAAACTTGTGTGAGAAGGGGGAGGGAAGTAGGGGTCCATGAGCCATCAGGGATGAAAGCAGACAGCGGGGTGTCTTTGGCGATTCGGGAGTCATACACAATTCGGGGACCAAAGAGAGTGTAGAAAATGCCCATCGGATGCCACGGGTCAAGCCAAAAGGAGGTGGAAGAGCCAGAGGAGATAATGGTAGAAATAGCAGTGAGAGCGAGGGGACGAAGGGAGAGGAGCTTCCTCCAGACCCAAGAAGGATTGGAGGGAAAGGGAGAAGTTCAGAAGGAGTTAGAGCAAAGGAGGTGAGAATGAACCTAATTAACCCAAATGAAAGCTTGCTTAGAGGCAATTTTCCAAATGAGTTTGAGAAGGCAGGCGAGGTTGACATCAGAGATCCTACGGATGCCAAGGCCTCCCTTAGAGGTTGGGCAGCAAATGGTCGACCAACGGATAGGATGGATGAAACGGGAAGCCTCCCTCCCTTTCCAAAGGAAGGCGCTAAATAAGGATTCCATATCATGGATGATAGACTTAGGAATGGAGAAGATCCCGCACCAGTAGAGATAAGAAGATTGAAGCACAGAGCGAATGAGAACTACTCTACCGGCAAAGGACAGAAGCTTACCCTTCCAAAGTTGAAGCTTCTTTCGGATATGATCAAGCATTGGGAGGTAGTGGTGGCGAGTGAGCTTACCAGGGATGAGAGGGAGACCAAGGTAGACGACGGGGAAGGAGCCAGGCTTAAAACGCGAGAGCAGGAGAGAGGAGTGAAGCTGATCAGAGACTCCAGAGATGAAGAGAGTGGATTTATCGAGGTTGACACTAAGGCCAGAGAGGGATTCAAAAAGAGAGAGGGCAGAGAGAATGGAAGAGATGAATTGATGATCCGCTTTGGAAAATATCATAAGATCATCAGCAAAGGCGAGATGGGTAAGATTGAGGGACTTACACTTGGGGATGGGAGAGATGAGGAGTTGATCAGTTTTGGATTGAAGGATACGGGAGAGGACTTCTAAAGCTAAGGAGAAGAGGTAAGGGGAGAGGGGGCAGCCTTGGCGAATGCCAACGCGGGACGAGAAGAATCCCGCAGGCGAGCCATTGGTGATGATGGAGAATCGGGGCGAAGAGATACAAATTTCAATCCAGTGATTGAAGGGAGAAGGGAAGCCCATGGAGGAAAGAACATCACTAATGAAGTCCCAGCGAATAGAATCAAAGGATTTATGAAGATCAACCTTCAAAAGAGCAGCCGGAGAGTGAGTGGATCTTTCAAAGCCACGGACAACTTCCGCACAGAGGAGGATGTTGTCCACAATACTACGCCCCGAGATAAAAGCAGACTGATTTAGGCTAACAAGGGAGGGGAGAGTCCTTTTTAGCCTATTTGCTTGGACCGTAGAAATGAATTTGTAGATGAGGTTACAAAGGGAGATAGGGCGGTAGTCGGATAGGGAGGAGGCTCCTTGCTTTTTGGGAATGAGGCAAAGGAAAGTTTGATTGATGGAGGGGAGCTGAGAAGGGTTAAAGAAAAAGCTGCGAATGGCCTGAACAAGGTCGTTCTCGATGAAATCCCAAGAGGCAAGAAAGAAACCCATACTAAATCCGTCAGGCCCAGGAGCTTTATTAGATTTATGGGATCGGATGGCAAGTAAAATCTCCTCAGAGGAAGGGATAGCACAGAGAGAGGGGAAGATGGAAGGATCAATGAATTTTTTGATGAGGTTAGGTGGGAGAGGGGATCGGTAAGAGATGGAGGGGGGGAGAGAGGAGATTTGAAAAGTAAGATACAATCTCCTCCTTGATACTAGTTGGATCAGAGATCCGGGAGCCGTTACTGGTGATGAGGAAGGGTAAGGAATTGAGATTATTTCGAGCTTTGAGAGACCGATGAAAATATGCAAAACTTGAGTCCCCAAGCTCGAGCCATTTGATTCTGGCTTTCTGGCAGAGAAAGCTTTCCTCAGAGGCAAGGAGGGAGGAGAGCTCAGAGGAGAGGGTCTTTTCATTTTCAGCAAGAGAGGGATTGAAGGGATCGTCTTGGAGAAGAGATTGGACCCAAAGGAGATTAGAGCGACAGGAGGAGAGGTTAGAGGCAATATTACCAAAGGTGGAAGAGTTCCAGGAGCAAAGGGCTTCCTTAGTGTTTCGAAGCCTGCGAGCAAAGGCAATGAGGGGAAGGGAGAAGCAATGGACATGCTTTGACCAAGCTTCCATGACAGTGGGAAGGAAAGAAGGACTCGACGTCCACATGTCGAAGAATTTGAAGGGCTTGGAACGAGGAGGGGGGAGTGAGTTGGACAAAACAGGGGGAATGGTCAGAGAGATTGGAATTGGAGAAGTGGGCATTAGAGGCGGGGAAAGAATAGAACCAAGAGGCATTACAGAGGAAACGATCAAGCTTCAAGGCAATTCTGGCAGGACCGGAATGGCGATTATGCCAAGTAAGGGGTAAACCGGACCATCGAAGGTCAAGAATACCAGAATCATCTAAGGAGGCATTAAAGTCTCCTATCGCAGCGGGATCCAGGGAGGAGCCTCCAACGCGCTCATGAGAAAAGCGGATGATGTTGAAATCCCCACCGATGCCCCATTGGAGGTCCGGAGAGGAGGAGGAGATAGAGCGGAGATCCTCCCAGAGGGGAGAGTGCTCAGCAACTCGGTTGAAACCATAAACGATGGTGAGGAGAAAAGGGGGGAAGTTATTTGAGAGGATGCTGAGATGTATGAATTGAGGGGAGGATCTAAGAAGAGAGATTTGTAAAGGGTGGAGTCCCAAAGGATCCAGATACGACCATTAGGAGACTCGGGGTAGTTAGAGATGAGAGACCAAGAAGGGGCTATAGATTGAGCAATCCGATGAGCATTGTCCACTTGGACATGGGTTTCGAGAAGGGCACACAAAGAGATTTTTTTGGTCTTTATTGCATTTTTAACCTCAACTTGCTTGGCTAGGGTATTGAGACCCCTAACATTCCAGATAAAGAACTCATACATAGGGATCAAAAGGGGAGGGGGCATCAAAGTTGCTATTGGGGGAAGAGCACAAAGGGGAGTCAGTGGCAATCAAAGAAAAGGAGTTGAAGGTTGGAAACTCACACAGGGGGGAGTTGAGGGGAGATGGGGTTTCAAAGAGGTCCGGGTCAATGGAGGAATTGGAGTTTGGAGATGAAGGCTCAGGGTTGAGAAAGCTGTTCAAAGGGGTGAGTAAATGGTCTAGTTCAGAGGCTACGGGATGGGTAGGCAAAGAGGGGCAGGGGATGGTCGAACTTTGGGCTATCTTTTATTGGTGGTGGGTAGTCGGTTAAGAGGAGAGATGGCGGTCGTGGGCTGTTGGGAGGTGCTGGTTTTGGTAAGTAAGATGGATGTGGTGGTGGGTTTTAAGGGAAAAATGGGCTTTAGGGATAAGATGGTTGGGAGCTTTTGATGGGGCATGGCAGTTAAGAAATTCTGTCCAGCATTAAGTCAAGGACAGGATGGTCATTTAGGTTTCTTTTTAGTCTGTAATATGAAGTCAATTAATTTCCTGTAATGGCATGCCACTATCAAACTTAAATAGTTATCTGGAAGTAGGCTAGCTTCTGATAACATTTAAGTTAGTTGATGCATCTGATATACTTGCTTTTCATTTATATGCCTTAAAGGTTCTATATCACATGTTGTATAACATTGCATTCCCTAATCCTACTACATTTCGGTTTCACACTATGAATATACTTAGAAATCATACATAGGGTTGTTTCTGACAAATCCAAGGCCACCAACGTGTTCAAAATGCCTTAAATAAGCTAAATACCAAGTTTCAACCCAATTGGGAGTTTGGGACCCTAAAACCCACCGAGATGGGCCACCGAGTTGACCCCAAAAAGTTGTATATCTCGACCGAGATCTCACCGAGATGATCGAGATCTCTCTTTTTCAAGGTGGCGAGATCTCTTTCGAGAGCGAGATCTTCTACCATGGCTATATATAGCCTTACGTGAAAGAACTTAGACTTGCACTCAATATTGAAAACCTAATTGGACTCAACAACAAAAAAGAATATTCAAAATACTTGGAAACATCTAACTACTTGCCAACTAACTAGGAGTAGGACTAGGAAAAATAACAAAATAAAATACTAATTATCTAGAAAGAATTTGCAAATGGGTTCTGCTAGGACTCCAAAAAGGAAGGAAAAATGACCAATTTGCCCCTGGTGAGGTTTGGCCTTGCTGGAGGGGCTGCAGGAAAAGGGCTTCTCTTTTGGGGTTGGGGGGGGGGGGGTTCCATCTGGTTACATGATTCATCACCCCAAGGTTCCAGCCTATGTCCTTACTCAGTAATTTTTTTGTACTCATCATGGATGAATTGACATGGCAAGTGCTAAATGAGGTCCTGTTGCAGGACCAGTAGCCTAGGTTGCTGCCCAGCAGCCCACAGAACTGTAAAGCAGCATTGTTTGATAGGAAGGGCTTTTTTCTGTCATTGTGGGCAGTCCAAATCAAGCATGACTAGGTCTAGTTAAATTCAGAATTTTGGTAGGAACCTAATTTTGTTTTTAGTTTGTTGAGTTAGCCTAAGTCGAATTAGAAGTCGTGTTCTAAACAGAAGTTCTATTTAAGATAGAATTCCTTTTTGATTTATCTTTCAAAGTTGAGTACTGTTAGGAGGTGCTTAGTAAAGGCTTTAAATACACACCCTATTGTTTGCAACCAATGAGTTTTGATGAATAAAATTATTGAGACTGAGTTACAACAGGGATCAAGGATCCAGTTTCCAAGTGCAACAAATCTTTGTGGCAGCTTGTTGGTTTACCTTCTTTCCGAAATTCTTCATCCCCAGCCTTCTAATTGGTAAGCAAGCATCCTTAAACTTCCCCCATCTTCTGCGTCCATTGCATCCTGTTATTTTCCCCCCTTCCCTACCCATTCGGCCCTTCCTCCCAAGGACTCTAAATTTTATAACTCCCAATCCCCACCACTGAAATCCCTCCCTTTTAGAATCACCACCTGCTCACTTCCCCTAGGACTTGCCAAGTAGCAGCCGTAATCAACCCCTAGAAATCCTAGAAATTGAATCCCTGGATTTCTTTTACTCTAGAGCCCTTGGAATTTGAATGTGAAACCAGAAACAACAAGGTTCAGATTTGTATTTCGTTAAGCCTGAGCCATAACCCTAGCTGAACCTTGTACACCCCTTCTACAAACCCTAGAAACCCTATACGATCTGTAATCCCCTAGTTGTAGGGTTTATGAACCTAATTTTGCCTGCTATTCGTCAAGGATCCTGGTTCTGGCCCTCAGTCACTTGAGAGGCTACATCAGGTCCTCTGGTGTATCCCTTTTGCTGATGGTTTTGTTCTTGTAGATGAGAATGTAGAAGGGACTTATGTGAAGCTGGAACCATGGAGATCAAGTTTGGAATCAAGAGATTTTAAGTTTCAAGTTAAGCAAAGGAAAGAATGAGGTGTAACTTCAGCCAAACCTTGACAGGCAATGATGTGGCAAGTCTTGAGGAGGAGAGAGAGCTACCACAAAGTGAATGGTTGAAGTATCAAGGAAAATTTTACAAGATAGACAGATGGATCATGACCTATGGAGCGGAAAGCTGCAATGTGAGTAGCAATATTGATACGGTGAGTGTAGCAGAGATGAGAATATTGAGGACAATGTGCGGCAAGACATCGAAGAAGTGAAGCAAAACGGATCATGTTTTGGTGGTTGGTTTGCTTTAGGCATTTCCTTGGTCATATGGCCATATTTTGCTGCAAAACATTGCCAAACATGATGGAACACTTCTGTAATCAAAATTGACAATCAAAATACTATTTGGTTTCTTATACTTTGATTGATTACTTGGCTGAATACTTGTTCAAATATGGGCTTCAGGGTTGGGCCACTATCCTAGTATGTAATACTGATAATAGGTTTTACACATTGTCTTCTTGATTTAGTGGTTCTCATTACTTATTAGTAGGTTTTACATTTGACCTTGCCAATTTTATTTTTTGGCACCATTTGACCTTGCCGATTAGGGTTTAAATCAAATCAATTCCCTGAAGACAGATTGCATGCATTTTTTTATTGCTTGTTTGTAGTGAAAATTCTTAATTTTACTTGTTTTGCAAATGCATTTGCATATTAATGCAGATCTTCAGTGTATCTTTTGTCTCTTAGCGCTATTCTGATACATTAAGATGTCTCTTAAAAAATTATCCTGCTTTTAGGTATGCTGTCCCATATATGGATATTTGAGTACTATGTCTCCACCACTTAATAAACATTGGATGTTTGAGTACTATGTCTCAATCACTTAATAAACATCGTGATCACCCTAAGTAGTGTTCTCGATTCAATGCCTTTGATAGGCAAATATTTTATCTCATTCTTCCCCTCTTCAGTCTTTTGTAAGCATCAATTGATCATTATAGTTATGCTTTATGATTCTCCCTCAATAGTTTGATTGGTGCCGAAAATAAGCTGTTTTCCCCTTCATGTAATGTTTTTGTACATTATTTTGTTAACTGTAGGTTGATAGTGAAACAGATGTGCTGGGAATGGCACAGCCTTCCGTCTCTGTCGAAGTTGATATGTCACCAATTGACCATGATATTGAAGTGTCAGTGAAGGTAGGATTACCAGCCCAACAAACACAACATTATTTACTTTCAGGATGTTTGCTAACTTTATGTGTGGACGTAATTGATGGTGAGAAGCAGAGGAAAGGTCAAGTAGACATGCAAGGATATGGGATTTCTAATTATTGTTTGTTCCTCCATGCTTAGGTTATACTTCAACCAATTGAAGTTACTTTTGACTGGGATTTTTTAGTTAATCTTCTGGATTTCTATTACATTCTGCAGTCTTTTCAGTTTCATCATGAACGAGTAAGCATTTCTAAGCACTTCTTGTATTCCTTTGTACATCTGTAGACTTCTTTTCTTTAATGAAACTGGATTTCTTTTGCCGTGTAACAGAGAGTTGCTGCATGATTCTTATTGAGATAAATGTTTCCTCTTTCATCTTAGATTATTTTCTTATTAGTGACTTAATATTGCTCACTTGTTTTACTTTCTATGTCTCTGTCATGTTCAACAAGATGGTCAAAGCTGTAGATGTTGAAGGAAAGTAGGAAAGAAAACTAAGAGAATCAGAAGGCTAGCTAGCTTATAGGAATCTGTGTTGCATCCATCTAAGCTGATCCAAAACGAACACTTCCAAAGTCAATGAATTCAGCAGCTAATTCCCTGTAACATGAAATAATGATAATATGATAACTCGATATTGCTTTAATGTTTAGGATACACGGTTCAACCTGATGGATAAACACAGAAGGTTGCAACATGGAATATAGTACTTGGTAAAATTACAGAAAGCCCATGAAAGTGATGATTGATGAAGTCTTTAAATGAACCTTTTTTTCATAGCATAATGAGAAGAAATAAAAGATTTACTTTACTAGACTGAAACCTCACCAGCTCTTGGAAAAGTCAGAGAAGATGGAGCTTTGTCTTGTATTTGTGAACAGAGATGACACTGACAGCAGATCTATATGCATGATGGCATAAGATTTACCATGCCAACTTGTCCGTAAAGGTCAAAACAACCCTTGACATGAGAATAAAATAAGTGAAACTAGCTTGTGTATCAGACCGCAATAATAATAACAACAATAATTAATGAAAGAGGTACAGCTAAAGCACCCAATGACAACCATGCCCTCTGGCTATGGTTCTTGGCTTCTGTCTGGTCCATATGACCGAGGAAGCCTGTGCTTTCTGGTCTATGTCAATTCCTTTTTCAGAACTAATACACAATCTTTGACCACCACCATCAGTGGAGAAAACCTCTCGAAAGAATAGTTACTTCTTAGGGAAGGTTTTATATTTATTTATTTTTAAGATGGTTTTGCATTAGAAAATAAGGTAAGTATAGATATAGAGAGTCTTGTTTGCAAAATAAAAGTAAACACAAGTGCACGGTATCGTATAAAGTGACTTGTTTGCAAAATAAAAGTAACCACAAGCACACGGTATCGTGTAGCAAACGGGTCGATCTCAGGGAGATATGACACTTTAGAATTTAACCTCTTAATGATAACGCAAGAGTGCAATGATTCAAAATTTTTAATTTATTAATGAAACTAAATGAGCGGTCCTAAAACATACATCTAATGCGATCGATTTGATATTAAAAAATAAAATAAACATAACCTAACCATTCATCATCTAATAAATAAATAAAAAACGCATAAATAAAAGGCAGGAATAAAAAAATGCGAACAATAAATAAATAAATAAAAGGGAAGTGACCCGAGTGTCAGTTTTGGATCGAGGGAAGGGGAGCATAATTAGGATGACTTTGACCGTGGACCCTTTATCTTAGCTTACACTACACCGATCGGGGGAATGGATATTAAAGAGAAAAAAAATGCATAAAGTAAATAGCAAAGGAATAAAAAGAAAATGGAAACCTTAACCAAAGGGAGGCACGACTGTAGCCTGTAGGCATCTTTGATCAAGGACCCAGGGGAAAAGGAAACAATAAATAAATGTTGAAAAATAAATCCTAAGTTAAGAATATGGATGGGTAGACAGAAACGGGAATGGAGGGAGGAGAGAATATTATTGATGTAGGCTACTTGCATCTTTGAATCTTGAATGACAAAAATAATCCTTGAACAATCGATTCAAATCTCAACCAACCCTAACAACCAGACCTGAAATGATCCAAGTCTGCAATTGCTAGACCCAGAGAAAAACAAATCCTCTTGTTGAAACTCGAAACTTGAAGCTTGAACTCGAAATTGAAATTGCATTGCTCAAAAGAAAGGAAATACACTTGCATAAAATAAACTAAACAACTTCAATATTCCTTGCATTACATAGAAAAATTGAACCTAAACATTCAATCTAGAAACTAGAATCCCACAAAGTAATTAAAGAACTGGAGAAAATTTCAAAATAAACTAAAGAGAAAGAAAGTGTAGATGGCTTAAAAAAAACTAAAGAGAAAGGAAGTGTAAGGCTTAAATAAACTAAAGAGAAAGAAAGTGTAAGGCTTAAATAAACTAAAGAGAAAGAAAGTGTAAACTAGATCTAAGAGGGGAGGGTATATTTATCGTAGATGGTGAATGATTTGCAAATAAGAAAATAATAGTAATAAGGAGTAAAATAGAAAAAAAATAAAATAAAGAAAGACCTAATTTCGTTAGAAAATCTAAGTATAGAGAGAGAGAGAGAGAGAGAGAGAGAGAGAGAGAGAGAGAGAGAGAGAGAGAGAGAGAGAGAGAGAGAGAGGAGAAAAATAAAAAATAAAAAAAACTTTATTTTGACTTAAACGTGGAGAGGAAAGTAGAAGGAAAGAGAAAATGAAAGAGAGAAAAAAAAGGTAAAAAACATATATTTTATTAACAAAAGAATAAGTGAGGTATTAAGGAAATAATAAAATAAAAGAAATAGAAAGTGTGGAGAGAGAAAAATAATTAAGGAAAAGAAATAAAATCTAATAAAATAAAATCCTCTAGAAAATCTACGGAAAAAAATAGAAAATCCTAATCTTTGACTACTTGAGGCCCCATACATTTTTCAATTACAATAAAGAAAAGTAAATTAAAATCTTTACTAATCTTGGCCGTAGATCAAAATTGGCTTTATTTCTGAGATATTTTGGAGTTGGCCCATAACCGCATCTTTAGCCCATCAGGCCCATTTTCGTACTTGAGAATTTGAATGGTCTTCTTGACGTGTAAAATTGCACCAAAAACTCCAAATATTCGCTCAAGTCCTAAAAATTCATAAAATCTGCAAAAGCAACATAAAACCCAAGGTAGTTCCACTCTAAATGTGTAAAATGCATGCTTTATGCCCTAAGGTGTCACAAATAAATGGTGCTTATCAAGTTTCTTAAGATCCTGAACTCAGGGAAGGGACTCCTGTAAAAGAGGGCATCCCATCTCACCCTGGGTCCCAATCTGGGAACTTCCCAATTAGATTTACTTCCTATAATAAACTTAAGATTTCACTTTTTCTTGGATAAACTCCCTTAATTCTGTACGAAACTTCATAGTTTCCCACTCTACTTGGTTCTGTTCAATTGAATATTTGTTCTGTAGAATGCTCCGTTATTTCTGTAGGATACACCATAGTTGACCATTCCACTTGGTCATGTCCAGCTGAATATTTGTACTGTAGAATGCTGGTTGGTTTTGTTTCCTCCACACATGCACAAAAACACTATGCATAGCTTCGGCCTTGTATCTAGCATGACCTTAAACAGAACTGATTGGAAGACAAGAGCCCATGTAGCCGACCCCATTTAGTTGGGAAAAGGCTTATTGTTGTTGTTGTTGTTGTTGTATTAAGTAAGGCTACAAGGTGCTGAATTTCCCTTTGAAGGTTTTTTTTTCCAACGTCCCTATGCTTTTCCATTGATTACGTCAATTGCTAGCTTTGAATCTGCTCTTTTAGAGATATCTATGAATGCTTTTCTGCTAAAATTGCAATCCTTCATGAATGGTGTGCATCTCCATTACTTGCGCTGACGATTGTTCTCGTTTTGCTACAAAAGCCATTACCAGCGCATGTATTTCTCTTCTTATGAGTCCACCATAACTTACTCTTGAATTGGCAAAAGCCCCATCACAATGCAGAGCGACCATATGCTGTGAAGGTCTAAACTGGTAGCAGGCTTTAGGTATTTCTTGTATGTTCTATTTCTCAGCTATCTAAGACGCCTTTGGGTTTCTTTCACTAATAGTGTTGATACCTTCACACTTTTTCTTGACATCGATTACCATTGCTGCCACAAAATGCTTTATTGTCTTTGACATATTTCTAAACATTCTGAAATTCCTCTTGTTCCATAGATGCTGGATGGTTGAAGAAACAGCCACTTTAGCACAACTGTGTTCTTCATCCATAGGGCGGCATCTGTAATGCCAGACCTTAAGTTGCACTGGCGAGCAGGTGATCTATACTTTCTCTTCCTGTCCAGAGGCAGCATTGTGATTGTATTGGGATATTTCTTCTAGCCAGGTTATCCTGTGTTGGTAAAACGGTGGCCCATCTCTAATGCATTTCCAAGTTGTGAAGGACTGCCTTGGAATATTATTTGTGAATCATACCACCTTCCACTAGTCAATCTCTGGAGCTTCCTGTCTGATGGTTTCACAAGCCGTTTTTGTCATAAACAGCCCTGTTGCATTTCCCTTCTATACCACTAAATCTCTTAGCTCCATGGTCAATCTCTTCACCTGTGATAGCTCTGCATACATCTAGCAAGTTCGGTAAGTGGCCTATCCAATTCTTCAACCATTCTTGCGTAAGGAATTTGTCCACCATCACCATATGTTGTGATCCTGCATCAAGTTGGATCCTATTCCCACATCTCTTAAACAAATACCCCTTGGTTGCCAGTTGTCTAGCCACATATTAGTGATTTTCCCATCTCCAATTGTATATTGTCTAGCCACATATTAGTGCTTTTCCCATCTCCAATTGTATATTCACTATATTGAATGGCGTCTGCCCTAACCCTCTGTTTTAGGATATTCCTCAAAACTGAGGATCAATTATGTAGTGGTTTTACAGTCCATACTGTATCCTGCTTTAGGTATCTACAGTAATACCAAGTGTACCCAGATACTTCCTTTGATGCTATACACCAGATTGGTTTCAGGTACCTGCCATATTCATGTCTTTTATGCAGTGGACCCCCAGGCCTCCCTCTTTGTTTGGTTTGTGTACTGCAGTCCCAGATAATAAGTGCGGCTTCCTTTCTAGCAGAGGGCAGTCCAAAGAAAATTTGATAATATGGATTATAGCTTATTAATCATTTTCTGGGATCCCAAAAGTCCAACCTAGTAGATATAGCATCATTGAAGGACTCAATGCAAGAGCTGCAACCTTCCTCCGTAAGATAGAACTCTGGGTTTTCCACTTTTCTAGCTGCATATGCACTTTGTCTATAACGTCTTTGTGGCGTCCTTCTGATGACTTCCCTGAAAAAGTTGGTAAATCCAATGCCTTACAGGTAATCATTTCTTAACCATTAAATTGCAAAACTGGTAGTGATTATAAACATTGCCCTTAATTAAAGAAACTTGGGGATGATTCAGAACCTATTGGATCAGTCTATTGATACTGCATCAGAGTATGGCTTTTACAAATATAAAGGAGAAAAGGACTAATATCTCATGTGGGACTGACAACCTAATCATATTCAGATATGGAATTGGCATGTGACAACAGGAAACATGGGAATACTCAGTCCATGAGGGATGTTATCCGATGTGAAGTTAAAATTGAGTTAACCCTGTTCTATCAGCTTCACAACCTTTGCTAGGATCAGAAACAGTCTGTACTTGCACATAGTGGTGTTGCTTTTTGTGAGTATTTGTTGACTAACTTCATTTTATTTGCATTGCTCTGTGAACTGCTGTCTCTTGTAATACAGGTTCTCCTGTCACTCAATGGCTTTGAAGATCCTAATGTTCGATTGTTTTCCAAAGCTGAGTGAGTTTTCCTTTTCAGTTGACATGCTGCATATTTGTTGATTACTTCTGGACAAAAACTTCTCTGCCTTTGTACTTCATACATCTAACAATGTACTCATTTTTTTTTTGTGTAGGTATATCTTGTTGAATCGCACAAAAATTATATGGGATGTCAAATTATGTGGTGTGATCATTAACATTCCATTGGAAAATGTCGATTATGGATTACTAATAATGGTAATTTCCTGGTTAGAATCTGTCTGCAATTTCTTCTTCCTAGTAGGTTACAGTAGAAAATAGTTTTATTGTAAGATCTACAATTAGGAAAGCATAACCACTAGGTAGCACTGTACAAAATTCGATTGAAACATGGGAAATTTTGGTCGAAATTTTGCCCTTTTGGAACCACAAAACGAAACTTTTGGTGATCAAGAAAAACCCCCAAGGTTTCCATCAAAACTGTTGAAATTTTGTTGAAACCTATTGAAACCTTAACTTGTCAAAACCTGGTTCAACCCAGCTAGACCATCTAGTTCATGAGGGAAAAAAAAAATTCCCAAATTTTGTGGAAAGCTAGGGAAACTCTGTAGAAACTTGTGACATTTTCTTGCAAGTTTCTTAGTTTTCCCCATTTTTTTTTCCTTTCATATTTCCCCAAATATCACAACAAATACCCCCTCCATCAGGACTTCCCTATCCAAATTGTGTATTCCCTCGGATTGGTTATCTTAGGCATGTTGATGACTATACTTAAAAAGCTGTAGTTGTTGATTATCTAGGCATAAAATGCCATGGGATGTCTATGTTCGTTGGTTGGAGGAAAGGATAATACAGGCATACTATTGCTGTGGTCACATGATGGATCCACAAAGGCACTCCTCTTAGCACTGAGTTGTATTTTCCTTTTATTGTCAGTTACATTGTATTTGATGTTTTGAACCTAAAAGTCATATATTGAATGTTATATACTTAAGTAGTTAAGTTTATAGTGTACTTGTTGGACAACCCTACATTGATGTTATGTACATTGAATGCCATGTCTACAATGTGTTCTTTATACTCTAATTAGTTTAAATGCAGAGTCTCAACCTAAAATACTCCCAAAAACCTTGATGTCGAAACTTGCACCAGAAAGTCCTAAGTTTCCTTGAAATTTCCCAGTTTCCCGCATAGGTTTCTCATTTTCACCTGGTCGAAACTTGGGTTTCCCTCGAATTTTTTTCTATGCTAGGTAGTGGAAAGCAACAAAGGAAAAGGACCTAAACAAAGCTAAAAATGCATGGAAATGGTGTTGCCAACAGCATGATGGTCTATTCAATTTAGCATTACTGTAGAACTCAGAATCATACTCTAACGTACTTAGAGGGCTCGCAGAACCATGCGGTTGATACCAAGAGTAATCCAACATTGAGGGTTCAGATCAGGTTCAAGTTTAGGTCAAGTGCAGATGGCTAATTGTACCTCACTTTCTCAAAAGAGGATGCAAATCCAATGGTTGGGTTTGAAGTTATACCCTCAGAATGAAAATTGGAAATTCAATTCTATATTTTGAAATAAGTGTTAGTCTTGGAGGGACAAATTCCTTGGTTCATGGCTTGGGACCATCAGTCAACTAATAGGTGGGGTTCAAATTAGCCAATAGGACTTCAAAGCTTTTGATGGGACCATTTATGGTCACATGACTCACATCATTACCGGTGAGAGATTTCTTGCCACCTAGTGATTTAAATTGTTCCCAGTGGCAGCAAAGGGCCTAGGGTTACACCCCCAAGCCCTGCGACCCCCAATCCCACCACAGGCATTGTTGTCATTCTGGTTAAATTCATGGAGTCCAAGGGTAGGGTGTCAGTGGATCCAGCATGTTAGTAGGTCTCTAGATCTACTTTCATTTTTCGATTCGAGTCATTATTTTGTATGTTATTGAAGAGTCCTTGTTTAGTTATGATTCTTAGGCTGTGAAAGAATTCTCTAGTTTCAGTCTGTTTTTTTGTTAGGCTACATATCTACTCTTAGACTTCAAATTGGATCCTTCTAGAGCGAGATTAGACAGAATCCATGTTCGAGTTAGACTCTTCAGTCAACTAAGAGTCATACTTAGTATTAGATTGCAAGTTTGAATCCAAGTTGCATTCCTAAGTTGAGCTCTAGTGTGTTTTCTTTTTAGAGGCTATAAATAAAGCCTCCATTCTTTGTAATTGACAAGTTGAATTGATCAACAAAATATTGATTGAAAGTTTGGAGGCAAGAGAGCAATGTATTTTCCTTGGGAGCCTGCGGCAGCTTTCTCAGTGTGAACTTCTGCAATTTCTTCA